>NW_009259199.1:986671-1034119 GCF_000687185.1 Egretta garzetta
AAAGAGTGTGTGGCAGAATGGCAAAGCTGACCTTAGAGCAGAATAGACAGACTTGTCCAAGCACACTGACACATTGAGGGTTGGACACTACAGTAAACAAAGGAGCACATCCATTTTAACCTGGTATATTGTCATGAAAGAAGGCAATAAAGAGAAGGGGAGAGGAAATGACAAGCAATACCTGTAATCACTCCAGCAACCCGACTCCAGTGTCGCGCTCTCAGGGAGCAAAGGCTGACAGACAGTACTCATGGGTTGCTCCGTCTACCACAGAAAATGCAGCCATCTCTAGGGAAAACTGCGGAATGCCAGCTGATATTTAATACAGACAGCAGACCATTAGGTCTGGTTTTGGCAGCTATTCAGGAAAACCCTTAGAAATCCTGCCACCAGACTAAAATTATATTCTTGGGCAATATTGTGTTCTTTGGAGAGAAACATCCTTTCTGGGGACTGTGGGTATGTCCTGAGCCACAAGCACCTCTTTGAGACCACCCTAATCCTAGTATTGTTCATCAGAGTATACAATATCCTTCTCCAATAAGATAAAAATAAACCTTTGTATGAAGTTTTTTCTTATTCTACTGGGATTGGATGAGAGAGGAGAAATAAAACTGCATTTCAGTTGCACTGAGATATTATTCTAAACAGTTATGTGATGGGGAGGTAGGAAATGCCAGTTCAGTGCAGTCATTTGCTCCATCAGTTGAACAGTTGTCCCAAATGATGGCTAATCAGAGATAAAGCAGGCACCAGCAGTGCAGTTTCAGTATTGCAGCTCCAGCAGATCTGCAAGGGAAATTCAGATCGACAGGTGGTCCCTTACCTTTGGCAGAAGGTCAATAGAACATCACAAATTTCTTATCTCCCTGTTTATCTGCCAAGGGTGGAGGGAACTGGGGAAAATATCTGAGTTTTTGTAATGTTAACCTATTATAAATACAGAGATAGGCATGCAGGGACTTGATGTTTCCAGGATTTTAAAGACTGGAAAATTAACCGGTTTGAGTTTGGGTTTGTTTTTTTTTTCCCACAGAAGAGAGTTGCAGTTTAGAAGCTTGTTCTCTAAAATTCCATGACAAGGCTGAATATCTATTAAAAAGTTATTGTGGCAGTATTTTTGACATCTTATTTTGCAGAAGGAAAAAAGGTTTTGAGCTATAACTTTTGTTGATGCTCATCTTCTATGTAATTTTCCCCTTGCTCAAGTCCTGCAAAAGCACTTGTTTTACTCAGTAACACCGCTAGTTCAGGTGAAATGATGATTGATCAATACAACCCTCAATGTCAGGTTACTCAGCAGTGTTAGGGGATGCCAAGGTTAAGATTCAGATCCAGATTTCTTATGTGCCTGCTTGGAAGGGTTGAGGTTTGGACCATTAAAGTAGCCTGTAGCAAGATCCCTGAATCAGATCAGATCAAGTGTAGATTTTTCCAGTCTGAACGAATTATATTGAGCTGTCTTTGGTGGTAATATCCAGATGGTGAGCCATGAGAACAAGAGAGAAGTTTTGACCCTGCAGGCTGGGTACAGTTGGTGGTGTTGGACTTTCTGTCCTGAAGAATTTGCTGAAATTTTACCACTGGTGACAAAGCATTAGTGCGTGCTTCTTCCCAGGGGACAGTCCCATCTAGTCAGGTGTCTGGTGTGTTTCTGTGCTGGATACTGTCTCTGAAACAGGTTGACAGTGGATACAGAAATCCCCAGCTCTTTGGTCTGCCACCTCCTGATATGCAGCAGGAGTTGTGTGGGTGATAAAGTGGTTGCAACTCTTAAAAATAATTTATTTTAAATGTAATTGAAGGGAAAATAATTAGATTATTCTCAGCTGATGAGCCAGAACTCTTCTTTTTAGAAAATAAGATACAAAGTAATTGATTGCACGTAGTCAATGACTTCCCATATCCTCGCTGAAGGATTGATGTTACTTGCATTTGATTGTGGGAAAAACTTAGCACTGCACATGGGATGTGTCTGTAGACCCATACACCCCATGGATTTTTCTGTAATGATGATGATGTCATGCTAACTGACGCCCTGTCACTCACGATAGCTGCATATTGCAGACCAAGATCTAGGGTAGTTGTAGCTGAGCATGGATTTTTTTGAGCTGAGGATTAAAACACAGTCAGCTCAAGGCTATTCAGAATCATTTAATTCTTGTGTGTGTAGAAGAAGAATGTGGTCTGCAGTGCAGGTACAGATCTTCAATGCCACTCTCCCTTCCTCGCTGCTCCAAGTGCACCCCACAGAGTCAGAACCAGAGTCCATCCTTGTGCTCTCCTTCCCCTTCTCCCCCGAGCCGGGGCTATCCCCAGGCCAATAGGTAACAGAGCCAAGAAATTGAGAAATGATTTCTGCCACGATGCTCTGCCTCCCAGGCAGGCCCTCGGCTGCGTGTGCTGTTGCTCCGCTCACGCAGCCAAAGCGCACTGATGCTCTTTCTCTCCTCCTGCCCAGTAGCCAGGGTGGGGGGCGAGTGCTGAGGTAGCGAGGCCACGTCTGTCCACCCGTGCTGTTATGTTATGCCCTGCACAATGTCATCCTCTGCTTACGCTCAGGGCAGCAGGAGGGGCTGGGCAGCCTCCTGGTGGGTGGCATCGTGCCCCAGGGTAGCAGCTACGCTGCTCTGACCTCATTCCCTTAGCTTCTCGTCACCGTCACGCGGGCATCAGCCATTGCGGTAAGCAGATTTGGGGACTGAACACCAATCTCTGTGTGCAGGTTGTGGTGGAGTTGGGCTTCAGAGGAATTGGCAAATCCTTTCAGGTGGGGTATAAAGAGTTGTGTTCAGTCTTTCTAAACACTGAGCATCCCCCGTTCCCGTGAACTTCAGAGGCCCAACAGCTTTATTCTTGGCTGCCTCCTGTTTTGTCTGGGTTTGATTTAAATTTCTCACCCAGGTGGTATTGTTGTTTCCCTTGGAAAATTTTGAATAAATCAGGTATCTTTACATCCATTTTTACAGATAATTCTTTGAAGAGAAACGTGACTTTTGAACTGCTGTTTAAAAATAAAAAGAAAGTTTATTGTAAGTGATTTATTCTGAGTGCAATTTTTCTTAGCTGAAGTGAAAACTGCGGTTTTTGAGCAGATCTATGGGTGGGATCAGTGAGCAGACAAGATACACTTGAGTTCTAGTTTATCAAGTTGGAGCATAGCAGGTAAATCTTTGGTCTGCATCTCTCCCTTCCCCCCCCCCCCCCCCCCCTTTTTTTTTTTTTTAGGAAACCTAATCAAGGTAATTGGCATTTAACAATCAGGTTTTAGGATCTTGACAGTTCTGCAATGTGGTTTCTGTCACTGCTCTGGGAAAGCAAGACTGAGGAGGAAATGGGAGCTATCATGTCATGTGGATGAGTAACTGGCTCAGACAGAGCTTCCTTTGTATGGAGGCTTGAAGCCACACTGCTGTCTTATTACAGCCTGTGGCTATTGCAATAAAAAGCAGGTGCAGGAGAGAAATGGGGAAATGGGAATTTTTTTAAAAATGGCTGTGTTTTATATGGTAACACTCTTTTTTTAAGCTAGCTATAACTTTTGGGTTATATTTATTCTGCAAATCTTAGTACAAAACTGACAGAATAGATTTTGTTTGCAGCATCAGCAATCTCAGAATGAAGTAGATTTTTAGCGGTCACTGTTGGCTCTGTATCACTCTTAATCACACACAGGTAAATGCTCTTAGGAAAATGACTCACCTGTCTTAGGTGTTTGTAGCTAAATATTTGTGTTCTTTTTACCAAATAAAAAATATACAATACCCAATTTAAACACTTGTCATGTTTTAAAACGTAATTTGTTTTTGAAGAACAGTATAAAAACTAAGTACAGAGTTGAAGACAGAAATATATCCACCAGTTCTCCTTACTATCAATTTGGCAAAGTAAAAATCTTCAGGCAAGTGACTTCATGTGTTTAGATTCCCATTCAGTTCTTGTTTGCTGTTTGTTTTATTTAGGCGCCTCTATTTCTTTGATGGGAAGAATTCAGCATAATAGCACTGGGAATTAATTACAGGTTCTGGACTGGAGCCCCTCAGATGTCTCCAGTTTTTCAGGCACCAGAGAAATGCAAAAATTCTTTTACAGAATCTGTCCTGTGCTACCACGTTGGTGCGTGTAACAGCACAGAATTTCTGTTTTTCGGATAGGTGTGTAGGTTGCTGTTAAGAGTCTGTAATTGCACATTGGCTGATAGTTTTTGGAAAATGTATTTAGGAGTAGCAGCCCACGGATCTTCACAGAGAGCAATCCTAACTTAGAGCTTTGCATAGACTTGGGTAGTTTTATTGTAATAGGCGACTGTTTAAAACTAAAGCCTGTAAATCTGCTTTAGATATCTAATTACCAGGGTCATCTTTATATTTCCTTAGTAACTGGATGCAGCAGGCAGTGTGGCCCAAGGAGGTGGTGATAATTCTGCTGTATTGTCCTCTGACATTGATAAACATAATTCAGGTTCTTATCATTGGTCCTACAAAGGATTAAAATGTTTTCATATCCAAACTCTTCAGTAATGCTGATTTTTGGAAGCTGATGTGGGTTATTTTTCAAAGGTGTCATAACCAGATTTGTAGACACTTGCTGGGAGGTTATCACTGAGTTACCTCAAGCTGAGCTGAGCAGAAATATCAGTGCATGTTTTTGACAAAACCTTTGTTGTATTTCCATGTCTGTGTTCCCGTCTGTGAAACAGGGGTAAGCAACACCATCCTCTGCACCACTGGAGGCTTGGTACAGTGCTTTGAAAACACTTAGCAGGTGTAGTAGCAATTCTTTCACCTCTGAATGCCAGGATGTCAGGCCTCAGTATCATTTGGCAACAGGCCTGGGCAGAGAAACCAAAGCATTTTTTAAATTCTTTGCTTTCCTCCAATAATGTATGAATAAGCCTAAAACTAAATACTTATGAAAAAATCAGAATTGTCTGCGACTGTAAACTGTCTCAGCTAAGCTCACGTGGAAAAAGGTGTCTCTGGTTCTAATACAGTAAACTTAAAAAACATGAGTTTGCTTGCTTTCCCCGTGGAGTATTTAAAAATGTCTAATGCCGGGGTATACAGATAAGAAATGTTGAAGTGACTGTACTCACAGCAACCCTGTTCTCTCTCCTATGCTTTCTATACTCTGTACAATACAAACCTTGGTTTTATTTATAAAATGTCATTATTTTTATGTCATGACAACTCTGGGGAATGTGTTGAATTGCAGAAAGTTTGTCAGAGAAAAACTTGTCATCTTCTTTGTTTCTGGCGCTGTTTTGAAAAGTAGTAGTAACAAAAGTTTATCAAGCTGTTAGTGTTATGTATTCTGACATTAATCCATGTGAAAATGCTTTCATGGTCCCAGGTTGTCCTTCTCTGATACAAAAAACTTTTTAGGTACCACTTCTAAGATTTGTTTCGCCATTATGTCAATACCATCTCATTTACATGCCTAGCATTCTTGAAATAATAGAAAGATACCAGTCAAGGGGGAAAAAAATCAAAGTAAGCCCCATCTACTTGTGCTTAAACATGTCTCACAGTCTTGAAAAAGTTATTTTTGTTTCTTGGCAGGTGTGAAAATTAGAGGTATGTTGCCAATAGGTTAAATCATGCCATGGAGTGAAAATAGCTGATTTTAATGTTTAAATATTCTCCAGTACTGCTTGGGAATAGCTGCTATATATCAATTACACACTGAGTAGGAAGTTTTAAGACAACTGGTACTGCTAGAAATTCTGCCTGTCAAATTTGTCATAGTTTATTTAATTACAAGTATGAAGAAGAAACAACCAAGTAGCTTTTCACAGTTTCTCCCCCCTAGGGCAGATGGGTATTAAAGCCAATTCAGTCTGTTTCCTGATTGCTTCAGGCTACAGAAAATTGTTCCCCAGGGAAGAGAAGTAAATCAGTTATGATCTTTAGTCTCTCGGAGGGAGATTAGAGCCACCACACTGGTGAAACAGCAGTAGGCTTCCTCTGTGTAACTGATTTCACCTTTAATCCTACCATTGATTGAATATTGCTAAGAACGCTGCCATGCATTTTAAGGTCAAACCGATGATGAACACCCCAGGCAAAGGAAGTTATTTACACAGAAAGGTAAAGACGAGCCTTCAGCTTTACTATTTCAAAAAAGCTGTAAAACATCTACTTTGGAAAAAAAATTGTTTCAATTTCAGCTATCAACCTTCCCCAAGTTTTTGTCAGGCTGCTTATCACAGTGGTGTCTGAACATCTTCCAGATAATACGGAATAGTGAAGTCTTCATTGAATCTCTCACTCTTCTAAAAGTAAGGTAAAAGTTCTCCTTGATGTGAGGCTTTTATTCTTTATCTGTTGGTGTTAATTTCCTTTGAGTGTTAAGTAGAGATAGGACAAAAAGTAGTACTGAATTTGCAAGAGTCATTTTATGGCAGAAAGTAGTTTTCTAGGAAAGGAAAAAAAGGCTTTCTAAAAAAAATATTACACCAGCTACTGCTGAATCTCCTCTCTTAATCTGTCATTTTGCTTTTCATATCACAGCATGCTTTTTCATTGTGTTATTTTTTTTTAATCAGTAAAAGAGAATTCTTCTGTCTCTGCTGGATTGGAAAGCCCCAAATTTGCCTGACAGGACACCTTTGTATAGTTGTATGCAAAATCTGTGTGTATTAAAGCTGTTGAGAATTACTGTATATAGTACTGTGGTGGGCCATGAAAAACACAATGTCTTGATATAGCTGCAGGAGAGGTCTAGCACAGAAATGTTTTCTGTTTATTTTGTATTGCTCCTGATAAACTGTTCTGGTTCTTGAGTCTCATTTGCCTTTTTATATGGATGCACCAACCCCTAGATGGACAGTGAGGGTAATTTCTTCTGCCTCGGGTGTTCATATAAGGCATGTAGAGCTGTTTATTTGACATCTTGCATGGCAGCTGATTAGGTCTGAAGACTTTAGTCTGCTGAGAATCTGTAGGTCTACCTGGCAAAGATAAATGTCACCTTTTTTTTTACTCTTTCAGGATTTCATGTATCCAGCTGTAGCATGATCTGTTCCCAGGCCTTCACACCTGAAATGAATCTCCCTGTTTTTCCATCATAGAGTTTTCCTCTAGAGTGAGGACTTGTATTTAGGTCCTGTAATTACATGTTCCCATCTCTGGAATGCAGGAGACCTGATCTATTGGGTGATCTTGAGCAAACCACAGGACTCCCATCACTTCCCAAGTGATGTGTATGCTGCTTACTTACACTAAAAGCTGTTGGAGCCAGCTCTTAGAAGGACTTCAAAACATCTGGGAATTACGCTAATGACATATTAAAGATAATATAAAACAGAGTGGGACCTAGAGAGACATGCAGGATAAAAATTGGTTGGAGAGAAATGATTGGACTCAACCAAAGTTGAGAAATTGCAGTAAATGAGAGGCAGCCTTGTTTTAAACCAGTTTTGTTACTGCTCACTAGCTGGGACAATGTCATGCTTTCTTCATGTGGGCACAGCATTTCTCAGGAGACCTTTGGCTGGCTTAGGTAGCTCATCTGGCTGTACCTTAACGCAGCCTCCTGGTTCGTGGCTCTCTGCCCCTAGGTACTGCTTGATGCCAAATATCCTTTATCTGTCAGGTACTTCTGTGTCCTTTGTTGTCTCTTAATCCCACCACTGTTACTCATCACATTGTGGGAATCCTGTCAGCTACTTCTGTGTGGGGGAACACGACTGTGTTAATACCAACAGCCAGTGCTGGTATACGCTCAGCTTTGGCTGTGCCTGCTGATGGCCGTCCTGATCAGGGCTTGTGCCTGAACCAGTCAGCAAGGACCCGGTGACCTTGCTGGCTGTGATCATGCCATGCTGAGTCCTGGCTATGACTGCAAACTATCAGCTGACCCATTTAGGACCTGTCACCCATACTTGAGCTTTTAGGGGAGAATCTAGAGAGATGGGGACCCAATGCACTACTGTGTGTCTCCAGAAACAGTGATCAGCAGGCATTCAGGGTCTCTCCAAGACCATCAACTTTTCAGAGCAGATACATCCCAGCCCATGGCAGCAGGTACTGCAATGCCTCTAAAAAGGGATGCAGAAGGGGCTACCGTGGAGGCCAGGGGTCTTGCTGGCCAGTGCAGACCAGAAACTGATCCATGGGCTCAGGCTGACTTTCTCTTCTGCAGAGTTGAAGGGCTCCCAACGAAGCTGGCGTTAGACTCGCAGGGGCTCTGGGTAGCAGATAAAGCCTGCGTCCTTTCTCCCCTCGCACTCTGGATTAGTTGAATTCGCTGGTTCACTTTGCCTGGTGCAAGCCTCGGGCCCCTTCCCCCTTCTCCTGCCTCCTGCTGTGCTGAGGTTTTAGGCCAAGTCCCCTGCTTGCACCGCTGGACTCTGCAAGGGACTGGGGGTGCGGGGGCAGCAGCTCTTGGGGTCCTTGGCAGGCAGGCAGGGTTTCTGCAGTGCCTTGCTAAGGAGATGTCCGCAAAGCTCCACAGTGTTGCACCATTTTTTGCAGCAGTTGCTATGGGAGGAGGGATATTGCTCTTCATATTACAGCCTTTTCTTGATATTTTCCTGGCTTACTTCATGCTTGTTCCTATTCCCAAGCATTTCTCTGGTTTAGCCACAAGGTGCCATCAGTAGACACCACTACACCAGTATTACATCCGCTGGAAATAGAGAAAGCCAGGCAAAAAGTCCCTGATGTTAGGTAGAGGGAAAGGCTAATTAATGAAAACTGTAAGCAGAAGAAAGTCAAAATATAAGGCAAAACACACCTAGGAAAGGCAGCTTGAACTGTGTGCACCTTGGCTGTGTTATTGCACTGACAACCGAATCAGCGGAGGTTTTTTTTTTTTAACCTGATTTTAATACTTAATGCCCCTAACGACAATGACATCAAGCAGTGGCCATGAGGCCTTGTGTCCTATTATGTTTGCTGCTGTGAGAGGACAAATCAGAAGGCGTGGTCCCTGCCTCCGAGCATTTCCCATCCGATCTGAGGGAGGAAGTACATCAAGGGGAAATAATTGGAAAAGGAGAGTGAGACTAAAAGTTATAGGATGAGTAGTTTTTCTGGAGCATCTTCATTATTCTGAAGGAGTATTTCCTGCTGACCTTTTGTCTGCCCCCTGTCAGGTGGCTATTTCACGTAGGCAGATCTGGAGGAGAGATCTGACAAAGCAGGTAACAGTGAATTTACAGAACAATTCTGGAAGGAGTCATGCTTGAAGAACAGCAAACAGGAGAGGAGGCCTGGGACACACTCGTGAGGCCGGCAGCAGATCTGGTGGAGACAGGTGGTGTTTACAGAGCAGTATGAGACCAAAGTACTTTCAAGTATGTGATGCATCTGCAGAGTAAGCAGTTATTTCCTTACAGGCTAAACTTTGCAAATAGGGATGTAGGTCCTGGAAAAGCAGTTTATAGTCACTGGGAAAGCAGCAAACGCTAAAAGATTTTCCCAGCAAGCATCATTATATTTTTGCTGTGTGGCAACATGGGTGGTAGGGGCTAATTCCCACTAGCCTGGAAAGGAACAGCCAGGATGCAAGTAGGTAACGGTGCACGTGGAAGAAATTAGGAGGATAACGATGATTTTGGGGGAGCTACCACGCACAAAAGCAGAACACCAGTGCTCGAGCAATGAGGTGAATGGGAAAGCTTGGGAGGAATGTGGGGCTATGACTGGAAAGGAGGCACATCTTGCCTCCTTGGATGCGAGGAACTTCTTCCTAATTGCATTTCTGACTGCCTCTGATACAGCATAGTTTGTTTTCTGAGTTTCCTTTTTGGTTCCTTACAAATTGACCCATTTGCTTTACTTTGTGTGTTTTTAATTTTCCTTTGCAAAATATCTGCACTCTGGGCTCATTTGGTAAATTAATATTAGTGTTTCAATAAGGCTGCTATCAGTCCTTATTCTACACTAAATCTTTCCTACAGGTTTTTCTTTTTCCCTCCTACTCTCTATGACTAATAGATATAATTTCAACAGTTTGACTAACTGCCGTATTATAGAAAAGGCAGTAATTTATACTGATGTAATGGCTGTGATAAAAATCATTTGTGTGCTGATTTTATAAATTAGGTAGGAAATGTGAGTGCCTCTGAAAAATGAAGTGCTACCACATGAATTCCAGTGTTGTTAATGCTTCATACCTTTCTGCTTCATTAAACCAATTTCACGGGGAGATGAGTTAGAGGAGGAAGCTGTGCTGCTTAAGAGACGCAACAATGGTTTATTGAAAGAAATGGGGATAAGATTAAATTAAGTGCTACTTGAGAAATATGGAAATACAAAAATATTCAAGCTTATAGATGGTGAATTCAAAAATATGATAAGTTAGCTCTTTCATACCCAGAGAACTGTCTCATCATAATTGCATAGGCTGAATTCACAGGCTACTAATTAATATTGAAGAGTTTCTTGAACCACTCTTATAAATGAATCAGAGTGCCCTAGGACTAATTTATAACTATTTCCTTTTGGAAATCAAGACAACTTAAAATGCTGCTTTCAGTACATTCCTATCTTGGCTGCTAAATCCTTTGAAATTATTTCTGCCATATGTTTTTAATTTATTTATTATTTCATATATTTCATTTATTAGCTGAATTTATAGGGAGGAATAAAAAAGGTGTAAGATTAAGAAGCCTTCAGGTCTGGTAAGATCCTTCTAATTTAGTATAATGACCCAGAGCAGCCTAAAATAACTTTTCTGGCCACTGTTGATCTGAATTCAGCTGCATTGAAACCAATATGTCTCAGTTACACTTATATCAGAATTTTTTTCTGATTGAAGCTGTGGCATGTGTAACTTAAGAAAGAATACATTTGTGTCCATGGAATGCCTTGAAGATCAGGTAGGATCTAAAACGAAGAGGCTAATTGATTTTTTACCACTTCCATAAAATAGCTGCAACTATTTTTTCCCTTTCCCTTCTCTCCCTTGAGGACTAGAAGTTTTCATTCTCAAACGACTAAACCCTATTTGTTCTGTGGATGGTGGAACATGTAAATACAAAGGGAGTCATTCATTAAATAAGAGGCTTATGCATACACAAGTTTTAAAAAATGCATACTTTCAAAGCACAACTGAGAGGCTGCCATTTTACCCCTGATTCACAATGAGAACTCTGTGTACAAGTGACCCAAGTACTGGGATTTGGTCCAGCTCTCAGATTAGCACAGAAAACACGTAGAGACATGGACGTCCCCCATCCCCCTCCCACTAATTATAATAGGAGCTCATAAATGTGCTCATCGGGAACGTGTGTGGGATCTTATTGACAGAAGCATATACATCACTATCTTCTGCTTGGAGAGACCACATTTCCTCTCCTGTATGATGGGTGCATCACCTAGCATTAGCACTGTGGCACCATTGACACTTGCTATCCATATGCTTTCATTTAAAATAAATCACTCTATGAAATAGGATAATGTGCCAGACAGCTTTAAGGCTGGATCTTGCCAAGTGCTCTCAATTCCCAATGAGAGGTAATCAGAGCTGAGAACACTTAGCCCTTCTCTGGATCAGTTCTAGTAGCAAGTTTGTAATATTACAATGCAGCTCATTTCAATACTGGCAAGGATCTTCCTAACGAAGTGCTGGGCACCATCCAGTCCCAGTGCTGCTGGATGACTTTAGTGGGATTTGGCACCTTATGCGATTGGTCTGTAAGATGTAATTAGTGATTCAGCTTGTCTGCAAGTGCAGTGCATAGGATTTATATCTTTATTTCTTCCTTTCTTAAAAATCTGGTTTTTAAGGAAGGAAGGAATAGAATAGGAATAAAAATGAAGTTTCTGCTAGTGGAAAAATTCTGAGAGTCCAAAAACTTTGTCACTGCATATAACAAAAAGTAAAAATCTTGGAATTTGGAATTGGTGAGATTTTTCTAAAAATACTTATTTGCTTTCACCTTATCGAAATACCATATTTCAACAGTTTTTCAGAAAAACAAAAGCAACCCGTACATCCCCATTAGAATTCTTAGTATAGACGTATCAATTTCCAAGGAAAAAGTGTGCTTTGAGCCAACCATAGTTACACAGGACCCATACGGCTTATCCTTCAAATGACTCATTCTGTGATTTTCTCTCTCCTAACTCTACCAGAATGTTTTTCATTATACTGCAGGGATACCTGGGCATTTTCTGTGCAATTTGGTGAATTTTCAGAGGTTTGGGAATCAAATTCCTTTCCCTGTTGAAGCTTGTGCATGCCCCCTTGGCAGACAACTGTCCGTCCTTACTCTCTGCTTATATGTTCAGCGCAGAGCTGGGACTGGCACTGGCCTCGGTGCGAGTTACTGCCTTCGCCTGCTGGTTCTGGTGGTGCCTGCAGCCACCCAGGTTGGCCGTGGCCAGCTCTGCCTTTTTGCTACCGCTGGGTTCTTCTTAGTAGCGGTGGGAGCTCTGCTTGTTTCTGGGAGAACTCAGAATGTTACAGGTCTGAGTTTATTTTTGAGATTTTTATTTCTTTCTCTCTTTGATCATGCATTTTATTTTATCCTTCTTTCTCTTTTTATTTGTTTTTGGATTTTTTTCTTTTTTTTTTGTCTTTTATTCTCCTTACTCTTCCACTTCCTATTTACTTTTTCATCTCTGCTACTCTGTCTTATGTCCTCCACTGTCTCAAGTGAAAGTAGCTTGTTTTGAGTTCGGGAATATAAATGCTTGCTGCTTTCCCTTTGCTCTGCTCCAGGCATGTGTAAAGCAGCAGATAAATGTTGACAGCATTTTGTCTTTGTATGTGTTGGGCTTATTGCAGGCATTGAGTGCAAATTGCAGAATAAATTCACATGCTGAATACAGGAGAAGAATTACATCAAAGATCTAATAATGAGTAACTGAAGCTGCCCACAGTTACTAAAGCATTTAGCTTAGTGAGACACTCATAAAAGGTAAACATATCTATGTAAAAGAACTGTATAGTTTGCCTGCATGGAGTCTTGAACTCCATTCTTTTTTGTATCAATATGCATTTTGAATCACTCCGTTAGAAGAAAATGAAAAGTAGAGATTGTTTTACAGTGGCCACAAGATTTTGGCACATGTTATGAGACATCTCAATCTTTTAAATCCTGAATTAGTTGTGCATGGAAGACAATCTCACTTCTAATGTTTTCTCTCTCCCCAGTTATATTGTTGCTGTGGTAGGTTTAATTTAGAGATTTTCTAGAGAGCAAATTTTGTATGGAAGAATTGCATACCAGCTATTCTTAAAAACTACGTACAGGTATGTGGACCAACGTTTCTGTGGAAATGTAATTAGTCTGACAGAAACATTTTTGAGTTGCTTCTATATTTTAGATAATCTGTATTAATTTTAGAGATTTAATGGTGGTGGGTAATGACATTCAGAAGTAGAGCTTTGTAAATAAGTATAACACTTAGAGGATTTGAGGCTCTTTTAGAGTAAAAATGATATATTTGTAAATCTTAAAGGTGTACTGGCAGAGAAAAGCAATGGTAAATTTAATACTAGCCTTCTTTTAGAGGCAGGCTTTGAGAAAATGAGCATGTCTTGAGTGATGCAGGCAAACGCACACTGTACAGATGTTCTAGACTATGCCTGCCTCACGAGACCTGGCCGCACAGCAGCCTCCCTGGAGCGGGCGCAGCTCCAGCTGTGCGCGCTGGGTCAGTCTGCCACAAGGCCTCCTGCCTGCGCTCCCGGGTTTCCTTCCCATTGGAACCATGGCTCAGCAGGGGAAGGGACCCAAGTATCCTTTGTTGTGCTCTGATTTGGTTCTTCTCCCTCCTGACCAACTGCTCTCAGCTCTGCCAGGTTTGTGCAAAGGTGTGAGATCCCCAGTCCTGCTCTCTTACTCCCCACCAAGCAGGTAGCAGCTGACCACTGTAATTTTAATGATTTCCTATCCTCCAAACTATGAATGCCAAGCAGAAGGGATTGGTTTGTTTAGCACAGTGAAAATATGA
Source organism: Egretta garzetta (assembly GCF_000687185.1). Lineage (NCBI taxonomy): Eukaryota > Metazoa > Chordata > Aves > Pelecaniformes > Ardeidae > Egretta > Egretta garzetta. The sequence continues at coordinate 1,000,585 of NW_009259199.1, forward strand.
GGGTTTGGTATTATTCGGACCATGGAGAATCTGGACACAATGAAGTGCTTTACTGGCTCATCTCTAGGTGAGTCTCATGCACATCTCTTGCAGAGTTATGAAATGAAACTCTCCCGAGTGCAAAACAAAAGTTTGAACAGTTATGTGGCACTGCTCATCGACTGGCAAAAATATCATCTGCTTATTGAAGCTGGATGCTTCATGCTGTACACAGCACTTTCTGGAATGTTTTATTCACTCGCTGAGCATTTTGAGCTTTGGAAGTGACTCATGAGCACAAATCCCAGTACATTTAGCCTTTTTCACTTTAGATGATGTGCTTCCAACATCAAACATTTACTGGATTTTCCTCTTCAGAATAGCAATCTCTAAATGTGTAGATTCAGTGCCAGACTGGTAAAAAATCCTCTGTCTGCTATCAGAATGGGGCAAATTCCTTTATTTTGCTATTCCCCACTGAGATGCAAGTTCAGACTTTTGAAAGCAGTGTCTGAAGTTTTACACTTTGTTTGACTTCACAGCCGAGATACTGGGCAGACACTACAGAGCTGTTAGTGCAGCTTTTCCCTTGTAATGAAGTTGAGCAGAGCCTGTCCACAACCAGGTTTAGTCACCCGCCACCCCTGTGCTTTCTAGGCTGCTGCTGCTGGTAAAGTAGATGCAATGTTCACTTCACCAAAGTCTTACCAGGTTTCAATCAATTTTAAGTAATACTGACAATAATTGGTTAGCAGAAATGTCAAACAGTGGGTGGCACATTCATAGCAAAGACCATCATGGTATCTCAAGTAGAAAAGAAGGGGAAGCATGGATACAGAAGGGGACAATGATCAGTACCATCTGAAGTCAGTAAGATGCCTCCCATCAACTCCTAGGGCCTGAGGTTTTCCATCCTTTCTTACTGTTGACATCAGTACTTCTTTTATATTATTGACCTGCAAGATGTCAAGAGTGGACAAATTAAAAATGCTGCTGTTGTGAGTGCATGTGACTCCAGAAGAGTGGGAGGAAAAGCTAGGCTGAAACCTCAACAGTGCGGTAGGGTAGTTTGACTGGTGAGTGAGCAGAATTGGCCCCGATATATAGACCCAATTAATACCATAAAAAGCAATACATCTGTGCAGGATTTTTTTCAAGAAATTGCTGCTCTTTGGCTGTAGAAGTGACACTTTTCATGTTTTCTGAAGGTGGTGGTCTTATTTTCCCTAAATGTGCCATAGGAAAAAATCATGATGTGCAACAGTCATGACTTGTCCTGCCTTTATCCCTGTGTTCCCTTTCTGGTAGCACCGTAAAGAGAAATACTGCTCATGAATGTCATGCAGTTTATGATTTAACATTTTTGGGCATCTTTTTGGCACAACTGAATATGTTCTAATGCCAGGAAAACATTTGCATAGAATAATGGATTTGGGATCCTCTGTTGAAACATTCAGAGAAAGTGTTTTAAGTTATTTTTAACATCCAGCTTGCCTGTCTGTAGTGGAACTATAAATCTCCTTCCCTCCCTAAGACTTTCTAAATCAAGTTGTAGCCTATGTAGTCTATTATATACACCCTCATAAATGAGGTGCTTACATTGGAAATAGTGCTAAAATATGACATCAGGAAGGTGTTGCTATAGTTAATGTTTTTGCTGAGAAAGAGGGGAAAGTATTCTTAGGTTTCTTCTTCCTTTTATGGATAAGAAATATAATCATATATTACCTCATGATAGCATGATTCCAATGCAAATGGCAGAGACTGGTGGCTTATTAATAGGCCTTGCCTGTAGCAAGCCTCCTTTCCCCGCTTCAGTTTGAAATTGATTATTTTAATACAGAATTCCTGAATGAAAGAGGTTCTTGGCCTTTTCCTGGGCTGTTGAATAATGTATGTGGGAGAAAGCAAATAGAAGCAGAGGGTCTCAGCTGCCGGAACAATGGGCTGCGCACAGAGCTGAGGGGGCACATTAGTTTATCATTGCCTTGTCAATCCTCATAGGCTGGGAATCGTGGGATAGCCTGGAAAGAAGCAGCTGCTGAACGTGTGGTAAACTGACCGGGGCACTTTAGAGAGACGACTACATTTACACATCTGAAAACAAGATATTGATTTTCTCTACAAAGCTGGAGAGAAATAGTCATCCTGAAAATATATCTAGACCATGGCTTATTTGCAAAACCGCAGCACTTTCTGGCTGTTCCGAGAGCCGGGAGCCGACTTGTGATGGGGCCTGTAAATCTAAAAATAGTCTGCATAAACTTTGCTTTTCCTCTTAGTTGATTGACTGCCTTCCTAATCCCTTTAGTGATTCATTACAAGTAAAATGTAAATGCAAGCAAGCTGGATTTGTAAACGTTAACAAAATTTTTTTCCCTAGATTAGTAGATTTTTTTAAAGGTAAAAATATTTTAAAGTTACATCTTCCCTTTCTGTGGGCCAAATTGATCTTGAAGATACACTTGTGGGATATCCCTGGTATCACAGGTTCTGCCCTTTCTAACAGAAGTAGAATTCACTTCTGAATGCCAGTTTTGGTTTATTTTACCTCCTCAGGCAGGAGGTTTTCTTCACAGGCTTCAGAAGTGATAAAAATAAGAAAGTGAAACAAGACTTGACATGAACAAAGCAAGATAATTAATTATTTTAAATGACGAAAGATTTAAAGCAGAGATGAGCACACAGTTGTGATTACTAGTTCAGTGAGATGCTGATGTCTTGTTCTAGGCCAGGTTATTAGGATGCTGTTACATGGCTGTGCTCAGAATTTATGACTATTATTTTAGCTCTCAGAAATCCTATTTATGACTCGGGATCTTCTCTGCTGGGTCCATACAAGACCCTGTTCACAATGTGAATCACAGCATGTTGAGAAATTCCAGTTGAAATAACTTGCCTTGTCAGAAAGGAAATATTTTTATCTGTGTAGGTCTAATTGCAGATTGAGATTTCCCATAGGTGTAATGGGTTGGTCTGTTGTCTTCATCTGTGTGGCTTGGATGACAATTACAAACATGAAGACACTTGGCTTCATGAGCTGCTTGCTTGGTTTTGTCTGTCAAAAACCAGGAGCCTCAGCACTTACTAGAAGGTGTAACCATGGCACCTTAGCATACACAATGTATGTCTTGCAAGGGCTACACTTTGTAAAATAAACAACTATATATTTTGATATTGAATATAATCAATGGTAGTCAAAAGCCTGTCCAAAACCAGGACAAAATAACAGCATTAATTTGCCCATGATATTATCAGACTATTACAGTGTTTTCCATCTGGATAGATGTAGGAAATTAGGCTCCTCATTGCTTTCCAGTCTGATATTGTGATGAGAGCAACGGAAGAACTAGAACAGAATAAAAAGATCTTGCCGTATCTTTTTAAAGTCAGGAAAAGTATAATAACTGAAGTGTGATTTGATTCCCAAATCAGTGAGCTGTATTGCAATGTATTACAAAATATAATGTTTCTAAGTCTGGATCTGGGAAAACAAATAAATGCTGAAGTTTTTTAATGCTCAGAGAAGCCAGAATCCTCCTGTTGATCATAATGAGAATTCAGTGGTTTTAGAAGTTGTTTCATTAATTCATATTTGGACTTAAGACTCTAGGTATAGGCAACTATTGTCTTAATTAATTATTTCAGAATAATGGATCAAGACAGATTTTGCTCTCAAATTGTGATAGAAGTTAACCTCACTGATTAAGTGCCTTAGGAATTTGCAGGTTTCCCACAGAAAATCAAAGGTTTCTCAAAACACAGTAATTGTGTTGTGTGATTTCCTGACATCTCTGTACTCTGGTTTAAACTGGTCATTATGAATAGTGTCCTTACAAAAAACCACATCTGTGAAAATGTTAGGTGAGACACTTAAAATCTGCAGTTAGAGAGTCCTGACTAAGCCACAAGAATTAAAAGGCTGAATGACATCAGCCAAAGAGGAAGTTTATCACTTACTGGAACTTCACATTCTATTTGCTTCAAAGATCTTTTTGAACAATAAAAAGCTCAAAGTGCCCTATCTTGCATTTCTTTCCTTGTGGTTTCAGTAGGAGTTTTGTATGGGATGAGCTGGAAAGGGTCCTCTTAAACTATGTCATGAAATAGAGGAAGGGTATTTGTTTCTTCTCATAGCTATACATTAAAATATTCCTAAAAGATTTAGTTGAATTAATTGCACAGGCATCAAGTAGTAATGGGACAAGATGAAGTCTTGACCAAAAAGATACTGTTTAAATATCTTTTGTCCCTGCTGACATAAATGCCAAGAATTTATAAGCAAAGGAAGCATTGGCATAGTTGTACTGAACACTTCTAAGACTGGCCACAAACTCTAGACTCATTAAAATTCATGACCTATAGAATGATATGGCTGTCAGCTATACTCAGATTTCATTCTGGAGGCACATACTATCGTCGTGCCACTTGTCAATGGGATAATCTAAGCAACATGTCCCAGATTATATATTTCTCCCCTTTCCTTAAATTCAAAGCAGCAACTACCCCAGAAAAGAATATAATGAGGGAATACACTCAAACATAGGCAAGGATGCTCCATCTACAGATACAATAAGAGTTGTAGGTCTACTAAGTAACTGAACAGTATGTGTAATTATTGGGCTGCCTTTGAACAGCTGAGCTGTTAAGAGTCCTCATAAACAGGGATGTCTAGGGAGCCTGGTACCATTAATTAGAAGATGTTTGTGACTTGCAGTACAGGCGAGATTCTTCCTATGTGTAGGAAATACTGAGATAAATAATTGCATTACAAAAAAAGTACTGATTACAAGGAAGTGGTTTCTGGATGAGATGGTGGATCACATGTAGTACACATGTAGTATCACATTTAGTGTATATGTAAATGCAGTATTTCTAAAAAAAAATATTCCTGATGGTTTAGTTGTTTTACATGTGTACATTTACAGGATGATGGTGATAAAATAACCCTCAGCAACAGACATCAAAACACTGCTTTAGAAGACAAGTGTCATCACATAGTCATCCCCAAGCCTTTCCAGACACAAAGTCAACAGTAGTCTGTCATAAGCCTAATTCTATAAATATAGGATTATGAAAATCCAGTATTAATTGAGTTTGATAGAAACTGATTTTTTTCTTTCTTTATTTCATAATTGCAAATAAGGTCTTTTAAATAACTTCATACTTGTCAGATTGGCTACTACCTCTCTTACATGGCCTATGACAGAGCAGTAAGAGCTAGAAGCATGTGTTCGTTGTTGCCAGAAATAAAGACTTCAGTGTATGTAATACTGAACATCACACACAGAGCATGGTAAGTGCCATGGTTCAGAAGCAGAAGAGGATAAAAAGAGACGCAGAGATGACTGGAAGCTGTAGTTTGAACCAGTCCCCTGTATAATCCTGTGGAAGTATTTAATCCAACAGTTGTTGGGTTCTGTATCCAATTACATTAAGATGAAGTCTGAAAAACACAGCAATGTGTTGCCTGTTTCTTGAGGCTAAATGCAGTTTTCACGCCAAGAGAGACAGTTATCGTGTTCCCTAATGTGTCCGGGCACTGTAGGTTGTGATGAGAGATCATCGAACAGTTGAATATAAAGCCTTGCCGAGCTGTGGAACTTTTCCTCTGATGACACCTCTGGTGATTCACCTCCTCCAGGAGAAACTGTCATTTCTTGACACCTTCAAGTGCACTAAAGGCATTTTGGGACAACAGAAGGCCATCACAGGAGTTCACAGTGTAAAGCTCTCATCCTTAAACTGCTATTTCTCTTTGCCTCTGCAGAAGTCCCCTGAAATCACAGTGTGCAGGAGTCAATAAGCAGAACTGGGTGTGCAGATTGCAGATGGTGTGCAATGAGTGAGGGGAATGGGAAGAAGGCTGTTTTCCCAGGAGCATGGAAGTATCGGTAGTCAGTATTGTTACATGCTCTATAGGCAGAGTCCGCTGAATGCTCTGCAGCGCTGACAGGGAAGGACGGCTCTACAGGCTCACTTGGGTTGGGCAAGGCATGACCAGCTTTTTGCCACTGGCTCCTCTCTCTGGCAAACGAAAAGTTCTTTGACTTAACGCAATCCCAGACATACCTGGGAAAGATAGTGGAGATGAGTTATAACACTCCCAGATAATAACTGCAGCATGACTTGTAGCTGCCACCTTACTCTTCTCCTAGCTGGACAAATGCTTCACTCCTCTCCTGCCCTTCCTCACTGACCAGTGCAAAAAGCCTGCTGTCCGGGGTGCCCTGCTTTGCTGCTGCCACAGAAGAATTATCTGATGCCTGCTTTCCCCCTGCCCGCTATAAGTGAGAAGCAGGACAGAGAACTGCATGCCTCATGCTGCCCCCGGGCCGGCCCTGGATTGCTAAGCTCCTGCCGCATCGCTCGCTCGCGACTGTTCCCACGCAAGCCTTGGCATGCCAGCGCCTTTCTCTGTGACCAGTAATAGCATTTCCTGATTTTGGTTCGCATTTCCATTCTCCCAGTTTACAAAGCATACTGCAAAGTTAAACATCAATCTGCCTTTACCTTCCAGCCCCGGTAATGTGCCACTGCGCTCTGAATTCTGCCCTAGTAACAAGAACTCTATTACAAGAAGAATATCAATATTAAAGTAATTTTCTCAAGACATTCCTTTTGTGCATGTGTGGTGTGGGGGAGAAGCAGGAAGCAATACCTGCATTTTCTTTCAGAGTAAATGTTGTTTAAATTACTCATTCTGCAGAGCAGCTGAATGCATTTCATGTTCCCCTAAAATTTCCTATTAAAATATATGCTGATATGGATTCTCCCATTTCATAAGATTTTTGGAATATATGAAAAGTTGTAGTACAGAATAGTTACAATATTGCTTTGTTTCCACTGATGTTATAAAAATGTTTAGATATTTTCCCAGACCAACGATCCTTCATAGAATACAGTTTTATGAAAGGCAATGTATGTGTTTTGTTTTAGAGGACAGAAGTAGTTATTACTCAGAGCTATCTCTGTAGCATGAAAAATAGTTAAATTTTAACTTCAAACAGTGAGGGAATACAGAAAATCCTGCAATGCACTCATTCTTTCTTGCCCACAGTGTTTTGCACTGATCGTAGTCTTTCACGTCAATTTTTTTGTACACATCTGGCACAAACTAGGTGGTCTTTGAAAGTGTTGGTGAAAGTGTAAGGAATGGAGCATTTGACTGAGAATCTGAGCTGAGTATCCTTTTCTTCTAGTAAATAGTTTGTCTCAAACTTGTTGCTTCTATGTCCTTGCTGCTGTGTTAATCCAGAGAAAACATGACATCTATTTTTGCTCCTTCTATCCATGCTACCTCTCTTTAAAGTTAGTGATCTCCTTAATCTGGTTCCCACTTATCTGCGAACAGATGAGCCTCAGTGGTTTAGTTAGTTAAACACTTCTCTTCCAACTGGCTTATTGTGATTTATTGACTTGTTGTTCTTCAGAGAAAATGTCCGAGCTAGGTGTGATGCCAAAAAGCAGTCATTTGCTACCAACGTTTCTGTTGGTTTTGTTGTTGTTAGTACACTGCATTTTCTTACTATTCCACTTCTTTTCACATCCATCCTTGTCAAACCTGAAGAGCTGAACTGAGCAATGCACAGCAGCTGCCTGCTAGGCCATGCATGTCTGGTAGCACTCATAGCAGGATCGTGAGTAAATAGCATTAAGATGGGATGCAAACCAGCCAGCGAGGAGTCCACAGTGGTGGCTCCTGCTAACACTCAGAAAGTACCGAAGCCGTGATGTAGATGCTTTATAGCTGGTTGTATGTAACACTCTGGCCCTCCCATTTTAATGTGACACCATTTGGCAGTGATGTCCAGGACTAGAAGCAGTGACCATAGCTTGTCATAGGGTGATCTGAGCTCATTTTCAAGCAGATGAAATCCACCCCAGCTTTCTTTCATGGAGAAATTATTTCTTTCCCTTACTAGCAGTTGTGGCATGCTGGCTGTAGAAACTAGAAACAGAACTGTCTTCCACTCTCAGAAGAGAGTTACGTTGCACTGACAGGATGAGGTGGGGAATTTGCTGGTGCTCTCCCTCTGGATTCAGTGTAGTAAATGTTTTACTTTTCCCCTGGACTGACAACAAAGCTGCTGAAATGTAATTCTAGTTTAACGTCATCTAGTGGAGCAGTATCTATATTTCTGTGGGATATCTGCAGAAGCATCATGTTGTCACACCTGAGGGCAGGTCTTCAGACTTCATCTCAGCAAAGCATTTATCAGAAGTTCACCAGTTCTTTTCATCCAAGATCAGGTATCTCCAGATGCAGCTGGGAAGGGACTACAGATCCTCTCTGCAGCCAGACAGGCCCACAGGGAAGCGGCTTCTTGACCTCACCAGTGGTGTGGAAATTAAAAAAATACAAACCATTTTCAGGTAAACTGTAAATACCTCTGTTACATTATACATTTTTTGCTAATGATTTTCCTGTATGAGTAGGGCTGAAATCAACGGCAACTTAAGTTGAAGGTAATCAAAGGTAACTTTCTGTCAAATCTTGCTCTGACACCGATGCACTGCTGCTTTCCTAAAACCTAGTGTTACGCTGGTATAGTCAGGGCCCAAACATGTCACTGTAAGCATTCACTATAGCTTTTCCCCTACAGGATGGGCAAAAAACTGGTCTGATGTATAAGAGATGTTTACATCGGTGCCCATACTAACGATGATACCAGCTTATCTTAATTAGATGACATCCCCAATCAAACTAGTGTATACGGCTGCAACAGTTGTGTGTGGAAAATGTCTCTGTATGTATTTGTCCAGCAAAAATATATTAACATAGTTGGCATATATCTAATGTCATCTGTCTTCAGATCAAGTCTGGACATCAGTAAGGCAAGGCTCATGCAGGAACATTGTCTTTCTCCATTCTCCAAAGACCTTGAGAAGTTTTTAAGTTCTGTTTCACTTTGCTTAGTTTAATGTTATAATGAACAGTGACTTTTTTACCTCCACAGCATTAGGAAACTTGGGCCCTTCCTGGCAAATACGGATCTAAATTAGAAATTCATCTGGATGCATAGTGCTCCTTAGACTTGGCCATCCCTGGCTTCAAACGGCATTAATGTGGTGCTGATTCCACTCAAAGTTAAGTACCAACTGCAGAAGAGCAGGACATTCAAGACAGCTCTTTCATAATTTTTTTCTGCACAGTCCAGAGATTGCACAACCATTTCAGGTGACCTTGGAGAGAGCCAGCATCCTGCCTTTGCTCCTCCACATTGGATCTACTCTGCTATACACTGCAGAATGGTCAATGTGGTAAGCCCAGTCATGAACCAAACCTATAGGGATCTGCTCTGACCTAGAAGAGTATTTAATATATCATAACTTTTTCTGGTCAGAAAGTAGTCTAATATGGAAGTGTAAGAGGAAAGCTAAAGGCAAAACTCAGTCCCCAGTCTTCCACAGGGCAAGGAATTTGTACATTGATAAGGCAAAAGAAATCCCATAAATACAAATGTTTGATCTTGCTTATTGTTTCTTTGATTCCTAAACTATGGAAAGAAAATTCCTAACCATTTTGTTAGAGATTACTTCCTATTTCCCCAGTTAACCGTCAGCTTGCCTAAAATGCTAACATTTTCATTTTAATCTGTGAAATATATACAAAGTGAAAATATTAAATAAATGGAAAAACAGAGTTTAAAGCTAATTTGGGGAAGCTTCTATGTAAACTCATCTTATGAAGGTTCTCTGAGCAGAGAAGCAAGCCTTTAGTCTCTTTACATTTTTTAAACTCACAGCCTAAAGCATTTTTTCTTTTCCCAACCCTGCTAGAATTCAAGATGCGTCTTTAATTGGTTTAATGGAGCCACAAGGCATTACATTAGACAGCTTTTTCCTATTTCACAGAGGTCATATTGACATGTAACTTGTGGTATTTCCTTGTTTTCAAGATAAGATAAAACAAAGGGGAAGTGTTCAGTTCCAGGTGAGTGGGAGAGGGCACAAGAAATGGGAAGAAGATAAGAGTGTTTGACGCAGGTGGGAATTTATCATGCAGTGTCTTTTTGCACTCAGGCTGCAATTGTGTAGAAGCCTGCTTACAGCATCTCAGTCTTCCTCATCCTAGTTTAAGAATGCAAGCAAATAAGAGAGTGATATAATGGAGTAACGAACGGCTGAATCAGTGATTGTCTCCTTTCAAATATCATAAGACTATAGCAGGTTTTACTAATAGAGATGGCATGATTCTGGGGTAACTCCCAGTCACCTCTCATGTTAGGATAGCAGAATAAATACAAGTAAAAGCTACTAGTGGCTTGTTTTCCATCCCATCCTCCTAGCAGAGCCAAATAAATTCTGCAAATTGGATCCAGAAAATTGGATTTAATTTTAGTAACTGAATGCAATTTCTTTTCAGCAAAGAGATTTATAGAACTTCTCCTTTCTTCAGTGAAGTGTCATATGCTTCTGGTCTCTTCTACACCAGTGCACACAGCAGCCTTGACTAGCAATGATAGTCCATCAGTATTTGCTACTGTCCTAGCTAATCAATAGTGCAAGGTTTGTAAGATTCCCTTGTTCCAGTTTCCCCCTTCCCACTGGGAACAATTGTTCTTGAGCCTTTTGTGCAGCTCATGTAGAGGTGAAAATGTTCTGTCAGTCTTTTTCTTAGGATTTTTTAGCCAACTCACAGCTGTAAGGGACAAACTGGAGTTTATGGTCAATAGCATGCACACTAAAAAATGGTTCTTAGAGTGGTTTCTAGTGGTTAGTTTTCTTGAATGTGAGCATTGCCTTTTCTTCCAGACTTACGGTTTAATCTTCAGCTAGTGTCATGGATTTGAAGGTCAACAGGGATGATCGTGGTTACCTAACTTAACTTCCTGAATAACCTAAGCAGTGGAACTCCCCTGTGTGTTATTGCTGCAAGGTCAGTACTTGTGCTTCAACTAGAATATCATCTTTACAGAGCCATCCATGCACAGTAAAGAAAAAAAAAATTACAGATTTTTTGCACTTACTCTGTTCTTCTACCACCTCAACTTTGGAGTGAAATCTGAACTTTGCAGTTAATGTGAATGTATCAAGTTTCAAAATCCAGCTACTGCATCTTTTGTCTACAATACAGCAGCATCAGCTGTCAGATTTCTCTTCCTTTTAGACTGTGTGGGGGCTATGATCGAGTCGGTCTTTTTTGAAAGGAGCTAAATACATTGAGCTCTTGGAGTCTTTCACCACAAAGCATGTTTTCCTGCCTTTTACTCGTTCGTGTGCTTCATCTCTGGAGTCTTGGATTCTTCAGTATTGTTTTTGAATTGTAAATGCCAGAACTGTGCACAGATTTCAGGAACAGTAGTACCAATACCAGGTAAAAATCCTGCGGCTCCTTGAGCTGCTTATATACCCCAAGATTGCACTGGCCCCCTTGGTTACTTTATTGTGCAGGAGACTAATTTTCATCTGCAGCCCCACAGATTGTTTTCGAAGTTTGCCATCCCCTGGACAGACTCCTCAGCCTATTACTGTGGTCTGCATACTTCATTTCCAGGTTTGTGATTTTATGTTTGGCTCTACTGAAATGTGTATTTGCTCATTGTGCATAATTTACCAAGCCATCCAGCTTACTTTGTATTGTTGGTCTAGTCTTCTTCAGTTAACATTCCCCCGGTCTGCATTCTTTATCAATAATGGTTTTATATTTGGTTTTTTCCCCAAGTCATTGATAGAAATATTAAGTAGCAGAGAACAGACCCTTAGGGACTGCACTCGAAACAGCTGTTAAACACAATTCCTATTTATAATTACATGTGGAAACCTGCTATTTAACCAGCTTTTAATCCATTTGATGTACGTAATTTTAGGTTTCTATTGGCCTGATGTATTAATCGCGTTGTCACCCATAAAACATCACAGACACACAAACCCTTTGCATCAACTGCTGGCACACAAACTTTTCATTCTGGGTTAGTCTGACAGCATAAGTTGTAGATAAACCGACGCTGATTAGTTTTGGGCTGATGCCTTCCTTGTTCCTACTGTCTGTCTTTAGTAAGTGTTGTGTTGTTTGACTGTCCTGGGGAGATGGCTCTTAGGAAGCGGAAGGTTCAGCCTCCCAAAGTTCACAGAAAGGTCCAAAGGGGGAGATGGATGGTGGCCACGGCTCACCGAGAGCTCTAAGGCAAAATGCCTCTCCTTTGTTGCTGCTGGAGCATTTCTTACTTGTTGTCTGGACACCACATGTTTTAGTATTTCCACACATAGCTAATGAAATTCTCAAAATAATATCATTACAAGCTGTTCCATTTTCTTTACTGGTGGATTATTTTTAAATAGGTAAAATAGCTAAAATGAAGATTGTGCAGATAAAGAGCGTGATTTTTTCGAGATCTAATCATCATGTAATGCAAGAAAATAATGTTACTTTATGATATGGTAATAGCTAATGTTGAAATGTGTTACTGTCTACAGGTAAAACACCTGTATTACTTTAATGCAGCACAATTATTTCCGTGTTGTTAGATTATATCTAAGTAGATATCTGGACTAGCTTTTGTTAAAAAAAACAGAAATCTGTGATGAATAATACCATGTGTATATTGCTTTGTGTGTCTTTTTTCCTGCATAAAATAAACAGTAAATTACTTTCAAATTGTCATGAAGAATGTTTCTCCTCAGAAAACATATCTCAGCGTATCTCTGTCTTATCACTGAGTTTAAATAAAAGGGGGAAATAACCATAGGTGGCAATTAAATGTGACCTCCCCCCAAATTTTTCATCATCCAATTAATATTTTACTAAAACATCTCATTTAGGCACAAAAAATGCTACGGTAAAACCATGATGACTTGTAAATTGTTACTGTGTGAATTGTCTGCTGTGATTTCAATTATAGTGCCTCAATATTTGCAGATGCCTAAGACCATTGCTAATAATTCTTCAACGCAGAGATGCGAGGTATGACCTGTATACATGATTTTGCAAACTGGAAGGCTGGATAAATGATACAAAGGAATGATCTGCCCTATTTATTCCATGTGAATCTTGAGCAAAATATTCTAGATTTATCAAAAATTAAGTATTTTACTGAAAAAAATTTTTATAAGGGGTATTGAGCCACTGTCTGGTATGTTAACACCAAGTCAAAAACTCACCAGCACATTCTTCAGACCTTGTGCCAAATCAGTTCACTTTCTGAAAAGCCATGCTGCTTCTTTACACCTTTAAGTCAGTGGTCACCCTCTATCATATCACTGTGATAGAAGCATACTAGTGGAATTTGACTCCGAGCATTAAGGGTTAACCTTTTGAAAAATGCATTGTTTTAAGGTTCCCAGAGGGTGAGTCATCTTGCAGTGCATTGCGTCGAGGTGCATCAGTCATGTAGCTTTATGTCTTGGAGTCACAAAGTCACCTAATCAGATGTGACTGACACTATTTGACATGACAAGTCACTCAGGAAAGTGCAAGACAACAAAAACCATGTTTTTCTGAAAATTCTGCTGTCTTTTCCCATGTTTTGTTTTACATTGCACTGAGGAACATATGTTTTATAATGGGTAGGGGGAGGGAAAATACATGAAAAGATTTTCTGATGTAGAAAAAATACAAGCTATTGTCATCTGGGCACAATAAAACTTACACAAAAAGTGTTCCTGCAGTCTTTTCACAGTGGAAGCCTTTGGGAACATTATTTCTCTTTGGATATGAGAAGTTGAAGAGGCACAAGACTCTTCACACAAAGCACAAGTGCTTTTGTAACGTAGGAACAAACACACATGCACATGTACGCGCGAGGGCTTTTGACAAGATCCACAAAAGAAATTAGACACCTATGTAACTTCATATGGCAGCACATCATATGTGCTGAAGATTTCTTCTACTTGAAAGTACTCACACAAGACAGTTCTGGCACAAGAATACTGAAAACCATAAACCCAGGAGTTTCATAGACCAAAGGAAAAAGGCTCCTCCTGCAGCAGAGTTGTTCTCCTTACTTCTGGCTCAATACCATGAACAGGATATGATACCCAACATTTCCACAGGGCTTCTAAAGTTATTCTCAGGACAAAATGCAGCCTACATCCACTGCTTTTTTGCCTGAGCATCTATGCACACAGACTTTTGCACAAAAAATATTCTAAATCTTTGTACACATGCTTATACTAAGTGCACTTTTCAGTTCTCCTGAAGTGCTGCATCATTTGAAATGTCCAAGTTTATGCTAAGAAGAGTTCAGCTACAGCTTGGTTTTTCAATGGCATTCTCTTTTTTTATAATATTTGATAGCTTTATTTAAAAATTGATTTATAAGGGTTACGTAGTTTTGATATTATGACAGTTCTGTAAGATAAATTCTTGAAAGGGTTCTATAAGAATTCAAACACTGTAAGATATAATAGTAAAAATTATCTAAAGAGTTTAGGCAGGTTGGCTGTTGATTATTTTAATACTTATGGTAGTCAATAATAAAAAATTAGAGAGTCTTACACTAGAAATTTTCAGGTCCTAAGATAATTATCCCCTAATGAAGTGCTCAGGTTCTAGTGTCTGCTTTTCTATTTCTTATTTCTTGTAGCCTTTTCCCAACACCTCTTTCTTTCTCAGTGGAGTAAAGGAGGCAACAGCTTATAGGTAGGAAAACATAAAGGTATAATGTATTGATATAAAGGTAAAAAGTTCAGATTTCTACAGCCAGGCAATGAGAAATCAACATTCAAGAAATCAAGTGAGTTGCTTTTTTGTTGCATAAATGTGGATTTAGGAGCTTAATTGTAAGTCCCTGAGTTGATGCTTTGTGCCATGCAACAGTAAGATTCATGCTGTGATAAAGCAGCTTCTCAAGAAGCAAGGAACTGAGCCTAGCTGAGGTATCAGCTTTCAAGAAGCTGGCTTTTATTTTGCTCCTGCAGTATTTATCCCCTAAGCCTCCTGTCAAGCACAGGAAGAGCAGCAGCTGTTTAAAATTAGAACAGTACACATGTTAACAGGTAACTGTACATCCACTAGCAGAAGCATGGGACTATGCTAGAAAATAACAGTCTTTTAAGACTGCTTTAGTAGCCCTGGAAGTTGTTGATGTCTGAGAACTTCGGGTGTCTAGACATTATCATTTTCCAGGCAAGACTGTTCCGTAGGCACATTTCCCAGCTCTGTACCTGGCATGGAAGTAACCTGCCAGCTGGCTGGGCAAATAGGGAATAAGCAAAGTTATCAGCTGCCCACTTTGCCAATGGATTGGCTCTGAACATCCCTATTTTTTGGACAGGCATTGGCACAGAGCATTCTGGTTTAGAGGAGTTTCTGGGATGTGTACTTTGTTCCCATACAGAATGAAGCACTGGAAACCTCCAGTTTCCCATAAATAGATTTCATTTTCAGCCAGGCATAAATGAGTGTTGTGAGTCTGTGACATGCCCTACCTGTGATTAGGAAGCCTGGTGGAGATCGCTTGGCCCAGGTAGGGCCAGTGCTCCTTAGTTTTGGGATATTTTTGCCTTCACTGAGAGACGGGAGAGCATCACCTACTCTTTCTCCTTGCACTGCCCTGGCTGTGTTTGGAGAGCTCCGCATCCATACCCGCGCAGGAGGCCCCTTCCCATCTCCCAGGGTTGCCTTGTCCTCAGAAAGACCCTCACAGCCGCAGCCCCAGGGACTGGAAACCTGAGCTGGTGAGTCTGCAGCTCCCAATGGGAGGAATATCACATTAGCCTGGAATGATAACCTGGCCAGTCATGTTTCCCTTGGGGTCTCTTACAAGATATTATTTCAAACCTGCAATCGGCTCCTCAGAGCCTCAGTATTGAGTGTCAGCTACATCCCGTGTGACCCTCTGTGTTTCCATACATCCTAAAAGAAAGTTAGTCGCCACTCTAATCTTTCTTTTCTCCTTTTCTCTTTCCCCCTGCCTCTCTTTTACCCTCCCAGCAGCTCTGTGTCCAGATGAATCTGTGCATTCTTGGGCTAAATTTGTTATTGCTTGCATTCTATAAACCCCACTCCTCCAGAAACATGGGTTATTGTAGGTTGTTAAATACTGCGCTTCCCAATTGATTGTGAAGTGTCAGTTTTGCATGTTTAAAAACTCCTTCCTGGAGTTTTCCAAGTCCATTTAAATAGAAAACATACAAATAAAGCACTGTCAGGTGGAAGTAGAAGAGATTTTGAAAAGGACAGTTGAAACCCATTAGTGAGAATGAATCTGTTCTCCTTTTGTTTAAATCACTTGGAGATTAAGACTTTATTTTAGACAAGTCCTTGACTACTCCTAAGAAGCACTGTAGTATCAAAAGGAGTCTTTCCAAAGTGCTATGGTTACATTGCCTGTTACTCTGACAAGAGGTTGCAGAAAATAATAAGGCTAAGCTTCATGTTGCTCTTTCAGTTTCCTTAAAATCCTGTTTTTCATGTGCAATATAGTGATTACTATCTGGATGAACAAAGCTATCTTGCTGAAGTACTTCTGAGTAGTTGAATCCCAGTTTAACAGATTGAAGAAGCAAACTTAATTATTCTGAAAAGTATGCAAATGGAATTATTTTTATTCCTCTGAGTTAATTTGTGTATGTCCCTATTTTCAGAGTGGATTGTTTAATTCCTGTTTACAAGTGTTTGGCTTTTGTTACTATGGTTTGCTGTAAGTTCCCCCCTCCTGTTTTTTCTTTCTCCCATTAGAAAGCCATGCTGCAACCTATTTGTTTAAACAATGATGTTTTCTCTCAATAAATCATCAGACGAGCTATTGGCTTCATAATCTTTACTTAAAAACAAAAATATCCACATGGGTGCACAGCATTTGGATAATTAATTTCTGATAATTTGCAATGTTAACAGCCAGCTGCCAGGGGCTTGTGTGACTGCTAATCTGTGGAAGAAGCCATGGTGAAATGATTGGAGATCTGCTCCTGCTGTTTGCCAGATAAATTCTTCTTATGACAATGTCACTAGGTTAATTAATTCAATTAATGACTCCCAGTGCAATGTTTTTCTTTGTCTTTTTCATTTGCCACAGGCTGCTGAACAGGTACTCCTATGGATGTATTCTGAGGTTATGTCACAGATAACACATAATGTACCATTTCCATGTCTAGTTCTGAAGTGTCTTAATTTTTAATGAAGTTTGGTAGCTGTTAATTCCATTAGAAATTAGTTTCTTTTCTGTTTTGCTTGAATGTAAGCAATCAAATAACCATCACTTTAATATTTTCAGAAACAGTCATGATTTTAGGTAACTTTAATGTTAGATCTTCTTTACATTCCCTTAAAGAAAGAGTCAGTGTGGGGCTTCACTCTTCAGATGCCATGAACTGGATGTTTGCTTTTGTGCTTGAAAAGAGGAGCTGCAAGCTGGAGCAGACCTCGGGTGTATCTAGCATATCATCCTAGCTCCAATAATAGCAAGCGCTATCTGTTTCAGAGTCCAAGAAGCAGAAAAATGCATCTTAAGTCTAGATGATTTTTTTTTATTAAGGAAAAAGTAAAGGGATAAGTACTTCCAAAAGGGAGATATGGAAATAATCTGAGACTCTCAAGAGTCCTCTCTCTTGAATGCCATCTCATTTTTCTGAGCAGAACTAGGAGAATTTGGAGGGAGTGCTTTAAAAAGCATAGCAATCACTTTTTAGATTAGCTCATATAAAAATGTAAATAAAACACAGAGCAAACAGGGAAGTGGGAATGAAAGTCAATTTTCCTTCTTGATCCTCAGCTAAGGAGCAAACCAGGGGCAGAGCATCATGACGCTCATACAGATTGCGCTCTCCGGTGGTCTGGTTTTGCACCACTGACTTCCTGCAGATTGCTCTGGATTATGCACTGATAAATACACTGATGTTTGTACTGAGGTCACCCCATGGCCCTCTGTATTCACTCTACTGTGTTTCCTATTCATAGTTCTAATTTCATTCCATCTCTTGAATACGAGCTGAAAACGTGCTTGAATATGAATTCCAGGTTTGGAAATGAACTGAAACAAGTTGTAAATCCAAATCCCACTGACATTGAAGTTCTGCTGTTGTAGCTGTTCTGGGCTAGCCACCATTTGATATGTGAGTAAATCAGATTTAGAATAATTTTAATCATCTGGATGACTGATTTAAACCCAGTGAAGACTGTAAAAGGCTTCCAGTGAAAGCTGAATCTTGCCCTGGGACATTGAAGCAACCTAATAAACCTGGAGGAAAAATGTAGTGAGGAACAACTTGAGCTATTACCAGGAGATTCATTCTGGCTATTTGCATCACTTAGAAAGCTGAGGAACAGCTGATAGGTGACGTCATGGTGATGTTATCACAGGTGATAGGTGATGTTACTGGTGCAATAAAGGTGTATATGTGGAAAGTTGCCTCTCTCTGAAGTATCAGTGTGAGCTGCATGCTCCATTTTCTCCACGTAGGAATATCTGAAATTTTTGACTGTTTTTTCAGGCTGTCAGCTGACTTCACAGTAGTTCTCTCTCCTGTGCCGTATGAGCCTTGCTGAATTGTGGATGCAAAGGTCAGCCTCCTCTTCACAGATGAGCCAAGGGTAAGTTCTTCACTGCGTGGCTTGTGAGACGTCTCTGCTCCCCCTAAACCAGATGCACACACTTGAACTGCCAGTTCAGGGAGGGAAGGGGGGCTCCACAAGTTCACTGCTGAGCTCTGGGCAGCCCTGTGCCTTAACAAAGCCTGCCGTGAAGTTTATGGCATCTTTTGACACTTGTTATCTAATGAAAAGACTATTATCCCCCTAAGGGGGAAATCGCCATGTGCTTTTCTTTAAATTCAATCCAAACATATACTTTTTAAATAGAAACACTCTGGTGTTACACGTCAGGGCCCTTTAGCATAAGCAGCTGCCCAGGCAAGCCATACGCGAGAAGCATAATTTGAGCTGTCATTTCCCTGTAGTAAATGCTTTCCTTTGTCTCTAGGAGCTGAGTGATGGAAATCAGGATATGTAAATTTGGGCAATGGATCTTAATTATGAGCAGCAGGTGTCTTTGCAAGAGTGCTCAGGTGAGGGGGGGTAATACAACTACTGTGACTTGCTTGTTGTTGGTGTACAAAGGGAGAGCTACAAAGCTCCAATTAATTATCCACATTAATGAGCTCAGTGACCCAAGTGAAAGGAGAGTGCCTTGTCTGCTGCTCCCATTTAGTCTTCTCAGCAGACAGTGGTTTAAAAACCTGTTATGCAGCTCAGCCTCTGAAGAGCACCAACAGTCAGCAGTAAGGATTAAATTACCATGATAAACCCTGAGAAATCAATTTGTGGGAATATAGACTATGATGAATAATCCTGCTGGAGAAATTAATTGTCTGAGGAACATTTCTTTAAGATGTCTTGACCAGAGCAGCATCTTCCCAGTGTTTGTAAATGTGACTGTCTTTGGGAGACAACACTGGTTACGTTTTACTGATGTAAAAATAGGTAATTATGCTTTTTTTTTTTTTGTCAACACACCACTAATCACACTGAAAGGATTAAGGTCAGATGAGCTGGGGGCATAATTCATGCCTAATGTAACATGTGGATTACTGTTGGACTGTAGTGTCTCTGTCTTGTGTCTGGACAGGCACAGGTAAGGAAAGGCAGGAATGGTGCCTTCAGACCAGATGCAGTCTACACCTTCTTCGGTCTGACACCTAATCCCAGTGGATAACTCAGTTTCTATGCCCATTCAACCATGGCTTTTCTACCAAGGGTGTTAATATTGTACCATTCATTGAAAAAATGAAGCATTATTGATCTTTTTTGCTGAAGTTACTGTTCTGCTTTGTAAGCAGGTGCACAAAGATGAAGTTGTACATTGTGATTTGAGCTGACTGAAGTTCTTGCTGCTGTGTGAAAGAGTGGGTCTCTGTCCCTGGATGTGTGCTGGCTCTGACGTAGGTGAGGCTCTGTACGGAGTCAGTTCAACTTGGCGACCAACAAGAAAACTAAGCCAGAAAAAATAGCACATGGCTGAGATCTTCTGTCCCATTCCTTGGTGTTAGACCATCCCTTTTTCCCCCACCAGAGACATCATAATTCTCTTTTAAGTAGGGCAGTTCAAGTAGTAATAGGCAGGAACCCCCCCATGTGGACAGTAGGGACCAGTCTGTCACTTGGACAATATATTTTAATCAGGTGGGTTTTCTCTTGCAACTTGCTTCCTGTTCCTGCACTGATAGGTTGAGACCTTGGGCCATTCCCGGAATAACCTAATTTTGTTATTATATAACTCCTGGGTTGGAGCAGTTTGCTGTTTGCAGCCCCTCAGTCAGTCATCTTCCCAACTGTTTTGGTTTTTTTTTTCCTTCTTTTGCCCCCTCCAACTGCAGCAATACCTAAGCAGACATATGGGCCCTCATTATGCATTGTCCTACACCTTGTGTGGCCACTGAGGTTGGTGCAAAGTGGGTGTTAAACAGCATCATTCTTATGTGGCAGTGTTTTACACCCCCTTGGTAAATGATTATGTGAGGTCCAGAGAAATAAACTGTCAGCCCAAATACACCATAGTGCAGTTTTGCTACAAATTTGGGGCGCTGTAGTTTGAAGAAACCAAAGCCTTTCCTCCTTTGAAAAGCAAAATCAAAATCAAAGGAAACAAAGTCTGTAACAACTGTAATCGTGTGAAGGGAGGGCATTTAGCCAGGTTATGGCAGAATAACTTAATGGGTGACCTCACATGTCAAACAGTATATAGAGACAAATAATTGTTAAACAAAACCGCTTTGCTTCTCTAGCTCTGGTGTTTCTTGCAAAGCAATAGTCCCCGATTTGGTTTTCAACAGAAAACTTGGGGATATGGGTGCAAGTTTAAAATTGTAACATCCTATCCATCTTTCCATGGCCAGGAATCTTTCTGAGTAAGGACTGAAGCATCTCTACTTGTTCAGAGGAAATATTGTTACACAATGCAGGACAAACCAGTCAAGCCACTTTAAACAGGATAAATGAATGAAATCCTCAAGGTAGGATCGGCTGTTTATTTACATCCATTGTCTCCTTGTTTCCCACACAAATATATTCTGTCTTTAAAATTTATAAAGCTGGGCAAGCCCTTCTCACGCTGTTCTCAGTAAAATATTGCTCACCGCATCTCTCTGAGGGGCTACTGACAAATAGGCTCTTGTTGTCTAACTTTCTCTTTGCTGAGGTTAATGATTAAGTGGTTCAGAAGGTTAATTCCTGGAGATAGTGTTGTCTTTGGCTTGAACAGATGTTGGTAGTGCTTTAATGTGGTTATCAAACTCTGCTGCCCTTCATTCTTTGCTCTGTGCAGTCCTGGGTATTGTTCACCAATGCATTCCAGGCCCACTCTATGGAGATCCAGCAGAGCTGAACATACCATCGCATTACCGCTGCAGAGCATCGGCTTTCCTGAGGTCACACTGGATAATGCCAATATATAGCACATAAACTGATAACGACAGTCTTGATCTTTAAAAGATCTGTAAATATTTGTGTATGCATAAAGATACAGAATACCTTTTGAGGCTCTCATTGAATGATCTGTAAAGCCACTCGCAGTCTTTATATCATCAAATCTCTCAATAGTCCCTATAGAGCAGTGCATTGCTGTGTAAACCCTGCCCCTCCTCCCCTCAGCGCCTCATATCTTGTTAGACGATATGAATCTCAAGGGTGTCTGAAGTAATCTGTTGTGTAATCAGTGCCTCTAACAGCCTGTTAAAACACTGAGGGTTGGACCAATATTTACAGTGCTTGAAGCGATGTCATTATAGGAGCTGCTGGGTGTGCGCAGAAGTCCTTCATTCCCACATCCACTGTGTCATAACCATCCACCAGTATTTTGCATTAGGTGGTGGTGTTGAAGGCTAACTCAGAAGTTTAGAATGGTTTGATATAATGAGAACATTTAATCATCTGTAATCAGAAAAACATAGTTAGCATTCTTTAAAAAAGGGCATCCTGGAGCAAATAGGCCTGGAAAGGAAAACTAATCAAGATATTTTGAAAACATCAAAAACTTGGCAAGCAAGCCCAAGGTCCATGTATCCTTAACTCAGCTACCCTCATTATAATACTAAAAATCACACCCCTGGGTCAAAGGACCCTTGCCCAGGTGAAGATCCTTCCTCAGAGAACACACATGGTACAAAGAAAGGATGCTGTAGCTTAAAATGAATGCCATGCTCGTGGGAACCAATAAGAAAGGAAAGTGATTAAGTGTGATCGTGAAATAACTGTTAACTTGCTCTGAGTGTACAAAACGCTGCTGCGTGTTAACCCAGGCGTGCTTGATTTGTGGAGTTACTGCCCAGCACCCATCTCTGTGCAGAAATGAAATAAATAAGCAATTTCCCTCCCGAGTGTGTGACAACTGATGTACTGCACACTGGGCCACGAATCTGCGTTTTGGACAACAGTAGGAGGAGCAGTGGCAAGAACGCATTTACCAGGCTTGCAATCCCCTCCTCCCCTCTGCCGATGCGCTGCATTAGACCTGCCAGCAGAAAAGCTGTTGGAGTTGACAGCATCTAACCTCACCCTATCTGGATATGAAAACCTCGTCATTTTAATTATTGCATTGATTTTCTTCTTAAGTGTTTTTTAGCTCACAGAGAGTATCCGGATTCAACACAGTATAAAGCACCATGTTTTAATTTGAGGAAGAATTACTGTTAACTTGTAGGAGTTAACTGACTCATAAAATCAGGGCATTTTCCAAGAACCTGTGTTTCTATAATGTGGAGATTTTTTTAAAAGCAGTTCACAGTTGCAAAGAGAAGCTGGGTCCTGTGACCAAAATACACGCTGGCTTTTTAAATAGTAGGATGCAGAAAATAATACAAGCTCTACAAAATCCATAAGCAGTCCTTGAAAGAATTAATTTTAAGCCAGCCTGATGGTGGGATTTATTATTTTTGAATGTCAGTATTGTCCATGCCATAAGTGAGTCTTCATCTTGGACTTTACCTGTTCGTTATTATTTGTGAAACTGTAAATGGAGAGGAATTGTTTCTATTTGCTTTCCTTTCATTACAAGTTGAGATTGAACTTGAAGCTGATGATACCTGCGTCCCCACCCAGCAATGCTGTGAGAAGTTCTGCTCCTGTGATGCTGTGCACTCCTGACTCCCTGATGTTCACCAGTGCTGAGCAGCACCATGCCCTGTTTTTAGGTTCCCTGGTGCAGTCTGTAGTTTTAAACCTGCTGCAAAACATCGGTGTCATTGTGTATGATCTCAGGCAATGTCTTATGGCCACAACCTTTACCACAAATGCAATACCTGGGTTTAACCGGTCCTCATCCTCACAGATTGCAAACAGAATTGTGCCCAGGGCTGTTCTGGATAAGGCTTTTCTTCTGTGCTTCAGCTGAAGCTGTGTCATGGGGCAGAGAGGAGTGAAAACTCCAAGGCCAGAAAAAGAGAAAGAATGAATTATCACAGTAATGAGGGTGCTTCTTTGGGGCTGAGTGCTAGGTCCCTGTGTTCTGTGCCTCTTCATGAGCAGTTAATTTGGGTTTGTGACAGATTGTCTTTCAGTTGAAGTAGCCTTTGCTCTCCCTTATTTTTACTTATAGTGTCTCTTTAAAAAACAGTTTGTACCCCAATTCAGTTGTAATCTGCAGGAAGTTCTTTTAATCTCTTTGCATAAAGCTATTTTTTTTTTTTTATATCTTTGCACTCTATTTAGGTTGGATCCCACTTCTTAAAGAGAACTGGGTACGGTTATATCTGCTGAGGTTGCAGTGGTGTCCTGTGTGGTGGTATCAGTCCCTCCTTGCAGCCAGCAAACAGCCCTCCCCAGCTGGGTCCTGGGCTCGTCTTCGCTTTTTTTATACCATAGCATAGAATACCATAGAATACCAGCTTGGAATGGACCTCAAGAATCATCTGGTCCAACCTTTCTGGGCAAGAGCACAGTCTAGACAAGATGGCCCTGCACCCTGTCCAGCTGAATCTTGGAAATGTCTAGGGCGGGGGAGTCAACCACCCCCCTTTTTGCAGCTGCATCACTTCAGTCGATCTTTGTTGGCCTGTGATTGATTCGAAACTCCCTTCCACCCCATCTTTCCCTTTCACTGTCACTTCCAACTGATGAACTTGCCATCTCTGCTTTTTCTCCTTACTTAAAGCTGTTGGCGCCCACCCTTTCTGGGCAAGAGCACAGTCTAGACAAGATGGCCCTGCTCCCTGTCCAGCTGAATCTTGGAAATGTCTAGGGTGGCGGAGTCAACCACCCCCCTTTTTGCAGCTGCATCACTTCAGTCGATCTTTGTTGGCCTGTGATTGATTCGAAACTCCCTTCCACCCCATCTTTCCCTTTCACTGTCACTTCCAACTGATGAACTTGCCATCTCTGCTTTTTCTCCTTACTTAAAGCTGTTGGCGGCATGAAAGACACAGCTCAGATTTAAAGGCCCGGGGTGCCGAGGGCTGGTGGGCATTCGCAGCTCTGAGGAGTTTCCAGTCTCAGGCATAAACCAGAGTGAGCATAAAGCAGCGAGGGTAAGACTGGGTAAGTTTGTCAGTCAGACTTCACTGGGCAAAGTCTTTCCAACGGGCTCCTCCTCTTCACCCTGCAGAAGCTGGAGATGTGATTCCCACAGATTTCCATGACAACATAGTTAAAAAGCTTCTTTCCCTGTTGATAAGTTACATTTAGCCAACAATCTCGATTAGGTTAAAGCTTTCTACACTGCTTGGGTATGTATTCAAAAAAGCATGTGTATGCTTGATTTGATACGAAATTTCTAGTTATTTTATCAAATTCTGGTTGAATATCCCCCAAATATTTCTCTACAGAATGATACGTACTGAAACATGAGATTTCTAGAGGGTTGGCACTGGCAAACCCGTGTACTGAGGGATGAGAAAACCACAGCTGGTGCAAGGCAGGTGCCAGCCCCCGTGCTTGCCTTCCTGCTGCACATGCAGCAGAGGGGGCACAGGGCAACTGCAAGTTACCTGGGCCCAGCACGGGGGTAGCTTCAGGGCAGTGCTGCTTGTGGTGAGGACTAGGAGGAGGAAAGGGGATGGACAACAGGTAAAGTCGGAAAATAATGCAGGTTTTATGTACTTTAAAAAACACCTAACACCTAGAGAGAAATACAGTTTAGCCAGATATCAGAATGCTTTGGGTTGGAAGGGACCTTTAGAGGCTACCTAGTCCAACCCCCCTGCAGTGAGCAGGGACACCGCTAACTAGATCAGGTTGCTCAGAGCCCCATCCAACCCGCTCTTGAATGTTTCCTGGGATGGGGCCTCCACTACCTCTCTGGGCAACCCGTTCCAGTGTTTCACCACCCTCATTGTAAAGAATTTCTGTAATTCCTTTAAGATATAGCTGACTGCAGTACAATAAAGAGAACAGTTGTCTTTCAGACTTACAGAAAATTGCTGTACCACAGCATCTAATCTCCTCCAAACTATCCCTACCCATTTGCATGGGTCTGTTCTCATTGGTAATATATTGGAAATTATTCTGATGCTGTCCAAGGGGTGTTTTGAGCATAAGTGGGAATATGCTGCAGTGAATGGTTTTTAATTTCTTTAGGGCTGTATTTCTTCTGGTGAGCTGTTGTGCACTTATGTGTATGCATTGCACCAGGATATTAACGAACATTGCTAGATCTCTGCATGTAATGGCAGGGACTTCAGAGCTGGGAATGGTTTGGTTTGCACGTGTATGAATTTCAAATTGCTAGAGGTATTCCTGTGATGTATCTATTGTAACTGGTACTTGCAGTGTCTGAAAGGAGATGGAGGCCATAATAAGTGTGGTTACCTCTGAGGATGACTGGCTTTCCACCCATCCTTCAGGAGGCAAGTGCTCTGCAGAGATTCAGTGGTGACTCTTGCAGGAAAGCAACCCCTTGTCCCTGCTGCTGTTTTCTACCACTTCTCTAGCTGCAGCGCTTGCAAGCCACACCATCAACTTAGACTGGCTAAAAAGTAGCCCAGCAAAAATAAAAAAAAAATTATCCTCTTTCAGGTGTATAAATTTCACAGCTCTGTTCATCACAGAACTGCACAGAAGCCTGTGGTCTCGTGGCATAGGCACATACATGAAGGGGGAACAAGAAAGCCAGGATGGAGAGGGGGATGTGGCTGTTAGCACTGGTTTAAATGCACAGCAAGCCCTGGACCAAGTGCCTTTTATGCAGTTGGTGCTGAGCAGAGCTTGTTCTGAATTAGAATTTATGCTAAAAAATGTTATCCTCCCTGGAAATATAAAGTCCATGTTCAGCACTTTCCCACAGTGGTGGAGAAATATAGTTTAGAAATAAATATTTTTGTTTTCAAAACTTCCAAAGGAAACTGAATCCAGAACTTCACCTCGCAGGGATGGGGGATGTGACTACTTAGCCAGTGCTGCAGGACAGAGGCTGGACCTCTTGCACCATGGGAGCCTGGAAAACCTGGGAGGAGAGTTAATTAGCCATCTAGCACAGAGGAATGATCCTGATGCTGAAAAAAAAAGCTACAAAATAAAGGCAGTTGGTCAAGAGGAATTAGGGAATTGGGCTTGTCAGTGAAGCAGAGCACACAGCTCTGCAGTGGAAAAGCATCACGGTCTGAGACGGGCACAAGGAGGAAAGCGCTTTCTTGAGGTCCTTGTCAAGAGGCAGTGGAGTTTGGCAAAGGTGCTCTAGGAGGTGGAACACACCGCCAGTGTCCTGCTGGGTGCCAGAGGTGATAGGAAGCAGTGACACTGAGTGAAGGGCTTGCCATAGATGAATGAAGAAATTCAAGTCATACTAGTAAGGAATGGTACAAAAGTTGGTGAACAGGAGAAGGGTGAAGTACAATAAAGCAACTTGATGGAGTTTCAGAATGGAGAAAAATAATTTCTCTTTAGTTGAAGTGCTATAATGGAGCAGAAATCTGAAAGAGAAAAAGTCCAAATTCTTTTATTGTTTCCTTAGTTGCAGGTGTGAATTTTCAAAGTCATCTATGACAGTGGGTACACAGATTACATTAAGACTGCAACTAATGCCTACTGGCATCATCAGGTCCCTTTGGAATGCCTCGCTGGCTGCAGGATGTGCGTGCTGTATCTGTGCTTGCCTATAGTGAGCTATTTACCAATGCGTGCATCACCCAGGCAGACCAGCGTCCGAGGCTGCTGTTATGAACACATGCGCACAGGTAGCTGGTTAGGTGGCTGCATTGTATGTTTAGGGAAGTCAGGCTGTGTGAGATGAGCACAAATAAAACACAGATTTGAAAAATATGGAATTATTTCCTGCTACAGAACATGGGAGCCCTCAGGTCCTGTTGAAAGTCCTTTTCAGATCACCGTTCCTTGCGATATCCAAGAGTGAGCCCCCGTTACTTTAATGCCTGCTGCTCTCTAGAGGATTAAAATATTTGTGGTGCAGGGATATTTCATGGATCCTCTTTTCTTTGTCCACATTCTTGGGCACAGTATTTTTGCACTTTGAAACAATGAAAGTTCACAACAGAAATGTTCAATTAACTGTTAAACACTCTCATCAATTCAGGGATCATTTCCAAATCTGATGGATGAGTTCAAAATATTCAATTCATTCTAACCATCAGGCGGAAAAACAGTCGAACTCCTGAGGAGAAAAGAGCAGATAAATGCTGAAATGAACTTGCATATCTTTAAGAGGTATGGTGCACTGGAGACATTGAGTTATGAACATGAAAACTTCCCAAGTGCGTCCTGTAAGCAGAATAATAATGGGCAATGTCTCAAGCTAAGTGTTTTCTTTCTCTGACTTCATTTTTACCCAAGTTTAAAAGGCATGGCATTTGCGCTTGTGTGCACATGGAGTCTCATACCATGCACAATTCAATTATTTCCCATAACAGTAAATAAGAAAAGGGGAATACTGTTAAAAATAAAAAGTTAATAAGTATGCAAATATTAAAGTCAAAGAGGAAAAACTGAAAGAGGACTTAATGATTTCTTGGCTAAGTGAGTAATTTTTAGAACTCTCAAAAATAACACCATTTTTACATTAGTTTATTTTGATATTTAGGATGTATTTTGGATTTTTAATTGGTTCTGTTTCTCACAGATGCATCCAATGGATTCATGCTGCAGAAACTTTTGAGAGAGTTTTGAATCAATGCGATTTATGAGTAGAAAAAAATGCAATTTCTTGCTTTAAAACAGTATGATTCTGCTTTGTATCAGCAGTGCTCTTACATTCACACAGTCTATATTTTATTAAAAATAGGTTATGTAACATAAAAAAAACATTGTGAGGTATATTTTACTGAACCCCATTACGGTTTTCTGTAATTCTGCATTATATGTTAACAGTATCAATTATACTTCCACTAGATTTTTAGACTCTGGTTCCATTGGCTTCCATTCAAAACTGCATTTTGGATATGATGAACTATTAATCATTTAAAAAACCCAACAAAGCCAACAGTAGGTGCATGATAGCCATGGAACTGTCTTATTACCTGGTAATATCTCTACTGTTACTTTTCAGAATATCCAGAATTTCCAGCTGAACTGCTTCCATTTCTATGTAGTGATGTGATGCATGCCATAAGTGATCTACTCAAGACAGAACAGAGGTCAGTATGTTTGCTTAAACAATAATTTTAATAGTAAACCTTTTAATATAAAAATATATCACAGTTACTGAATGGATTCCCATGAAGACAGTGTCCATACTGCGCTTAGGGTTATATGGAAAATGTCAGGAATTTGGAAGAAAAGAGTTATTCGTCCTATTTTGTGGGTGGGGAATCTTGTCATTAAGATACCAAGTGACATATCCAGGTTGACTTGGGGAGTTGGTAAAGGAACTATGAATGGAGCCTGAATTTAGTAAGTGCAGTTCCATAATGCAGCAGAGCTACTAAAACTGTAGCTCCTACTGAAAAGGGAGATCCTGTTTCCTCTCATCTCCTCCCTTGTGCCAATGCTGGTGCTTGGCCTCCCATTCACTGGGCCGGTTCAGGGAGTCCAACAAGCAAAAAACCCAACTCACGTCCACTCCTGGGAGTGACAGAACAGAGAAGGGGAACACCACTGGGTTCTCCTCACTTTCTCTTGCTGTCTATTTGAGTTACTGCAAAGATCTGCTAATGTTGTGTGAGCCTGTATTGACATCATCATTCCAGAGCAGCAGAGCATTGAAAAGGGATCCTGCCCTCCTTTCCACCACCACCTCTCTCCTTGTTCTGATCTGTTAGGACCTGGCATGCTTCCAGCATGGCTGCTTGGGTTTCACCATTAGACCAGTATAATACACCAACAGTGCAACGCAGACTGGGTTTCTCCTTACCAGCAAGGTACTGTAAAATAAGTAAATTGTGGGTATGTGGAAGTAATGGAAGTTGGCAGAAAATGTCATTTGTGTGGTATATATGTATCACTTCCCACCACTTGTCAACTCTATAAAATAACAAGCTTCATTATCTGACCCAAATATAAGTACTAAAAATAAACATATCAGCAACACTTTGCTTGATCTTTACAGAATAAAAATCTTCTGTTATTTACAGAGCCTGATTTTTCCATTTTCCTTAATTCGCTAGCCTTTCTTTACTGGGACGCTTATTAGTAACACTTACTTTTGGGAGGTTGTAATGTTGCTGAAAGCACACAAAATACAATTCCCCTAGCCATTAATCCTTGTCTTGATGCTACCTCCACAGTACAATGCCTTTCTCTTTTACCCCTGGCTTTTTTTCTTTCTCTTTTCTTTCGTTTTTTTATCCCCTCTGTTTACCCCAATGCGGCCACTCCACGAGGTAATTCCTTTTGTGGCAAGCTTGCCGCAACCTAATTCCTATTTACACTGGCTGCAATTTTCAATTAAAGACAAGAACTTAACTTTAGCAGCGGGTCCTATAGAAGCCACAGAATCTAGCATTTGGGACTTAGATTTGCTTTCCCAGCTTGAGACTAAAGTTGGGAAGCATGAGAGTGCCTGGATGAGGTGGTGAAGTGTCTTTCAGATAAGAGCTTTAAAGCAGAAAACACGTTAACTCAGGAGCTCTGAGGTTAGGGAAAAACAAAAGGTAGGAAAACAAAACTCATGCAGAAATGATGTATAGGCCTGCTACCCAGAAACATGATTTAAGGCAAACAAGTTGCTGAATTACCCTTTGTACAGTATAATAATGTCAGCAATGTAAGAACTGGACTACTTTTAAAGAATATCTCTACGGTGTCCAGTCTAAACCAATTAGGCTTTAAGCAGAAGACTGTGAAATGCCACTTAACATGCTGGTTTTAAGCTTATAAAAAACAACTATAGTGAGAAGGAACTGTAAGCTTTTTGTTTTGCTAAATAAGCAAACCACACAAAAAATTATAATCAGGCAATGAGAAGAATTTCAGTGTATAAAACCATTCCCTTACAGTTTCTCATTTACCTCTTTGTATTTTGGAATAGTTTAGTTGGCTGCAAGTTAATTTTTTATTTAAAAATGGCATGTATACATGTGCCATTTATTTTGTCTGTGCCTATCACACTATGTTATAAAAAAAGTCAGCCAAGATTTTCTGGCTACATTAAGTGAAGTAAATGTGTCTTACAGGGGACAGGAAACAATCCTGAGTATTTTTGATCCTGTCAGCCCCCCTGTTGCAGATATGAACAGCCATACAACAGCCTACCTAAACCAATCTTTTTTCAATTTTTCTGTTAGCTAATCAAACTTAAAAAACCCTACACATTGTCTGCTAATAAAAATTAAATCATGTAATAACCAGCAGATAAAAATATTAGTTGTACACAAATGCAATGCTCTATCAGTTTAACAATTTTTATCATTGTTTTGAAGCAACCAAGAAAAACAGGGTCTGAGAAGACTTAAATCTGAATTAGCTTAACTACTTTTGACAAGTTTACACATGAGAGACATCGAGACTGTGTGTATTGCTTGCTACTTTAAGTTTCCTCCCGGCTTTCTGTTTGAAAGATTCCAGCCAAAGTTAAGTCAACCCACCCTTTGCTGATTTCCAACATTAGACATGTTCCCAACTTTTTTTTTCTTAACCTTGCTTTCAGACTGACTTTCTCCCAATTGAAATTCAGTCCCTGAATGGTTGGTTTTTTCCTTGCTTCTAAACGTTGATAAAAAAGGGTTTTCTTCACTCCCTCAATTTGATGTGACAGGGCCCTGACATGAATAATGGACGTGTTTCTTTCACAGGCAAATCAACTTAATTTAGCATGCTTTTATACTTTCAATAGCAAAGCCACAAGCCTGTAAATTCCATGAGATCCTTTAGGTTTGCAGAAATCTTTAGAATTAGCAGAAAACGTATAAAGTAAACAGCACTTATTTTGTCAAAATACTTGAATAACTTTTATGCAGGAGTTAGAGATGAATATATCACTTCCTAATCAGGTTGTGATTCCCATGCAGTTGAGGATGGGCTGCCCAGGCTCAGCCTGCTCTTTTGCTAAGGGAGAAAAGAGGGGTAGGAGGAATAAATAGTCACAAATATTACATAGAACTAAAATCTCAAACTTTCTTCCAAAGCTGAAGGAGAGAAGTGGAATTAGAAGAAGAGGTTTATGCAATAGAGGCTACGTTAGGAGAACCCCATTCTGTGCCCATCTCCCTGGACAGTTGCACTCCCAGGAGTTGCTGCTTTGCACAGGGTCCTGCTGCCCAAGCAACGAGGAGAGAAAAGGAATATTATTTACTATCTACACAGGAGACTGAGTGACCAAAACAATCCACCAACTTTAGAAAATAACCTGCCTATGTGCAGCCATGTGCACCGTTTTAGAGAAGTCAAACTTAGCACCCTGTCTAGCTATGATGTCATTGTTTTAAGGGTAGCAGTTCCATCTTTGTCCATACGATGCTGGAAAAGGTGCATTAATGTGATGCTGTAAGACTTGCTTTACATTGAACAGCAGCAAAACCCTTCTGTGAAGCTTCAGAGAGCAACTTTGAATTCCTCCTTGTTTGTGTGATTCTAGGATGTACCAGAACAGACTGGTACCTCCCTTTTGACCTACCATAAATCTTACATGAAGCCAACAAACAACTGCGAGGGCGAGCTCTGCTCTTTCCCCCACAGAACTCCAAGGAGAGGAAATGAGGGCAACTTTCTCAGCTTGCCCTTTTCACCATTAGAGCTCATCTCCCAGGACTGCTGCTGGTAGAAAGCAACCTGGTAACACTATTGAAGGAAAATAGAAGTTAATTCTGTTGTCATTACTTATTATCATAACGTCAAGCAGCTGTAACAGCTCATTCATTAAAATATCCTGGATAGTGTTGATAATGTATTAATGAATAGTAAATAGGTTAGTTTAAGGGCTACAAACTCCATTGCTAAAAATCATTCTGTTTGCATAACCAACTGTTAAAAAAACACTCTTCTCTTTCTTTGTAGTATTAAATAAATAAAATAGAAGCTAGTTCAAAAAACATAATCTTCTCAAATGAAATTGTACTTGACTCTAAGCCATCAGCCTAGGTAGGAGAAAAACGGCCCATGCAGATGCTCTGCTGCATTCAGCCTTGCTTCGGTAGATGAAATCAAGTTCCGTGGCTAACGGGATCCTGCATACCTCCAGGTCTGTCTGTAATAAGTAGTTAATCAGCCAATTAGGGGAACCAACAATTACAAATTGGGAAGAAGAGAAAAAGGAAAGAAGAAGTGGGAATGAGTCAAGGTAGGCTGTAATCCCTTTGAAAAGGTTTCTAACATTAACTCCTAAAGAATTACATTCTACCATACCTTGACTGATTTGTTTTCCCCCTTACTCCCCCTTCCCCTTTTCCTACTCGTTGGGTCAGTTAATTGGCTGATTAACTAGCAATTACCTCTGGGACCAGCTCTACATAGGGTCTCTTTTAATCTAGAATCTTATTGACAAAGGCACCAGAGCAAATTCATCTCTGGTGTAAGCTTGTTGGAGTGAATGGGCTGACACCCAGGACAAAGTTGATCCATTGTATCACAGGCTCTGTGTTTTTAAAGCATTTGATTAACTCAGGACTTTTAAAATTACATTCCTTTTCTGCAAAATCTGTTCATTTTGGTTAGAAGAGGGTACAAGAACATGCGAGGGAAGTCTGTCAGATGGCAGATAACTGTTTGGAGCGGCAATACCCTCCAGGCACTGTGCCTCTGTAATGATATAGGAGCTAAACAGGGTGACACCTCCCTTCTTTCTCAGGCTGGCACTACTGCAGTCTTGCTGGCGTGGATTTTTTACTTCGCATTGTCCATAATGATTAATTGGCCTAAATTCTAATTCTCATCCAAGCAGCAGCCCTGGAGGGTGGGGGAGGTCTCTTATCTTTGGCCACTAGCCAGTTGACTTCCCCAGCTAGGGGATGGTGTGCTTCACAGTAATTG
Source organism: Egretta garzetta (assembly GCF_000687185.1). Lineage (NCBI taxonomy): Eukaryota > Metazoa > Chordata > Aves > Pelecaniformes > Ardeidae > Egretta > Egretta garzetta. Next base: position 1,033,787 of record NW_009259199.1, read on the forward strand.
GTCACTCAGTGTAGGGCCTCTCAGCTGTACCTGGTCCCCTCCCAGTCCCTGTCTGGGCCATCTTTTACCGACTTTCCCTTTCCTTGTTCGTGGCACTTCTGCTGGCTTCCTGCAGCCCTATGAAGTGTTGTTTGTGCTGCGGGAACAAAACTCGGTGCATTTACTGCAGTGCTCTAAGAACCAGGAAACTTAAATGGGACTCTGCAGCTAGAAATCCTTTATTCTCGCATGTGCCTGAGCAGTGGAGGGGTTGACTGCTCCTGCTGTTCCCTCGGGCTGCTCTGCTGGGGAAGGAAATGCTGAAGGTGATGGACCTTACAGATGGTTACCAAG
>NW_009259199.1:1034184-1049061 GCF_000687185.1 Egretta garzetta
AAGAACTCAGACCAAAGAGCAAACTCTGAACATTGGAGCCAAAAGGCAGAGGATCAGATTATTGAGGGATCTGGCAAATTCCCTAGAACACTGGGACCTGGCAGAAACACATCCCTCCCCGCATGAAAGGGGCTCTGTATTTCATAGTTTCAAACAGTGCATGGGTTAAAGATAGGCTAGCCTGGGAAGTGAACAACTTAAAGACAAGCCTGGGGGAATGGGTCTGGGGAATGGGAGAAACAGTGTGCTTTTCCCGTGTTACACAAGGACACAGAGTCCTGCTGCTGGGTGTTATTTTCTAGGCAGGCAGATGGAGCAGTAACAGTCTTAGCAGCAGATCTGTACCTGCCATCCTATTTGTGGTGCTACAAATGCTGCAAGGAACAGTGCAGGTGGGGCAAAGTAGTTTTGCAGTGGCAAAGCCAGAGACACTGGTCATAAAAATGACAGTGGATGTTTTATAGAGGTGGAGGGACAGAGGTGGGAGATAGGATTGCATCCTGCCCATCTGTCCAGAATCGGTGTGTAGAGGTGGCATCTTCCATAGCCAGCTCTACCAGCTGGAAATGTCACCATCTCTACCTGGAGGTCACCTCTGCATGGGAGTTCACTTTCAGTCCTGCAGTTAGGGCATAATGTGAGCATTTTCTTGCTTCAGACAAAATTTTCCAGGCTAGCACAAGCTATATTGTTAAAAATGTTTGTATTAAGCCAGGTTTTATCTGGAGCAGTCTGAGGGCACTCAAGAGAAGCCACCCCACAAAACAAGTAAGCAGTTGGGCAGTGGTGACTTCTGGACTGTGGCAACAGCTGCCTGTGGAGTGGACGTCTGCTGGTGTCTTCAAGGGCTACAAAAAGGACAGGGGGTGGTAGCTGCTTCAGTGCAGCATAAGTACGGGTAAAATTTCCTGAGGATATTATTAATGACTAGGATTTCACCTTTCTGGCCAAACCAGCATGGTCCTTTCATAAAGACTGTTGTCTCACAGCCTGAAGTGTGTCTGTGGTAGCAATGCCACCAGCGCCAGCTGTGCCTGAGAGCTGGTGAGTCCGGCACTGCTGGATAAGTGGTAGCTGTTCTGCTCCTGCACAAAGCTATCCTGGCTGGGCATTTGGGCTATAAGTTTTACAAAGTCCCTGAATAATGCTGGCATTTTTGAAAAAGCCTAGTCCTTTCTCTTTCAAACATCTGCGCTGTAGTATACTTGAAATGAGAGGAGATTTGGGCTGGAAAAGCAAAGAAAAAGCAGGGAAGATCACTTCTTTTTTTCATAATGAAAACACGCTGTCTGGTTTAGGGAGCAGCTGAAAAAAATCAGTGGGAGAACAGTCTTATCATAATTGGTCTCCTTGCAAAAGAGAATTGCTTTACTGAAAAAACTCTTAGAGTGATAAGAAACTTGTAATACAATTACCAGGGTATGAGGGATGTGGGATTCAGAGGGAGATGCTAGCTTCGAGTATCATTGGACTAAGTTCAATCCCACAAGATATTTTTGAGCCTGAGGAAACACCTGATACCTGGTTTACATGTTTATTAGAGAATAATGCATCTGCAGTATCACAAAAGTGATAAAACATGTCCAGATCTGGACAAAGCCAGCACAGACTTGTCTCTTTGGTGGTCACAATTCTGGGTTCCCTGGAACCCAGTTTATGCTAAGCCTAGCCATTTAGCAATGTTGTGAAGGGGCTTGGTGGAGAACTTACCCAGAAACCATGTGAATTACTAAAAAACATTCCTGTCTTAGGAGCTCTGAGTAGTCCCTAATGCTAAAGGGTTTGGAAAACTCAGATTAAAGGTAGATATTCCTCAGATGCCAAGATTTACTATATATGGCATATGGGCCACATTGAGACAAGGAGGCCAGACAAAATAATCTTTATAATCATCGTAAAGCAACATATACTGGCCATATAAATTAAGATCCCCATTTACAGACAGAAGCAAAAGTACTATTAGAAAGCATGAATGGAGAAAAGGGGTGCATGCAGTAAGAGAGTCGGGATAGAAGTAGTGTCTGATCCATTTCATCAGTGAATGTATTCCTAGGATCAAGTCCTCCAGGAATAACGTAGGTGAGCAACGTCCCTGTCCAAGGGTTAAGCTTTGGTAGGAGTAGGTAGTTCTTCATTCTATCTTCCTCCACCTGTCCTCTTTCCTCAAAACATAGGGGTTTTCAGCCATGGAAGAATATGAAGGGAATGAATGGCAGGTCCAGGAACATATCCCAGGACCTGATAAAATCAACAGGTTTTGCTGTAGGCTAGAAGAGAGCTTTTCACCCCGAGCCTGTTGAGGTCTTACAAGGAAAGAGGTAGGTGCTATGCACCTAAACACTGCAAGTCTTCTGTCTTTATAAAGGGAAGGAGGGAAACAGGGGGGTGTGTGTAAATTGCTTAGTAGAAGACAACCTGAAGAAGGGACTGTTAGTCCTCTGTATCAAAGAATGACACCAGTTAGGGACTTTTCATTCTAGAAAAATGCACAAGATGTTAGAAGTGATAAATAAAAATTTACTTATTAGAGCTTTTGAAACTCTTCTTGTCATAAACTAGACAACTGTAGTCATAATCGGCTGATTTTGAGGTTTGCTTTAGAAATAAGGACACGGTTGTCGTATGTAAAACTAAAAGGAGAATTTTTGTTTATCCTATTCTAATTTCCTACTCTTTAGAAGTCTCTTAATGTTGTTCTTGCCTTCAGTAGTCTCTTGTGTGATGGGGGAGAGGGAGGGAGCCTTTAACGGGTGCTAGTCTCCTATCCCTGCGTGGTGTCAGCAGCTAGCTGCTCGAGTGAAAGCAGCTTGTCTTCAAGGTGTGGAGTGGCAGGTTCTCCTTCAGTTCTGGACAGGATTCAGACAGCTTTTGTTCACTGCTAAATATGGATTAGAGATGTAAAGGGCAACAGCTTAAACAGTTGGCCCATCATAACAGAAGTAAAAACATTACAAAAGAGGACAATAGGAAAAGAACTGACTACTTTTTAGTTCATCAATCAGTTCACCCTTTGAGCTCTGCACTGTGCCTCTGCCCTGCACCCCTTCTTGCCAGGATGCTTTCCCCTCCCACTGATGCCAAAGGCGACTACAATAACACAGATGAGTTCAGAGCAATGATAAACTGTCACCTTTAAGAAAATAGAAAATACAAAAATCTGGTTCTCCTGTTTTCCTTCTCATGCCCCCATGCATCATTGTACAGGCTCTGAACAGATAAGCCCACTATTACAATGTTGTCAGGGCCCTGCTAGTTTTCTAGTTCAAATCCTTGTTCATGCTGTTTGCTAAGTACTTGTTCACTGTGACAGCTTTCAGCAAAACAGAACACACTGAATGCTTCTTTCCAAACAGCTCTGTCCTGCTGGGCTTCAAGTGAAACAAGCCCTTCAGACTCCATCATGTGAACTTTTCATAAGGAACAATCTCCTTTAGACAATTCCTTTCAGAGATACTATCCGTGAAACTGGGACTCAGGGATGAGGTGACATCACAGCCTTCTTCCTCTGGCCAGGGTCATGGCCACCAAAGTTGTATTTGTCAGGAGGCCTCCACATGGCATGGTGCATGATTTCCTTAATTACCTAATGTTTCTCCATTTAAAAAAAAAATCCACAACAGCTTTAAAGTGTATTTTAGTACATTTTCAGCTGAAAGAAAAGCAAATGCTTTTGTGCAGACAGTCAAATCCTGGGTTGTGAAAATTGGAACTGATTACTGAAAACATAATGCATGCAGTTAAAGGCAGATGTGCCAGAGCTGGTGGACCAAAACTGGGATAGTTCTTTGCTGTTCCCTTTTTTGGTGTCTGTACCATGTGCACCTTCCCCTCTGGCTCACCTGCCTGTGCTCTTCTTGGTAGCAGTCATGCACAGAAACAAACAGGAGGTATCCTGAACAGGGCAAGGTGTGTATGCTCTTACCACCAAGTTAGTGAGTAAATGGGGCAAAAAGGACTGGGTTAGAGAGCCTGGGAGCATGCAAAATGTTGTGTGCAGTTCAGCAGCAAGAACTGAGCCTCCTGGGTCTCCTCCCACCACATGGCTGAGGAGAGACCTTAGAAACGTATCACTACCCTTCCAGGAGGTGGAGGTCAAATTGATGGCCCATGAAAGCTGTCCCAACCCAACTGGCCACTACCTCAAGCTTCTGCCATGCATGGGCAGGGGAGAAATAGTAATGTGGTAAAAGCACAAGAGAAACAGTCACATGGAGAAAACTGATGGGAAAGGCTGCAGGTGTATGATTTGATGCAGAAAATGGTCTTTCAGGTAGTGGTGTGTCCCATTGATATGGGAATGGAGCATTTATGTGGTTTTGTGCTTTTTACTATTCTTGGCTTGGTAAGTTAATATGCAAAAAAGATAACTCATGAGTGATTTGGTATTTTGTACTGATATTTCTATTTTTTAGTTTTATGTTGTATTAAAGAACTGTTCTTCTGCGCTGCTTTACAAAAAAGAAGATAACTCCAAAGTGCATTAAGGCGGCATTGACCTTAAATAACTTAAACCAAAATGTCCACTGGAAAACAAATGTAAAAAACTGACCTTCAACCCCAGGTGCCGTTTCGTCCTTCATGAAAACATGCTAATAACATGTTACCTGCCTACTGGTGAAATTGGTAACTGAAAACATTTTGTTTAGCCACCTTCCATGGTGAAATGTATCCCAATTATGAGTTCCAGAATGCATCTTTTCCTTAACACAGTTGTGTATGATCTTGTTTTATAGTGATGGATATAAAGGTTAGTAGTTCAAAGGGAAAGGAGCCTGATGTGCATGGGGATTGTTCATAAGAAAGGATTCTGAAATCCCAGCCTAACTTTGCATTTTCACCAGGCTCCTGTGCCACAGCCAGACTCATATGAAGTAGGTGACAGTTGGAAGGGTAGCTCTATGGACCAAAACATGAGCAGTGAATCTGTGGTTTGACAATGCGGATGAACCAAAGTAAGAGCTCTCTGTTGCCAGAAGGATCGTAGTCTTGCTGCTTCCCTTGCACTGCCGCTGCCACTCATCTGAAACTGCCTAGCCAGGCAGAAAAATTACGGAATGATGCTCAGAAACACTACAGAAGAAGATGTATTGGAGCACCATATTCATGACACTGAGCAAAGGTGACCAAAGGAGACCGCAACCCAAGACTGCACAGGATTTGCACAGGCCCTTGGGTATCTCTGAAAGTTGTGGACCTTAGATGGTATTTCTTCCCTCTGTACTTCTACAAATGTTAGATTCCAAGCAAGGTTTTATTTATCTGGCTGACAGAGCCATTCTGTGGGCCAGACAAAGTTAAAGGACAAATTATTTACATGCAAATTTGGTCTACAACAGGTGTGCTCTTTGGGATACTTCCTGTACCATCTTTGGATAAAATTCATTAAATAAACCAAAAAATTTTGATTTCCTGAGTCCAGAAGTAGCACTTTGGCTTTTCTACCTGACTACTTATAAATTTTAATCTGTTTTCTATTGGATCAGGGAATAGCGCTCATCTATGTGAATCTGGCCAGTGATTCAGGGTTTTAGAACACTTGCTGTGAAGAGGCCAGGATAACTACCCTGAGACAATGACAGGAGATGAACTTCACAAGATTCAGCAACGACATCTCTTCGGGAAAGCTCAAAGTGTAGGCTTATGGGTCTTGTGGATGTGGGGACAGGCAAATCCTTACTATCCTGTGGTATTTCCACATTTCTCCATTTATTTCCTTTCCTAAGGGAGATGGGGTGCTCCAGCTACTCCCTGTACTGGCATCATCCCTTCCCTCCCGATTCCAGTAGCGTTGATCATATGCACTTGTGTCCAGGACACAGAAGTTACTGACCAGCTTATCCAAGAGCCCTGCCAGATGGAAATTCCAATAAAAGTGTCACAAGAAGATTAGAAAAATTGGTAGATGACACAAAGGCAGGCATCTCTGTGCACCACTTACAGTTTCCCTTCACCATCAAGGGGGTTCTGTTGGCTTGAATCATTTCAATGCCTCAAAGTTGAAGAAGCAATTGGGATGGTGGCAACTTCCTTTTTAAGATTGTAGAGTTTCACTCCGCTACTCACAGCAGTAGCTGAACTAACCAGAGCAGCACCCTGGATCACCAGCAGTGGTCCAGGGCTCTTTTACCTGTGCAGAAATAACTAAGAATGTGCAACACTAAAACAGCAGGTCTTGCTTTTTGTCCCACATGCTTCTAATGAGAAATATTAATTCATAACTGCACTGGACTTATGCATTTTGCCTGCAGGGTTCTAGAACAAGTTAGTGGAAAATTGGAGAAGGCTTGGTGCAACTCCTCAAGTTATTCATACCCCAGTGCAAATGCATGCACGCATGGAGTTATCCTATTGATGTTGTGGAAGCTATTCTTCTTTCTAGCTGCATCCTACCTTAACGAGAAATCACTTCTATGTGCAATTTCACAGGTATTTTCATGCCCAAATAAAGAAAGAAACTTTGAGGCCAAATTTTAAAGACATTGAACAGATAGCTCTGCTACATTTCAGTTGGAGATGTAATTGCTCAGCACTTGTGATTCTCTCATTGATATGGAAAAGGGAGACCATCTTCATGCTCAAGTGTTTATGCCTGTTTCTTTTCACAACTCGGGACCACAATGCTGCATAATCCCCACTGAGGGCACTGGGAGTTTTACCTCTGCCGTGATTTGAGATATTAAAGTCATTTTAGCAACAGTCAGTGACTAATAATTAATCCTGCTAAAGAAAAAAAAACCAGCAGAAGGAAAAGACCTCTGAGGAGTCCCAGAATATTTACAGATCAATTTACTGTAATGTCTCTTTTAAATGTAATCATATTAAATCATACTTGATATTAATAATACTGCTTTAATGTGGTTTGCCTTAAAATGCTCATCATATCCCATGCTGTCTAGTTCACGTTCACCTGGAATAGCCAGTGATAAACATCCGATTTCAGGTCAGCCAGGTGTGGAAGTTAGTCGTACAGCTCGGACTGTGTAACTTGTGGCTGTATTTTACAGGACCTCATAAATAACAACCAGCTTCTGCCTGTTCTTTGTCCTTTAAATTCACATAAGACCTTACATATACTCACAGAGGAAAGGAGAGTAAGAAGAGGAATGTATTCCAGGTGAGAGAATCTGAACACAGTTATCTATAATCGTGTGTTGCATTTGTTTATGTAGAGGAACAAAACTTCTGTGCTTAACTGTTTTTCTTTAAAAGTGCGTATCACAGATTTCAAGTGCAGGGTATAATAAACACAAACAAGTGTTGTATTCATTCAGCTGTGGGTTTCTCCCGTTCACTCCTCTGCATTCTCTCGTCACACTCAAAAATGAGAAACGCACGTTTCCAAGTGGGGGGATGAGGGGGCACTGGGATTGAGCTTTTTCTATGCAACCCTTGCTTTTTCACGATTCATTAAACCCTTTCTCCCTCGCGTGTAATTGGACCCCCTCTCATTTACATGCATGAGGGATGCGTAATTCTGAGAGAGGTACTGTGGTTGCAGGGGAAAAAAAAAAAAAGGAGACGGCCCTTGGGCCAGGGTGCAGGAGACACGGGAAAACTTGGCGAGAGCGACCGGCATAGCAGTATTGCATCTCTGGAGTGAGCAAGCTGGTCCCGCTGTGCCGTGCCGGTGCTGTGCGGGGAAGCGAACTGCTGCTGAAAAAGCTTTGGGCTGCCTCGACTGACCCCGGGACCGGGGCTTGCTTCAAACCCAATCTTTGCAGTGGCCTCAGCTCCCCAGAGAAGTGCTGTTCTGTGTCTGAGGCAGCAAACAGCTGGACTGCTGGGGATCCTCTGCACATGGGCAGCTGATTAATTAATTAATTATTGCTGATAGAGCTTTTGGTGCTATGGAGCAGCCTCCAGGGCGTAAATCCCAGCCACTGAAGCTGAACTGGTGGTTTTAGGGAGGCTGGAAGGGAAGAGACTCTGCTTCTCCCTTCCCATGCACTATGGAAAATAACTCTTCATAGCCAATGGATTTTTCCTTGCAAGACAATGTCAGATGTTTAATAACCTTGTTCCTCCTGTTCATGGTGGGGAAAAGTCTCCAGCCAGAAGGTGAAATACTTTAGTTGGCTTTTTACTCAGTTAATTTTCTACTTGGAAAACTGCATCCCATGCTTAGCAGAACCTGCTCCTCTCTTCCTTTGCACAAGCTCTGTTTAGCTTATCTTTATGCAGCTCCTGAAGTTGCTGCGCGAATGCTGAACTATGTTAAAAAAAGCTCTAACATCATGTCTCCCACTAGTGACTCCTGATGAAAATATAATCAAGCTCATTATGATCTAGATAATGAATAACAAAGCTTATTTTCTAAGCTGCGGTTTTGACTATATAATGCATAGGCCAGACTGTCTGTGTGTGGGTCAGACAAAAAATTAGGCACTGGTACCTGCCCTGCCAGAGAACGGCTTCCTCTCCAGGAATACCTGCTCTGCCCTGCCTGGGCAGCTCTGTGGCCACGCTTCCCAGCACTCCCTCAGGGAGAACAAGCAAGAATTGTATTTTTCCTGGTGCAAAGAACGCTAGCGGCATTTGCAGACTGATACTGTGGGCAAAGTATAAGTATGTTCATTTTTCAGGTGAATTTGTTGCAAGAGAATCAGCAGTGCATGGAGCCTCAGTAATTTGCTTCTGGAGACAGCAGTTAGCTTTACATGTCTTAAGAGATGGTGCTTTATGGTGGTAATAATTTGGCAACTTTCAAACCCTTAACAGAAAAAAAAGGATGCTATTACCCTATGGTATAGCATATAGGGTTGTGTCTATTGTTAAATGTCAAAACTCACTTCAGATTTTTGTTTAAAATTATTTTTCTAATTATTTTTCATAAACTAGTTGAACACATTTGATCGGAGAAAATATTTAAACAGTATCAGGGCTAATATTTGTTTGCACCTTGTCGATGGGAAAAGTTTTTAAGGAATGAAATAAAAAAATTACATAAATATATTAATGAGCATTTCTTCTAAGCTCTTACTTTATATGCTCAAGCTCATCTTTTAGCTTAACTTCTATTTAAAAAGTTGAAAGAAACTGGGAAATCCCCGCAGAGAACAGCCAGCCACACTTCTGAATTTCAATGTGTCCTTCTAGACGAGTGCCTTTGATTTTAAATGGTAACGTTTTTGCTTTAATCAGAAGACAATCCTTATATATTAGTTGTACTGGCCTATAATTGTAAGAGCTAAATGATACACAAAACTGGATACACATCTTTGCAGGCCGATTAATGGGGAGGACTGAAAGCAAAAGTAAACACTAACCTTACAAAATAAAAGAAGTTAAAAGATAAGTGTTAAGAACCTTTTTCTTTTTGGAGAATAAAACAAGATTTAGTAGCTTTCCACTTAATTTAAATGAAAAGAATCGCTACCTTACATATTGCACTGATAATGCAGGGGAGAGCGAAAACAAAACCGTCTTTGTAGCAGTGACACCTCCTATAGTTGTTGTGAAGAAACTTTTCCCCTCAGTATCTGCTAACCAATTCTAATTAATGCTGCACATTCCTCCACTGAAATCATTTAATGCATAACAAGGGGGGTTAAAAAAAAAAAAAGAGAGAGAGAGAGAGAGAAGAAATTCTCAATGCTGATGATTGCCCTGTTCGAATTATGGGAGTGAAAGCCCGGGCCCCCTAACCTACTGTCTATAAAGCAGAGCTTTGAAAGAGAGCTGCGACCTACAAAAGCTGTCAATCTCCCTTGCCCCGAAAGCCTGGGTTCACATGGATTCAAGTGACAGCCCTCCTCCCCCGCACACAATACATCAATCTGTCTCTCCCCCGAGCACCCACAGCCTATTGTGCGAGCCGCAGGTGCCCAATATAGCACCCATGGCCGCCCCCAGCCCCCTGAGAACCGTCCCCACACAAGGGGCCCGGGCAGGGTGCAGGCGGGTGCGGGCAGATGGGCAGGGTGCTACTGCGGGGGGCTGCCACACCAGCACTTGGGCTTTCAACTTTTTTTGGGGGGGGCATCTCTGCTTCAGACCCATGTCTTCCCCCGCTTTGGAAGACCTGGTTACCCACCCATGGCAAGGGCCAGCGCAGGTGCTTGGTGCTCAGTTTCTGGCACCTTGAAAAAAATGGGTGTTGCAAATGGGTGGCAGTGCTTTCTGCACTGTCAGTAAATACGGAGGCGGCGGCAGCTCCTGGATGGTGCAGTGAGCTGTAAAGGGGCTCAAACTCTCTTTCCACCATCTTAACAGGCAAACAAGCCCTGGGGATGTCTCTGTTCTGAATTACCTGTGTCTGCTCAGCAGAATGGCAGTGCAGGCACCAAGCTGTCCAGGTGCTGAGTGATGGTCCTGGAGGTCTGTGCTGCTGGCAGCCCTAAAAGGAGCTGACTGCCCATTTGGTACTGGGCTTTGGCTGGTGAAGGTCTGGCCTGTAATAGTGCCCCAGGTTTTTTCTGTAGACTGTGAGTAAACTGCTTTGTCGCTTGATGTCTCAGTTGACTCCATGTAAAATGGAGTGAAGGTTCTTTCTCTTCTATCGTTGATAGAAACTGTAAATTTAGGGAGATGGGGATGTGATTGTACAATGCCCAGCCAGGAGAACATTTCTGCCATAAAACAAATTAGCGGCAATGGTAATGTAGATGATGAAGAAGATTTGTATCCTGTGTTACATCCTGCTAATGCACAGTGATAAAAGTGCCACTGCTTCATCTCATGCTGCTTTCCATGTCTGAACTGTGAATGTTCCCTCCCCAACCTTTAGATCTGCATTAGTGAGTCAGGTTTGGAGTATCCAGAGGACAGCCATGGATCTTCTTGTGTCAGGAAAATGGACAAGGAACCTGGATGTGGAGAAGAGGGAGCTCGTCCGTGCACATGCCGTTACAGGTGGTGCATAACCGGCTATTATTGTGGTTTTTCCCAACACTCACAGGACAGATCTTCTATTCTGATCCCTTTCAGTGGAAATACATAGTCTGCTCCTGGGTAAACCTAGAAGCCCTGTAAGCCCAGAAGTTACTTGGTAACCTTGCCTTCACTGAAGCTAAGATTTGCATGAAATAAACTTCTTTCAATTCCCCTATATATATATCAAAACCAAACAAGCAAGCAAATAAAAAATGGCAGCACAAGCTTGACTTCTCTAAGTTCCTTTCCAGGAACCAGTTCCTTGTTCTAAAATGTCCCAGCAAGTTTCCTTGTCTGATCGCCAGTGACCAGCTCCGTTATTTCAGAGCTGTGCGCTCACCTGCAGGCTCTGCTGGGGGGACATCCCCGAACTCAGCAGCGTGGCGGCCGTAGCAGCATGACTCCTGCAGCACTGAGTGGAGCGCAGGCTAATCGCTGAAGTATTTCCTTTGCTTTTGGTGAGATTTGTGCTTCAGTGATTGCAAATTAAAGTGACACTGCAATTCAAGCCAGCACAATGAAATGATGCTCTCGCTGCTTTGATCTTGGTCCTTAGATAGATAACTCCTTAAAAACAAAAAGGAACTGCTGACTAATTTGGTACTAAGCATCAGTCAGAGATCAAAAATGTCAAAGTGGAGAGCCTGCTTGTAGGTGTGATGATAACATCTGTACGTGAAGATAGGTAAAATTTTTCTGATTCCCTTGCAGCAGCTACGCGTGCCTCACTTTGCTAGCTGAAGAACTACAATGCAACTTTCATTTCAGAGCTGGGGCTGAGAGAAACAGCAGTCCAAGCCAGCCAGGTGAGCCTAGTGGCAAAACGCTTTATTTTGAGGGAAAAAAATCACAGACATAGGATGTCTGTTGCGGCAAAGCGAGAAGCTGAGCATATGAACAGAAACAGTTTCATGGCTGTTAACTTTTTCTCAGTTTGGACTGACAGAGCACCTCCAGGCAGATTTTGAGCCTCCTGCCAAAATATACAATGAAAGCAAATTCAAATTGCCGTTGGCTTGTCTCAGCAATTTCTTACAGTATGAGATCAAATGATCGTGTTGTCTGATACTTACAGTTTTCTTCACTTGCCTTTGAGACTAAATGAGTGGATTATTCAGTATATCGGAACACGGAAAAGCTCAGCTTTAAAGCCAAGCTATCAATAGTAAAAATTCTCTAGCTTCAAGTGTAGAACCAAGTCATTAAACTGGAGGCTCACAGCAATTCTCATCTTTGATTCTGGGAATGTTGCTGTCAAGTAGCAGCTTTTGTTTCCTTTTCAGGGCTGAGTCAGCTCCAAAGTACCTTGAAGATTCAGTGTTTAGTATAGTTCATTAAAGACAGGGATGTCCAACCTTTGCTGGGACACGGCAACAGCACAAACCAAAAATTGTCTGGGGAGCATCATACTTTGCTTTCCTTCTGGACCTCAGTCTTAGCTTTTAAATTCTTGTGGCCACAACTGACATGTAAATGTTTCCCTGAAGCCATCATTTCACCAAAGATTTTAGAGAGAGACACCCTATTGCCAGGCAAAAAAGCCCCTGATATGCCTGACCTCTGTCATAGTTATCTGCACAAGAAGTGAGGGCCTGGCAGTCTTGGCTCAACAGTGCTTAGAATCAAGCTTTGTCCTCTTGAACTTGAACACCTTAGGAGAAGATTAAATCTATGCCTGGTATGGGAACAGGTAGTCTAAATACGACACCGGTCTTTGAAGGTAGCTGCTATGACTGAACAATAAATAAATAATAAAAAACCCTAGGCTAGCTCTTTGAAAGACCTATCTGCTTCTTTCTTATAAAAGCAAACTCTTGCACACACACACAAATTAAAAATAAAGGCCACAGCCTGGACGCTAAGATGAGCTTAACTCATCTGAAATACAATTTGCAGTAAGGAAACTGGAACAGAACTATGGAAGTGATTCATTAGCCATATATTCAGCTCCAGCACAGTGTTGCAGACAGTTACGCTGGGCCTTAATTGCTTCTGTTAACATCATATTCTAGAGCTCATTAGTGATAAACAATGTGTATTAATATCATTCAGACAAGAACTAAAGATTAAGGTGGAAATCCATTTGCTGTGATGGTCATTAGTCAATTCAGAGCTGTTGAATGATGCTTGAGAATCGAATATGAATTGGGAGAGTCAATATTTCATCGGGCAGATCCTCTCATCTTCCTGTGAAAAGTTCTTTGTCTGAAAAAAGTTGCTTAATGAAAAGTGCACGCTTGAAAAGGATACATACTAAGTAGTGCCCTACTGGTCTCCTCAACAGTTTAAATTATAAAGAGTGGATAAGGCCAATTTTGGGTCTGATAGAAGCATGTCCACTTTAGGAGGATTGTGCTACTTGTCACAGTGGTACATTTGGCCCAGTGCTGCCAAGTTAAATATTTACAAACGTAGAGAGTTCTCAGTTTCAGTTCCATTTTCTGGCTCCAGGCAGGTCACTTGCTTTTTTGTAAGTAACTGTATGCTGGGATTTCTCCAGGTGTGTCTGGCTGACAGCACAATTTTTGCTTCTCATTCTTAATTCATAGTAGGGAGATCCCACAAATAGCCTAGCATCAGATGTATGAACATGAAACGTGGCAGTGGCACAAATAGTCTTGTTCATGCTCAGAAGCTGTTGTAGAGTGAGTTCACCTGCTCCCTCCCCACACACCATTTCACCTCCCCTGTCTTCCTGAGTTCCAACAAATGTCCATTTCTCTTTATAACTTGGCTTTGAATGCCTTTTTCCTTAGGATGGAGAAGACCCACATTGCTGGCAGCCTGTGTGATCTGAGGAGCACACATGGTGCAGGCGATGCAAAGGCACCAGCAGCAGCTCCAGTCTGGCAGCGGGGCTCCTGCTCCTGGGCCTGGAGAGGTTGTCACATCCGTCCATAGGGTGTTTGTTCTCCCAAGTAAAGGGATGAAGTAAAGGGAGGGAGTGTATCAAGTAAAGGGGGGGAATGGAGTCCTGGATGTTTGAATGGGAGACTGGTTCTGGTGTAGAAATTTGTGGGGGGATCGCAAACTTCTGGAGAGAGTTCAAAGGAATTTGAAAAAAGGAACTTGAAGTCTTTAAGGTTAAATTTGAGAAACTACCTCTTTTTAGTTTATTTTAAAAAAGAGTAGAGAGGTAGCTTGACCACTGAGTTACTTATAAAACAGGAGATCTGGGAAGGATGCCTTTCTATGTGTGTTTATAGAAGGCCTAGCAAGATTTAACAGCCAGAAGCAGTTTACTGTGCCCAGTGAAGGTGCCATTTCTTAGGAATAAGGGGATTGTCCATCGAAATGTCTTGCTTGGATGAGCTCATAACGTATCATTGTTTGGAATACATCTCCAAGATACACTTTATTCAGCTTCTGGGAAAAATTTTGTAACCTGTATACACAGGAGGTCAGTCTAGATGACCCTGACCCTAATGCTGCCCATCGTAGCCCTCAGAACCCAAAGTGCTATCAAAGTTGGAAAAATGCTAGAAAACCATCTGGTTGTATTTGTACGAAACTGCATGTGATTTCTCTTGACAAGTTTCACACATGAATTGCCTGTCCCTCACCAAACGAACGCCAATTTCTCCTACATTTTTTTGGTTGCTATGGTGTGGTTCATAGAAGGCAGTTACTCCAGCCCACACCTGAGGAAGTCAGCATAAAGGTTTTTGTCATCAGAGATCACCTATTCCTGATGCTGAATGTCTGCGGCAGCATTTAGGGTGGTAACTGCTAATGTCAGCACAGTGATCTCATGTTTAGCCTCGTTTCTCATTTATTCTCCAGTGTATTAATTTCTTTCTCTTTTCAGCAGAATTAAGAGGGCATTTCAGTTTACAGGAGGCAGCGCAGCTGATCCGTGCGGCTGGATTTGCCAAACCCCCGGACTTCCCAGAACACAAAATGCCTGAAGTTACCCTTCTCGCTTGGCTCTCCAAAAGGCTCAAGGTGTCCGACCCCCGCCGCTATCCAGCCTGCCTTTACTTCCCCCGGCCGGGAGCAGCGCGG
>NW_009259199.1:1049105-1057108 GCF_000687185.1 Egretta garzetta
GCGGCTCAGCACGAGCCTAGAGCTCAGATAAGGCCCTCCCTAGCTGTCACTGATGTCCAGGATGCTGCAGGAGGAGAAGCAATATTGGGCTTACTGCAGATTGTCTAGGAAAAGGAATTCATTGCACGTGAGTCCTCTTCTGTTTGGATTTTTCAAACATAAAGAAAATTTTATTTTATATTTTATTTTATATTTTGTTATTCCATTTTATATTGTGAGAAGCAGCACGCTTTCAGATGTCTGTAATGCTGACATCACCCAAAGCTGCATGATCTAAAATGTGTACCAAAGATGCAGTTCTGTTATGTTGTAACCTAAGTCTGTAGCAGGTCATTTCAGCAAGGAGAGAGCAGCTAATCACTACTATTAATCAGAAAAAAAAATCTTCATTTACACCAATTGAGGGTATTAATTGTCTGTTTTAATTGGTGAATGGCAAAAAAAATATAAAGATCTGCTAAAACCCATCTGTCTGTGAGTCCCTTTCTGCAGCATTATGTTCTTGCAGACCAATTTGATCAATGGCTGTCAGAGCCCTGAGGGCTCTAATAGGTCTCAATGCCCCTTTGCAGCCTCACCTGGGGCCTCCTCTCCACAACCTGCCTGTGGGTTTAGGACCCCGTTTTAATCTGAGCACTTTTGGTATCTATTTGAGCTGCTCTGCAAGAAAGCTGCGCTCTGGCTCAGCCGTAGCTGTACCTTGGCTGTCCTTGAACCCTGACCTGTGGAGTCATGGCCTGGATCGGTATTGGACCTGTCTCATCGCCGTGGCCTTGCCTGGCCATCCCAGGGCTGTGCCTGATGCTGGATATTTTTGCTGGACCTAATCCTGAGATGTGGATTGACTTTATAAACTTGACCCTGGACCTGCCATGTCACAGTGGGCTTGTCTGGTGGTCCAGGACCTAGGTTGAACCTGACCCCCCACACCCTCCCCGTGTCCCCGGCCTGCCCTGTGCCCTGGCTGGTGAGGTCCTGCCCTGATGGCTGGGTTATCCCCTAGGGTCCCTGCTCCCCATACCTTGGAGAGCATCTGACCTTTGCTGCAGCCTGAAAATGATCTAACAGTTGAGCTAAAAAATGCTAGTTTATAGCTGCTACACGCTACCAAATCTTAGTAGAGACCAGGCTGACATGCTGCAATTTTAATATAAATGCTGATACCTCTTCATTCTTTTGTAGAACTCATCTCAGACAATTGTGAAGAAGGAGAAGAAACTGTATTTCTGAGGTGCAATTTAACCACTGTACTGGTAAGAAGCTAGCAGTTGTGCTATGAGTCCCGGGTTGTCTTCCCTGCCCAGCAAAGTCTGCAGGTTAGGATGTATTTCAGGAATAATGTGGCTGCGTGAGGAGAAAAGGAGACTTGCTGGGGCAATCATATTATTGTGGAGCAAAAGCGATGTGGAAAGAAAGCAACGCATTACAAAACTCAGTCCAAGCAAGGAGGTCACAAGGACATCTCTAAGTAGTCGGACACTGAAGATTTTTAACATCTTGTCTGTGCACAAAAGCATGTGGAAACAGGTAATTGGCATGTTTACAACTGCTGCACCTCTTGGCCATAGCTAGTGTTACAGAAGTCTACTTGCATTTCAAGTTAGAATACTTCTCTACCAAGGTGGCAAAAAGTAGTCCAGAAGCTTGGCTGGGTTGTAATGAGTGTGTGAAGGGATTAAATCTGTGCAAGAAAGCATCTGAGTGGGTCACACCACTGTATTTAAAGATATTTCAAATAAACAGCACATTTCCCTTGCATGAGATTTTTCTCTTTAGTTTTACTACCCTAGTTCTCCTCTCTCCACCCCCTCACAACCAGATGTATCCATGTGGGATCATCTACCAGACCCAGAAGAGACAGAGAAGCCCAGTATGACTAGGATAGAAGGAAGTATGTTGTTTGCTTTGTTGCAATGCTCTGGAGGTGGTCGTAGGGTTGAGCAGTGGCAGAAGGCTCTTATCTGCATTGGCCTGTGGAATCCTGGATGCGAAAGTAAGTGGTTTGCTGGGCAAATGTGCCAGTGCCTCCCCAGGGCACTGCCAGACCCCATTAGAAGTGATTTTCAGAGTTAGTCTCCCTCTACTCGTACCGCAGAGGCCCTGATGCCCACCTCCCACTGCAACAGCGAAAAACCCCATGTCAGTCCATGCCAAGTCCTGTTTCTCACCAGCTCTGGCCTTGTTGCTGTTTGGTGGTTCAGGTCTTGTTGTATGGCATGCCTCTGTGTCCTTTGCGTCTTTTTGATCTGTGGCACTGAAATGGAAACAGTGGTTGCCTGAAGTGACTTTCTGAAGGAAATATTGTCCAGCTCCAAAGGAGATGGAGCAGGAAAAGATTTGAGTGCAGAAAGATGTCCAAAACCCAACCCCTGACTTGAAAGAGCTTAAGTATAACCTGAAAGAACTGTTGGCTCTTCTGCTTTTGCCATTGCTGTTATCTGGCAACAGAAAAGTCTCTGATGGGCAGAGCTACATCCTGTGCAACAGCCAGGGTTAAGTGAAAAGCACTGCTATGTCGGATTTTTTTTCTTGGTCTCACCAGGTGCTACAGGTGCATGTGCTTGTTGACCCCAGAGAAAAGCCTGAAGCAGGGGCACTGCAGATTTCATAGAATCCTAGGTTGGAAGGGACCTCAAGGATCACCTGGTCCAACCTTTCTAGGTAAGAGCACAGTCTAGACAAGACGGCCCAGCACTCTGTCTAGCTGATTCTTAAAAGTGTCCAATGTAGTGGAGTCAACCACTTCCCTGGGGGAGATTATTCCAATGGTTGACTGTTCTCATTGTGAAAAATTTCCTTCTCATGTCCAGTCTGAATCTCCCCAAGAGCAAGTTGTGCCCATTCCCCCTTGTCCTCTCCATGTGATTCCTTGTAAAAAGGGAGTCTTCAGGAGGCTGGGGATAATCCATCACCAGATAAGCTCTGTGTTGCTCAGCTTTTGCAGAGGGAACTTCATTTGAAGGCACTCACCTCAGCTGGAGGTTTTTGTTCTGGAGAAAGACTACAACTCACCTCAGCGAAGTGGAAAACAGTCCAGGGAGCAGATGCATCAATGTCTTTCCATGCAGACCTAAAAATTGTACAGAGAGGTTTTACTTGGCCTTTACTGTGCTGGTTTTACTGGCTGAAAGCATCCCATTTGCACATCATGGGAAACAGCTGTCACTTGTTCTATTGGCCAACAAAATCCCCTAAGAGAATAACACGACTTTGAGTCTTTGGTCTGATGCTGTATTTAGAAAAGGTCAAAATTTCTCTCCTTAGAATGTAAGCTTTCCATGAAGCTTTAGAAGTACAGGTAAGAGTTACATAAATACTCTGAGCCACTTCATAACTACTGTCTTTGCAGTTGTGCTGGTACCAATCTTCAGCATGAAAACCCAGCTGCAGCAGAGGAAACCAGAAATCAGTGCTGGTTACTGCACTTTCTTCCCATCTTTCCTTTGTATACCAACTATTGAGCAGAATGTAGTTCTACACTTGTGGGTCAGCCAAGGGAGTTGCTCTGGATGGACGATGAATAGATCTGTAAGTGCCTAAAATGAGGAAGATGCCAACACTTGGAGCTGCTTCGCTACTTATCACTTTACGAGGTATGTGAACTCTGGAAGTTTGGTTGTTTTTTTTTTTCCACTCATGTTGAGCCACTTGTGAACCAAAAGGTAGACCAAGATGGCAAAGAGGATGAGCAGCAAAATGATCGTCACGGTGAAGAGTACAGAGTTGTTGTGAAATCCAGAATTGTCCTGTTGATGATTGTTCAAGGACACCCCTGCAAAATAATGAATAGGTGTTAGTTTATATAAAAAGTGCATCATGTAAAAATGTAAGAGTAGCAGGACTGGATTACGGAAAACCCAAGCATAGTGGTGTGTGCGTTACTGACATGGGGAGATGGTATTCCAGCCTCTCTGGGATGCCATCGGGCATACACATCCAGTGCAATGCATTGAAAAAACTCCTATAGTGTTGTATTTTGTGCTCTATTGCTTTAGGAAGGGTTTCTCTCATCCCCATGCTTTCCTACACTAGGAAGAAGTGGAACAGGAGCTTATTCTCAGCAGCAAAATCCAGAATTGCTGGGGCTACGCTTGATTTCCAGTCAGCAGTGATGGCAGGACTGGAGACTGAGTACACAACTTTCCAGACCCACATTTCTCCTGAAGATCTCCTTCTAAAGTATTCTTTGCTTTGAAATTAACTCATCTTCTCATTTTGCTGCACGGTGATGCTTCCAGGCACCCATGGAAGCATGCTCTCTTCTTGGAAAGTCATAATTAGAAAATGTTAGAATGGGAGAGGAGTTTTTAAGCTCTAAAGTGTGTACCTTCTCTTCCCTCAGGTGTGGCAAAACCATGCACAACAGAACTAAGCGAAAGAAATGTCAAGCCTGAGCAGGCAGCCATGCTTCCCTGTACTCCCAAAGCCTGCGTGCACGATGCCTGTCCAACTCCCACCAACTCATGGCACTGTAACATCACTGGCACATGTAAATACCTTTGAGGATGTCCTAAAATACTCATAATGGGAACCTGGATGTGGGTGTGACCTACTAGCTCACTCTAGCTCACACTTAACAGAGCTTCTCTCCATGTTACCAGTAGGTGTTTTTCTACTGTGCTTTGCCATGTTTCATGCCGAGATCATCTTTCAGAGACTGTGTGGACAGAATTCTGAAGAGAAGTAAGAAAACCAGGGAGGATGCACAGAATGAGGCTAGAAGAGCATTTACACATTTAACCACAATAAAAACGTAAGTGTACCACCATGTGAGGGAGTGTTTACATTGGTGCATCCACTTTATTTTACCCTGTGCTACCCAAACCCATTATTTTCACCTAAGAAACAGAGGCAGTCATCTCCATCCCGTACTTATAGAGCTGACACAATGCCCTGGCAAGGCAACAAAATACCTGTCTCAGCCAGGATCCAGCTGCAAAAGAGGAAGGAAAAGAAACTAATCTGGAATTTCCGAGATAGTGAAAGAGCTTGTAGGCTTTGAGTTTGGATTCAGCAGCAGCTAAAATAGCTCATGCATCTTTTAGGATGGAATTGTCAGTCTTAAAGCACCTTGCCCTAAAAAAAAGCTTTCCCTGATCAGGTACCCCACGTAGCACAAGCAGCAAAAAACCTGCATGTCCCATTGCATGATCCCCCCACGATTGCACCCAGAGTGCTAATGGGACCCTTAAATGAGAGCTATGTCAGGGGGTACCTTCATTGACAGGCACTTTTCTGAACTGAGGAAAGTCTGTCAGATCCTTTTCCAAAACAGTGTCTGTGTCCTGCATCTAACTGCTTTTGGACTGCTGGCAGGGGGGCAGGCTTTTGTGACAAGCAGCAGTCCCTTGCGCAGACAGTGCTCCTGTTCCTCAAGAAAGATGGCAGTGGCATAGCAGGAAAGAAAGGAGCAGCCCCAGCCCCGGAGACATATGCTTATGCTTCTTCTGTGCCATGTGGCTGGTGACAGGCTGCCCAAAGAATATCTTGTCTTTGGAATAATACGAGAATGAACCAAAACATAGTAAGGCACTATTTTGGGGGGTTTCATGATGGTTTTTGGTGCAGGAAGTCAGTGGAGCTGTACTCTCTTATACCTCTTTGTATTTCCCCCACCTGATATTGGCCAGTACAGATTTACCTTTCATGTCATGACAGCTGGAAGTAGGGCTTGTTACTGAGCACTCAGGGCTGTGATGTGGAACTTGTGTCTAGTAAAGACACCACCTGGAGCTGGTTTAGTGCTTCTGGAATCTCTTCCCTGTGAGGTAAGAAGTCTTACATGGGAGGTAAGCTGACTGAGGGGAAAAAAACCTTTCATTGCAGACTGTGAGCTTGGGTGTTTAAAGCAGTTCTTGTGTAGTGAGAAGATTACCCTGACAACCTTACAACCACTCCAGTTCAAAAGTAGCTAGTTTGAGGTCCCATTGCCAAAAGGAAGAGGGTGCAGAGATGCTGGAGCAGAACTGCCTGTAGAGGCTGACCTGGAACGGGTTGGTCTGTGGAGTAATTCATGTTGGAAGGGACCTCTGGAGGTTGCCTATCCACCTGTCTGCACAAAGCAGGTCTAGTTCTGGCAGGTGGCTCGGGACCTTGTGCCATTGAGTTTGTAGCTGCCTCATGTTTTGAAGTGTTGGAGTTCTTTCTTCATGCCCTGGTGGTCACTGGACTGTGTGGAGACTAATAGGGGTCTTGTGTGATGTTTGGGCTATGCGGCACGATGTGAGACCTCCTGCATGGAGAGATGAAGCTGTGACCTCCCTGTGGAAAAGCTGCAGGGAGCACAGCCCCCCTCCCTTGGCCAAGCTGGATCCCTGGTGAGGTCCGGGTTAGCCATGTAAGAGGGATGCCCTTTTCACCAGCAGATCCAGAGGCTGGTGCCTTCCCTGCTTGCAGCAGGTATTTTAAAAGTGCTTTGTAATGAGCTTTGGTTCTTCTGCCATCGTGTGGCTGACAGAAGGATGTAGGGCTGGTTATCTGCTGTGCGTGGTAAGAGCTTGATTCCCTTAGTAGTGACAGCTTAGTGAATAAAAGGTCTTCTAAAGCCCCTAGGGGCGTGATGGGGTCTCATTGCTGGCATCCCAATCTGTGTCATACACAAGTGATCCTGGTTAAACCACATGGGCACGCGTGTTGGTGCTTGTGTGTGTGTAAATGAATGAAATCTATGTAAGAATGCACATGGGTGGGTTAAATCATGTTATTTGGACATACTGTAAGTAAATAGCACTCCTACAAGTGCTACACCTACAAAGGAGCAAAAAGAAGACAGAGCCTTCAATTTCCAATATTTATTAAAACAGTTCTACTTATACTGATTTATGACAGTGATTTATGGCCTTGCAAATAGAATATATTAGTGTAAGTAGTTGGAGTTGTACTTCCATCACTTTTGTAAAAGGAAGAAGAGAGCAAGGTGATGCAAGAACATAATTTGTAAAGGGGGTGGGAGGGAGGGAAGGAAACAGTGGGAGGACACTTCCTTCCCCAGCTGTGATGCACTGAAAGGAGAGGAGCGATGCAGCTGGGAGATGAATGTGACTGTCAGCTGCTGCCTCTCAGCACTAGCAGCCCAGCAGTGTGATCTTCCCAAGAAGGACCTGGGTGAAAAGCAGGGGATGAAGAGCTGTGTGAGCTGTCCTTTTGTATGCTGAGAGCTGGGATTCTTCTGCCGTGTCTTAAATTAACCAAGTATTGCATTGTCTTAGCTGTGGCTTTCTCCAAATCTCATTCCCAAGAGTAGAAATGGTGCCACATGTTGCCAATGTGGAATTCATGCTCAGCTGTTCCTCAGGGAACAGCTCCACAGCATCGGGACACAGGCTGCTGGAGGCAGAGCATGAGAATGCGTCCAAAGGTGCTGTGAGAATTACGTGCTTTAGGCCTGCTCTTCCTTCCTTCTGATGGTCATGAATGCAAACTCCAGTGACTGCTGCTTCTGAAGGGTTATCTGGAAAAGAAACTCACTTAATCTTTGGTGCTCCAGCTGTAGTAGCCCCAGATTGCCTGTGTTCTGGCCTGCTGTTGGGGCTAAGATGAGTTATGGCTTCTTCAACAGCAAGTACTTGTGAGTCCAAAAATGCACTTGTGCATCTTAGAGCAAAGGGAATCCTCATCCTAGCTTGACTATGCCAGTCAGTGGTGATCTGGCAAGCAAAGCTATGCCACAGCCTTCCCTCAGTTGGGAGGAAAGGCTCCAATTGCTCACAGCAGCTAAGCACCAACTGCTTTTTAAAGTAAGGCAACAAAAACTGTCTGCTAGCTCTGGGGAGAAGAGTTAATTCATCTGGGAAGAACAGCTAGGACATAGCACCTACCTCCTGCTTGAGCATGCTTTGCCCAGCACCATGTGCAAGCTGACATGCTGCTGTCTGCCACAGAAGTGATGCCACAGGGTCTGTACTGGCCATTCCCAATGGAGCAGGTGATCATCAGCTCTCCTAGGACTCTTCTGTCTCTGCAGAAGAAAAAAGAAATCTCTTCAGAGCTTCTGCTGTTTACAT
>NW_009259199.1:1057151-1068539 GCF_000687185.1 Egretta garzetta
CTCCCCAAAAAGGTTCTGTTTTCCCTGCTGTGTCTCCATTACTTTCATTACAGATTTCCCAACGCTTTACACAAACAAATGCAGAGAGGAGAACTCAAAGCATTTTTCCATTGCCTTGCCCTAACATAAGCACCATAACAGGGTAACAAGCCAGGAAAGTAAGATTTACACAAGAAGAGCTACACTCCTGGATGCAGAAGCTAGAGTAAACAAATTAGTATTTTTTGGTTTTAGCAAGCCATTAAGTAAAGTGGATGCTGAGAAGCGCAGGACAACAAGGAGCAGCACTAAGGCGTAAGGGGTGAAGTAGCCTCCCTGTGCTTTGCCTAACACTGACTGAGTTAAGTCTGGGTCAGCATCTGGGAAGTCAGTGGATGGGTCCCCAAAGGTAGATTAGGGTTTAGATTTGTTCAGGGCACTTCTGTATCTTCTGTCCCTCCTTGTCTGGGGTGGGCTTGTGCTCCTCACTGAGGATTAAAGTTCTGTCTTTATTCTATCAACACAGCATCATCTGTGTTGGTACAAGACTCTTGTGAGGAAAAAAAGAGCGAAACTGCAGCCAGAAGAACATAACTCCTGAGCGAGATTTCCCAATGGCAGCTCCCTTGCCTATACACACTCGTTTTTTGCTTGCCACACAAGACTCAGTTTCATCCAGGACAGCACCATTTCAGTAACATGGTAAGTCTTTAAACAGATGGCATCCATGATGCCCTAAAGACAGAGGCTGACTTGGTGCCATGTTTTGGTCCTTTCTGCACCATGCAATATCAGTTTACACCTAGGGTACAGGACAATCCTACAGGAAGCTTCACAGTCTCTCTCTGGCAGTACTCAGCCAGCTGCCCATGCTACAGCCTCCAACAGGCAAGCTGGGGGCAAGCAACTGGGTTCATGGCAAAACACAAGGAGAGCTCATGCTTCCTTTGCCCCGGTCAGAACTGAGATGTAGCCCAAGAAATGCAAGCGTTTATACCTAGTGTCTCGATGGCAGCTTAAGAAGTTCTTTGTACGTTAGAAGCTGTCCAAAAGTTTCCTTTTCACACTTTTCTCCACCCTGATACTTTCCTGTCAGAAAAGGAAAACAGTGGCTATGCTGCAGCTGAAACACCTCAAACCCTCAGACCCATCTCTGTCAGCCAGTGATGCACCATGTCCAGTGAGATGGTGCATCTCTCATACCCAGAGGGGTGCAGCTGTGAGCCCAGGTTATACCCTAGACCCACAAGATAAAATACACAGGGAGTTTATGGCATTATCCCGTACAGTTCCAGAAACGTGCCTCCTTTTTTTCTGAAAAAGCAGTCCTGCTGCCAGTGCCATGCAGGGCATGGAACAACACATCTCAATGGCTGTGCGGTGATTCACAACTGGCTACAGGTACCCTCGTGCCAAGAGGCTTTCACCTTATTCCCACCCCTCTGCACCACTCAGTGCATGGTCTGTATACACGCAGACCTACTTCGAGTACGTAACAGTCACTGCAGAACTATGTCTGAAAAAGCTCATTCCCCTGCCTGACAGCCACAGCTGCAAGGTATAAAGAAGATGCATGTCCTCCACACACCTATTCTCTTCATCTCTCCTCTGGGACATTTCTTACTCAGTAGACTGAATAGGTCCATTTTCCTGACAGCCTCTCAGAAAGGAAGATACACAGTGCTCCAAACCAGACAAAGAACCGTAACTCTCTATGCCCAAACATTAAAGTATTTACGCATACAAGCACTAAAAGCTTCTTCATAACTTCTCCGCTCCTGAAGGTGAAGGACAGAATAGAGGTTGCGGACCATGACTTAGCTTAAAAGCAGCTAAACATTTCACCCCAAGGGCACCGCAGCTCCAGAGCCCCTCCCCAGCGTTACGCAGCCAGCAGTCCCAGATCCTGGAGCTCTCCACAGAGCACCCACTGCCACGGTGCTGCAGACAAGAGGTTCAGATCACTCAGCAAATGAAGATCTCAGAACACACTTAACTCAAAAGCTAAATATAGTATCAGGATGACGCTTGACACTGTTCCTTCAATAAAAAAGTTATGTTATTAGCCCAAAGATTTATACCTTTCAGATGAGAATTTGATACCTGATGATAGCTCTTTTTCAAGTACCTATGCCTTCCAGTCCTACAACTGTCATTTTACCCACTATAAAATCCCAAAGGCTGTATTAATGTGAATTTAACTTTGAATACCCATGCTTAAGTTCAGGTACTCGAGGCACAAAAGCCAGCGATACTGTCCCCCAGCATCCTTGTGGAGTCAGCTCAGTAATGCAGCTACTCAAAATGAGACATAAGAATCCACTCCTGTGCCTTGCTGAAGGACACGGAGCAGAGCTGAGGGCTCACTCTGAGTTTCCCAGCAGCTAACCCACAACGCACCCCAAAGCATGTTTTAACTCAGCTGCTGAAAGCAAGACAGGGCAGTTTCACAGGCTTGGCTAACAGAAAATAGGGCTCTTCCGCTTCTCTGTGCTAACTGCCTTCAACAGCTTTATTCTCTGCTTCTGGTGGGCTGAGCCCTCTTCCACTTGGGAGGACAGAAGGTACAACCATCAAGGCCACTATTCAAGATGAGATTCGCATCCTGCGAGTCTTCAATTTTACCTTTCCTTTCTGCTGTATGGCCCTGTGTCCCCAAAATGCCCACTGTCTCTAATGGCAAACCAAGCAGACACACACAAATGGAAGGTCCCCATCTGCTAGCCAAGCTCAGCTGACCTCAGTAACTGCTTTGCTCCTGAATGCCTGCCACTAGCCTGACAACCCAGAGAACTCGCTTGCCCTGCAACAGCACATTTGATGCCTTGTGCTGATGCATTATACTTTATAACATGAATTTTGAAAGTGCACTAAGGTTATCAGCTATAAAAGCAGCTAATATGCCAGTGGAGGTTTATCTCAGCATTGCTCCAAGCCATGAGTGCAAGCTCATCAATAGGGAAGGGACACTGGGCACTGAAATGCTTCAGATCAAACAACACATCCTTAAAGAGGATGCTAAAAATAGAAAAGCAAACCTGCTCTTTCCAAAATGCACAGCTCCTTTAGTGTTACTGAACATGCCCTGTTCCCAGAGCCAGCATAACAGAAGTCAACCTGCACTGAAGTCAAATATGAAAGTAGGGGGTGGGGTGTGTCCCTCACCTGCTTTCTTAACAGTCACTCAGCAGAGTGATTTGAAGTTCTCGAAAAAGAAAGTGGCCAAAAAACCCTTCCAGAGACTCCCAAGCTCCTTCTCAGAGTCTAATGGGGACCTTTGCTCCAAGTGCAAATGCTACTGAGCTTCAGCAGCATTGGTAAGTCACCCAGGCAGGGGAGTGGAAAGCACCAAAAAGCAGGAGGGGTGTTTCTCAAGACATTGCCAGCAGTTCCCTCCCTAGCAGAGGATGTAAATGCAACTCGAATGAAGAACCAAAGCACAGCTTTGATCTGGACTTACTCAGCTCAGTGCCAAAAGTACAAATCAAGAATATCTGAAAACCTCAACAAACCTTTTCCATGTTCTTTGCTGCTGATCTTCTCTTCTTCCAAAGATTTTTTTTGGTCTCCTTTCCCAGAGCTCCCTATGGAGCTCAGTAGCACAGGAAGCTGAAACACAGAAGAGCAGATATCTAAGGACCTTGCAGTTCTATTTTTTTGTGGGAACTGATTTCTAGCACGTATTCCTTTTACATTGAAGCATTAGTCTAGGAGCACAGGCTCACACTATCAAGTGACTGAGTTGGCACTCGTCAGCTGAGACATAATTGCTCGCCACATACACAAAGCTTCCTGCCACTTCAAAGAAAACACACCAGGCTGGGGTGACTGACGTAAAGGCATTTTGCTTGGTATCTTGTATTTGCACAGTGAATGACAGCCTCACCTGATGAGCATGGACCTGGCCCCTCAGAAGTACAAAAGGATTTGTCTGCCATGGTGGGACTGTGCTTGGCTGGCTGGCGTCTCTTCATTCCCTTTTTCATTTTGCCCATCAATTCACTCCCATGGTATTGGTCCTGATTGCAGTTGATGACTCACGTAGTTCCAGTCAAAGACAGGTAGGTTCAGAGCAGATTGTTTCCAGCTGAGATTATTTTTGTCTTTTTAATAAAGTATGCTCACAGAGCGTGTGTAGGAGACTTTACTACTAAACCTCCCCTGGTGCATCTTGAGGCCATTTCCTCTCATCCTATCGCTTGTAACTTGGGAGAAGAGACCAACACCCACCTCTCTACAACCTCCTTTCAGGTAGTTGTAGGGAGCAATAAGGTCTCCCCTCAGCCTCTTCTTCTCCAGAACAATCCCAGCTCCCTCAGCTGCTCCCCAGCAGCCTTGGGCTCCAGACCCCTCACCAGCTTTGTTGCCTTTCTCTGGACATGCTCTAGTGCCTCAATGTCCTTCTTGGAGTGAGGGGCCCAATACTGAACACATTATTTGAGGTGTGGCCTCACCAATGCTGAGTACAGGGGCATGGTCACTTCCCTGGTCCTGCTGGCCACACTATTCCTGATACAAGCCAGGATGCTGTTGACCCTCTTGGCCACCTGGGCACACTGCTGGCTCATATTCAGCCGGCTGTCAACCAGTACCCCCAGATCCCTCTCTGCCAGACAGCTCTCCAGCCAGTCTTCCCCACACTTGTAGCATTGTGTGGGGTTGTTGTGAACCAAGTTCAGGACCTGGTGCTTGGACTTGTTGAAACTTATACAACTGGCCTTGGCCCATGGATCCAGCCTGTTCAGATCCCTCTGTAGAGCCTTCCTACTCTCAAGCAGATCAACATTGCTGCCCAACTTGGTATCCTCTGCAAACTTACTGAGGGTGCATTCAGGCCCTTTATCCAGATCATTGATTAAGATATTAAACAGAACTGGCCCCAATATTGAGCCCTGGGGAATGTCAGTTGTGACCGGCTGCCAACTGGATTTAACTCCATTCACCACAACTCTTTGGTCCTGGGCATCCAAACAATCTGCCTGTCCAGGCTGTGGGCTGTCATTTTCTCAAGCAGAATTCTGTGGGGAACAGTGTCAAAGGCTTTACTAAGGTCCAGGTAGAGAACACCCACAGCCTTTCCCTCATCCACTAAGCGGGTCACCTTCTCATAGAAGGAGACCAGGTTAGTCAAGCAGGACCTGCCTTTCATAAAGCCATGCTGACTGGGCCTGGTCTCCTGGTTGTCCTGAACGTGCCACGTGATGGCACTCGAGATGATCTGCTCCATGACCCTCCCTGGCACTGAGGTCAGACTGACAGGCCTGTAGTTCCCTGGATCCTCCCTCCAGTTCTTCTTATAAATGGGCGTCACATTTGCCAGCCTCCAGTCAAGTGGAACTTCCCCAGTCATCCAGGACTGCTGATAGGTGACAGAGAGGGGCTTGCTGAGCACCTCCTTCAGCTCCCTCAGTGCCCTTGGGTGGACCCCATCTGGCCCCACAGACTTGTGTGTGTCTAATTGGCTGAGCAGGTCACTAACCATTTCCTTTTGGATCATGGGAGCTTTGTTCTGCTCCCCGTCCCTGTCTTCTGGCTCAGGGAGCTGGGTACCCGGAGAACAGCTGACCTTACTATTAAAGACAGAGACAAAGACAGCATTAAGTACCTCAGCCTTATCCTCATCCTTTGTCACTATGGTTCCCCCCGCATCCAGTAAAGGATGGTGATTCTCCTTGGCTCTCCTTTTGTGGTTAATATATTTATAGAAACATTTTTTATTAGAAGAAGCTTGTGCCTATGGCAGGATGGCAGTAAAATTTAGGATGGGGTTTATGTTCAGCTAGCACTATCTTCACTTTAGCAATCATTACATTACCTTCACCCATAAATACAGGTAGCTTTCAGGACCAGCTTTCATGGCTCCAGGGTCACTATACTCCAGCAAACAGACCTAAATACAGAGGACTCAATTTAAATAATCAAGCAAAAACAGCCCAGAAAAAGTGAAAAAAAATGCTAGTTTGGACCCAAAATAAAGTCATTACAATACTAACACAACAATCTACGCTGGTGCAGCTTACCAGGAAGGGCCCAGAGGCTCTGGGAGGCCGGTCCACTTAACCAAGTCACCACTGCTGGCAGGTGGGAGATAATCCAAAACCCAAAAAAGTTCCCTTTCCTGGAAGAATTGAATATCTCTCTTCTGAAACCACTCAACACAAACTCTTTCTATGTAATGAAGAAAAATTTACACAGATTTTGACTTAAGAGATGCTGATACCAGAGGCAAGCACCTGAATTGCAGCAGGCATGTTTAGAGCCAGAGCAATAATGCCATTACTTCCAGGATGACAGCATGCTGCTCCTGCCCATATCTGGGACAGCCACATGGCAGGCATTAGGAACACCTCCAATGCCACAAAAACTGATCTCCAGGGAACAGTTCACAGAGATTGCTGCTGAAGTGGACTGCAGGGGGTCTGACTTCAGCTTGCCTGGCTGTTCCTAAACTCAGTTGAATTCAAGAAATTGCAGCAGCATGGATTTCAAAGTGCACTTGCTAAAGTACCTAAAGTGGTAGGTCCCCCATTGCTACAGTCACTTGGCCTTAACCCTGCATATGGCACATGTCTGCATAAACTATGTTCCCATTGTGATGCACAAACCCACCATGGATGAGAGAGAACAATTAAGGAGTATAAAACTTGGTGGTGTTTTTCAGTTGAAAAAGAAGTCTGGGAATGTGGAAGGCTGTTTTTTTAAAAGCTGCCTAGTATGTCAGGGAACAAAAAGAAGAAAAGAAAAAGAGAATCATCCTTCTGCATGTGATTCATGTCTGAAAACACCCACACAGCTCATCACACTGACCTCAAAGACAGAAATGCTGCAGCAAGACACTTCCAGAGAGGGAATCCATGGGCACTAAACCGCAGTGAACAAAGAGCCCATGAATTATCAGCTCTTCAGAGCTAATCTGCTCAGCAAATATTAATACAATTAGTGCTGATCCCTGACTCTCATCATTTTCAAGTTATACTGAATTTTTTGAAGGATGGAAACTTGTCAATGCTTTCAGCAGATCTGAGCTGGGAGAAAAAAAAAACAACTGAGAAAACCCTAATGAATCAAGGAACCATTTCTTTTCTCTCTGTGTAAGCAACTGGGTATGATCAGAATGGCAGAAGTGATGCTTAGTGTTGCTTTCATCAGGCTGTTTCAGAAACACTGTTGTCCTGGCTCTCAGAAAGTGGGATTGCCCATGTGCTGTGCTATCTCAACCTGTCAAATATCAAGCTGGCCTAGATTTACTGAGGAGGGAAGGTCTGAAGGGCCTGACATTGCCCTGTGCTCATGCTCAGGGTGCCTGCACAGTAAAAAGCGTGCTCCTGAAGAATTTCATACGCCCTAACTGTGGCTCAGCCCAGCCCAGGCAGGAGGTTGCTCTTGGCTCCCTAGAAGTGAAGAGGGCATGAACTACAGCAATAGGCCAGCCCCT
This sequence comes from Egretta garzetta, assembly GCF_000687185.1. Lineage (NCBI taxonomy): Eukaryota > Metazoa > Chordata > Aves > Pelecaniformes > Ardeidae > Egretta > Egretta garzetta. The sequence goes on from NW_009259199.1 coordinate 1,064,566, forward strand.
GTCTCATCTCTGCAATCCTCACTGAATCCAAGTGAAGAAAAATCCCCTCTTTCTTCATCCCAATTAGAAAAGTAAAGAAGAAACCTACTGCTCAGATATCTACAGATGAATCTGCACGAATAATTATGAAATTATCATTTGTGATTTAGAGTGATCAGATCCCAGAATTTTTCAACCTTTTTTCCCACTGCTTCATGTGTTCTCCAGCCTTCTAACTGGTGTTCTTCCAGTTTCTGACTGGATAAATTTTTTGACTCCTCGTAAGGTGCACCCGTCCACCTGATAGAATCACTGCAGAGTTTGCACAGAGACCCTCGTTTGCTCAATACACAATTCACAAGTTTGTGAATCATAGCCCTCAATGTTCAACCCAGTCAATTCTTGCTAAGATATGCGGAGCAGACAGCAGCTATATGTTGTGAGTGCTGTAACCAGTGGTGTTAAACACATCTGTCCAGAAATTATGAACAAGCTGAAATACACTGTCCAGCTATGAAATCCACAGCAAGACTATCCACGTGCCAGCTGTAGCTTCAGCCCTTTGAAGATGGGGGAAACCTCTACATCCTCAGGCTACCAGAGTCACAAGATATTAATAATTAAAAGAAAAATCCATATTATAGCCTGAGGACTGAGGTCCCCAGCCCAGACTCCTCTGAAAAGTGCAGTTCTTGGCGTTATTTTGGAAAGGGATGACCCATCTCACCATCAGAACAACTAGCTCTTACAGCTCATTCGTACCTTATCTGCATCTAGGATAGTTTTTCACATTTTAAACATTTTTATACATTGTTCTGGGAAACTCCTGACCTAATACTGACTGTGGTTCAAAAACGATGTATGCCTGAAGGTAAAACTTCTTGTGAAAATATGGAATAATATCAACATGAAAAACTGGCAAAATTTTCTTCCAAAGGATGAATGAAAAACAGTTAGCAGTACTCTAACATATCAGTTTAAGCATTTTGTAAGAATTTACCTTTACTTTCCAAATATAAACACTTTTTAGCATTAAAAAATGTTTGTAAAGAATAAAAATTATAAGAGGACATAAAATTGTAAGTTTGAGAGAGCATCATAATGAGTCACAACTGTCCACCAGTCCTAGTATGTCACTCTTAAAAGGAGCTGAAAGCACAGGGAAGGAAGGTAAGAGCAAGGCCAGATCATGAGATACTAATAATCTCTTAAAAACCTTTCAGCTCCTGTGACTCTGAGGCAGATGCGATTCCTCTGTCTTTAGCAGCCCTAGTAGGAATGTCTTTCATTAATTGACCATTTTCCCCTTGATCGCATGTAAACCTTTGCCATCCGTGATGTTCCTTTTCAGGAAGATCTACAGTTCAGCTACCGGCCAAGTGAAGAATCACAGCCTTTTGCTTGCTTCCAAACTGCTCCTATCAGTCTTATTTGATGCCTCCAGATGCTTGTAGAGGAAGAGAGGTCAATAGTCAGTGCCCAGCCATTCTTTCTATTCTGCTCATATGTATACGTGCCATGGGTGTATAGATGAGATATTGGAGTACATATTGGATAGTATACAGGATACATATTGGAATTCAGTATAATAATATAAAGTCTTTTGATAGACTGATATGTTCCCCCTCAAGTTGTCACAAGGCAAGAAAATTCAAAGGGTTCATTTTCAACATTTCTTCATGAATAACAATTTAAAAATAGCAGAATTCCCTTTGATACAAAAAAATCTGACTTCTGCTAAGCAGTGCTGTTGAACAAGAACATTCTGCGGCGCTTTTCCTCTATTGTTTCTTTCCAGAGACAAGCTCTGTGCTATCCCCTTTCCAGGTAACATCTGACAGGCAGTTCAGAACTTTCCTTTTTCACCTACTCGAGAAAGGAGAGCTCTGAAGCTTGCAGTGGTGAAGTGATTTCTTGCCATTTTCTCTCTTTGTGTTTAGCTGCAGGTTTCCACCTCTGGTCTGCAGCACCCCACGGAAAATACATACTACTTGTAAGCTGTCGAGACAAGGTAACTCACTGAAGGAAGTCACAATCAGGAGGCTTAAACTGGCTGTACAGGGGGCTGCATCCTCACAGGAAAATACTTTGATGTTGCATACTGATCGATATTGAAAACAGAGAGGACGTGGTGGTTAGCAGAGAAATGACAGAAGCAGCATTTCTTCTTCTCCCTCCTATGTCCATCTCTTCTCTTTAAATGTATGCACACTTTTGGCCTCTATCCATTTTAACCAGAGCAGCACAGAGGCTTTCCTCTCATAAATGTTTTGCATTGTTTGTTTTTTGGGGTTGGGGTTTTTTTCTTTCTTGTTTCCTCTCCTCATTTGCCCCTTTTCCTTTTCCCCAAAGAGCTTTCTTGCATGGAAAATGGCAGCCACCTGCTCCTATTGTGAGGCTGCTCACAAATGCAGGCAGGCACTTTACTGAACACAACTGCCTTTGGGCAGAAGCAGGCCCAGCTGGGACTAAGATATACAAGTGGACAATTAGCAGCCAAGTAGTGGACTAAAGCTGGTTATTTTTATGCTGCCCTGAGGAGATAGGTCAGGCAAGGCAAAACATTACTATAACCAGCAAACTGTAAGCATCTGAGGCTTCTGCAGGCCCTGAAATGCCTGCTTGCTACATTTCTGCACAACACCAGGTAGCAGGAAGATGTTTTTCTCATCATAATGTTTGTAGCAAGAAAGCTGTTGAAAGAGAAGGATGAAGTACCCTTGATTATTATTTTTCATGTCTCAGTTTTAAGAGCCAATTTTGTATTTTTTCTTTGGTCCCTATGTTATGATTTTTCAGTGCTGGCTGCCAGCACCACTGGTCTCTGACAGTGCCAGAATGGCATCTTCCACTGCTGCGTGCATGAGGTGAGATGGTGACCCTCTCTGCTAAACCCACATCTCCAGAACCAGCCCAGAGACACAGGGCAGACTCGAGTGACCCATATGTGCAGTCCTGCTGCCCGACAAACTGAAAAGGAGGTGGCCACAGTTTTATTATGCTTCTTTGAGCATCAGCACCATCAACCAGCATTGCTGTTTGGCAGAACTGGGCTGGCCTGTGAGGTGGGGATGTAGATCAGAGGTGGATGTTGCGATGAGAAGTAGCTTTCAGCTGTGAATATGCCAGTGTGAAACTTCAAAGCCTGCTGGAAGGCTTTCCCTCGTCACAGACATCTGGATGGACTTTGCTTTCCAATTTTCAGGTGTGTTTTATTGCAGGAAATGGGACATCATGGAGACAACTGGAACCTGCTTGTCTGAATCCTCCATGTACTGTTACGACTGCTCTTCAAGCCATGGTGACACCCCGTGTAGTGCCAACCAGGCAGCTGAGTTCCCAGAATAGATGCACATGATTTTTTTAAAATCTGTTGTGATGTGAGAAAACTTCCCTTTTTAGCTTTTACCTCATCTATCAGCTATAATCGTTCGTGGTTGCTGAGCCATAAATAGAGGCTAGCAGTGAAAGTAGGCTAAGATTCACAAAATTATTTGAAGAAGTTAAAGATCATTAAGAGGGAGCCAGAATCTCCTACAAGTTTTTTATTGCCTTAACCTCATGGCACAATGAGAGGCATGAAAATGTGATGGAAAATACTTCATTGTAATGCAGGGAAGCTCTTCCAACGTATTTTACATCTATCATTGTGAAAGACTTAAGGCACCAATTAGATAAATGTTTTTGCTTGGCCTAAAAACGTCAAAGGCTGAGAAGCAGGGACAGACAGAGGGGCTTGTACTCCACTTCCAGAGCACGATTTGTCTCTCCCTGCAGTGACTGGAAGGAATCATCTCCTAGAAGTGTCTTTGGGAGAAAGCTTCATATGGAGACATCTGAACCATACGTATCAGAAGTGAAAAGAGGAATTAGAGTCTGCCCACCTGTGGGTGCCTACAAATCCAGCAGGGAAACTCCCCAGCAGCCAGGGTCCTCATCATGAGCTGAAAGCTGCTGGGGGCACAGCAGGGTGAATCCAGACTGCTCCCCCCCCC
>NW_009259199.1:1068652-1081046 GCF_000687185.1 Egretta garzetta
CCACCCCCCCCCCCCCCCCCCCCCCCCCCAAGTATCCGGGATCTTCTGAAGTTGTGCCAATTCTCAGAGCTCTGACCATTAGTCTTCCCAGAGAGACCAAAACCCATCTCACTTCTAAACACCTATTCAGACAAAGCATTGAATATCTCTGCCACAACCAGTCAATCAAAAACATCAGAGTCCAAACGACATGAATCTGGCTGAGAGGTTCTAGAGATGTTGTGCATTTAAGCCAGAAGCATTTGCTGTTCTTTCTTCCTACTTATTTATAACAAAGACAAACATGACACAACACCTACAGATACACTCCTGTGCATCCACATCTTAAGGAGACTCTGACCACACCCAGAGATCGCCTGTTGCCCTGGCAGTTGATAAAAGGTCTTTGTCTTTGCAGTGCCAAATGACTGACACCAGATGTTAACGAACTGGTTTTAAAAGAAAAAAACTTCCTATCTTAGATGCCAGCCCCATCTGACTCTGACCTTTGCTATCCCTTGTGATGCAGCACAGCTCTGACTCCATGCTGGAGAAACATCCTTCCTGCGTGCAGGCGTTTTCCCATGAGCTGTGTCAAGGTTTGCTCCTTAGCTCCATTTTTTTTTCCACATTGCTGTAATGCTCTACTTGACTCAGGGTTACTGGGTGTAATGGGTGATCTGGAATTGCATAACCTGAATTTCAGAAGAAGTGAGGAAGTGAATCATAGAATCATAGAATGTTTTGGGTTGGAAGGGACCCCTAGAGGTCATCTAGTCCAACGCCCCTGCAGTGGGCAGGGACATCGCTAACTGGATCAGGTTGCTCAGAGCCCCATCCAACCTGGCCTTGAATGTTTCCAGGGATGGGGCCTCCACCACCTCTCGGGGCAACCCATTCCAGTATTTCACTACCCTCACTGTAAAGAATTTCTTCCTTATATCCAGTCTAAACCTACCCTGGTTTAGTTTAAAACCATTACCCCTTGTCCTGTCACAAATGAAGGGGCTGAATGAAGGGGGGGCTGAGGCGAGCAGGGGGGGAGTCCTTGCACATGTCTTTAAGGAGAAGCATTTAGTAAAGGACTTGGAGGAAGCCTTCTGTCCCACATAATTTGGGATTTATAAGGCAAGCTGCTTTACACACAGTCATACATGAAGAAGCAGTCTTCCTGTTTTCCAAAATTCACCATTTAACGATTTCTTTCTGAGTATTTAAGCAAAGCTGCCATTTCTGGGCTGGGGAAACAGGAGGAAGTGAATGGGGATAGAATAGATAAGGTGCTGCACTGTTGGTTGGGGGGGCAGAAGTTTCTGTCATATTTCACTTCCTCCTTAAAGTTTTAGCCTCTCTCCTTTTTATCTCTTTACCAGAGGATCCCTTCAGGGATGGGGCCTGTTCACCCAAAACACTCACTAGTCCAGACATGACAACACCATTATGAGTCCTCCTGATTTGTCTCAGCAGCTCTCCAGTGCTGAGCAAGTTGACCTTAAAACTTGATGTCAAGACCTTGATGGCTCAGCATATTCAGAGTCCCTGATCAGCTCCCTCTCATCAATCTATCCTAAATTATTTTCCAGTTAATGTATAGGGTATTCATCTTCTAGGCTTTGTTTGCTGCCTTCAAAATACACTTTGCAAGAGACTGAAACACCGAGGAAGCCATGGGTTGTAAAACAAGTATATGTAACATTTTTGCATGAAGATTCAGGGTTGCATTTGTAGGAAGCCAACAATTCATGGACACATAATTCCAAATGAAAGATAAAATTAGTGAGGGCAAAAAAAATAAAGAGAGACCAAGGGGCTATGAGATTATAACATGCAATCTTCTGGGATAATTTTCTGATTTAAGACTTCAGTTACCAAGGCCTGCCACTAGATGGTAATAAAAACTAAAATAATAAAACTGACTTGGCATTAGCATCTCTGCCAACTGCCCCTCTATGCCTGTGAGCCCAGAAGAAAGCCACTTGTCCTTTCAAAGTCCAGCAGACTGGCATTACCTTTGAACCACATCAGCTTGCAGCAGTTGGGCTCTTTGGCTGGGCTAGAAGAGCACATGAGTTTTCAGTGGTCCAGTGGTACCTGCCAGCAGGGCTGGCTGGTGCAGGCATGCAGGACAGCGTTGATGACAGCATTAACCCACGTCATGGTCCCCTCTAGGGCCCCGGCTATGTGCCATGCAGGAACTTCAGGCGAGTCTTTCCTCCACCTTCATGCAGACACACACTTTCCCAGGAGCTACCTGTGCTTTACGCACTATTCCCAACAGAGCTGGGCTTCCCAACCTGAGGTTCAGAGAAGAAAACAAGTTTTTCTTGGACATGTCACCGAAATGACTGGGAGGGACTGCTAGGCTTTGGGTCACGTTGGTCCCTTCTAGCCTGGTTGCGGCTCAGATATCCCACTGCCCCACTGCATTTAGGGTAAAGGGGAGATACGCCACCTCCACTTTCTGCTCACAAAGATCTCAATTTCTCTCAGATTGCTTAATCTACTGATTCAGTATTCAGTAAACCAGTAAATAATTGTAGCCTTCATCTTTCCCAGAGCAGATTTCATACCAGACATCAAAGCAGGCCTGATTGGACCCTTTAATAGGGGGGCATCATTTGAGGGTCCAAGATCATCTGAGATAGTTTTGGGACAGAGCCATGCTTTCAGCAGAAAGGCTAACTGCCAAGCTTTAGGGTACCTATGGATGGCAGGGTGTTCTAGCAAAACAGTCCCCACCTAAACACTGATTTTTAAATTAATAGGTACTCATGGAAAATTACTGGAATTTGGGTACAAAACAGCCTCAAAACCAGTATGAGCTCAAAGCCAGTTCAGAGCTCTTCTTTCAACATCAGTCACCAATAAAACCAGTGCTTTAGTAGAGACACCCAAGTGGATGAACCTGCTTTGTCACCTCCCCCACAATATGATCTCTTATATTTTCATCAGGTTTATTACTCTGTGGTTGCCTGAACTAGTTCAGTCTCATCTCTTGTGGTCAGTTCTGTGACAGGAGTGTGGGGTTCATTGCTCTTCAGCTATCCCCTGTAGCCCATTCCTGGGATTTTTCCTTCCTTCACATGCCTTTTGACTTGACTTTAGCAGAACCACCAGACTGAGAGATTCAGCTTTCCATTTCTAGTCTTTCCTGCATACACTAGGAGGGAGCACACTGGGTCTGTGTTGTACAAGACGGTCGCACAGCTTCAGGAGCTTAGCTTCTTTTCAGATGCAAGATGATACACGTAAGGAATGGGAGAATTTTGCTATTGCCAAATAGGGTCATTCATTACATTTCTTGTAGCGAGGCAAAGCGAGGGTACCACGGTCCCAGCCACAGAGGGCTCCCAGGAGGGGACACTTGCCTTGCCTCTTAGAGAAGGTCTCCTCAGAGCATCCTCCTCAGTACGCACATGTATGCAGGCGTGGGCTCCACATCCTGCTGCTTCTATGGAGATGCCATCTCCCTCTAGCAAGACTTGAGTACTCTGGAATGAAAGTCTTAAGTAGAACATTTAAAACACTGAAATAAATGGGACTGCTCGAAGCACCACACTGCTCAGAAGGTGTCAGCAGCTAAATTATTCCAGAAGCACTGAACTATAAGCTGTCAGGAGCAATCCTGTGATGGCAGAGAGAAGATGGACAAAGCAGGCTGATAGATCCCTTCTTTCCATCCTAGCAGCTATAATTTCTCTATTAATGACTTGTAATTACATCCTACATGTCAGGACACATTTTGATTCCTTGCTTGACAAAGCGCTGGGGCCAGTAAGATCATTCAATTAACTGCACAGCCCAATACCTTCCCCAGCGCCAAAACCTCCCATCCCAAATTGGCTGGGATCATCTTTCTATACCTCTGCAAGGGCTCAAGGGGGAAGGGAGCAGAGCAGAGAGAAACATTCGTTCTCCTAATTTAAAAATGTAAAACACATTCAGGACTGTGTGTAATAGTGTTGTAAATCTTATTTCCATAAAGTACCTCCAGGGCTAATTCACGAGACATTAATCATATTCCAGCTTCTCCCAGCTGTTAACTCATCTGCAGGGTTTTTAATAAAAGATTTTGTGTGCATTTTCAAGAGGCAAAATTGTACCAACAAGGGCTGGTCTACTCAGAGCAGAGATTTCTGTGGTCTGGAACAAAAGCCACCTTAGAGGAGCCCAAGCCCCTTCCTGGCAGGTTTCACTCCCCAACTGAGCCCTCCCTGGCTCCAACCAGGGTTACCTCACCCGCCATTCAATGACGCCCTATGGTGATGAGGTTTGGCTAAGGGACAGTCAGTAATATATTTCCAGGTCACTTCCTTCAAGTGCAATCTGATTTATTCCCAGCCAGTTCATTGTCATTGTTCTGTGGCAGAACCCTTAGTTATTCCTTTAAATCTCATTTCAAATTCCAAGCACTGCCTCCTGCCTCCCTCTAGACTCCTGGAATTATAATCTGATTTGTGGATGAACACAGCTTCCTTTTGTCTCACCTCTCTGAAAGCTCTTCTTTCCAGGAAAGGCCACGTTTCATCTCTGTGTCATGTTGGAGAGGTGGCAAGCGCTCAGGGGTGTGGGGTCTGCTGTCTTGGGGACCAGGGAACATCATTGTCCCCAACTGGGGAATGCCACAGCACATCCAGAGAGATGGGATACACCTCTTTAAAAAGCTGCACATACAAATCTCCCTTGGCAAGACAGCGAGTGACTCCAAGTTGCAGCAGCGGGGTGACCAGGCACTGGCGTCCGTTCAAAGGCCTCCTCCACTAATGTCCCCCCACCAACCCACAGCCCTGACTGCGTCTGCTCACTCATCCCATGGGCCTCATCAAGTCCTTGCCTCTTTTTGCTCCTTGCAAAAGCAGCCTCCCAGATTGCTAGGCTTGTGCCTCCCCCTTCAGCCTTAGCGTTTTTCCTTCAGGTGAGCGTGGGATAGCAGGGGAGGGGCTGGCCTCAGTTACCAGCCAGGCAGCAGGTCTGCCTTCAGCCCCTTCTTCCTCAAGCTCCTTTTCCCTATGCAAAGCCAGATTTGGGAGGATTGCATTGTCTAACTCCATCCCCTAAATCAGCATGCTGGCTAATCCCGTTTTAAGTTTACTCCACATTCAAGGGAACATCACTGTGGCTGCAGAAGACCCTCTCTTGCTCTGCTTAATTACATTAAAACCAGCTTCAATCTACAGGAGCTCAGTTGTCAAAGGAAAGTGGCAGAGACTTTCCAAAAGCAGTTTCCTCTCCACTCTGAAGGCTATAAAAATTAAAAGCCACCTGCATTCATCAAAACCAGAGAAAGCTGGGCATCTTCCCAATATCAGGACAGGCAGTTTGCACTAGCGGCACTCACTCAAGGTAGTATTCCCACCTGATAACTCTATTTTTCTTTGAGTTATTTAAAAAAAAAAAGCCGATTTTAAAATGAAAAACGCTACTTCACACTGAAGTGTCCAGGTGTTTAGATCTGTTGTTTTCCAAGAGAAGCATTTCAACTTTTTCTTTCCTTTTCTCAGCTAAAGTTAATCAGCAAATTTGCCTCAATTTCTCAAGATGTGTCTTTAGGGAAAAAAAAAATATCACTGGTGTTACTAAATCTAGGAAATTTTTTCTTTCTTTTAAAAAAGATGTGGGTAACAGAAAGCCAAATTAAGCATAGCTGGGCCTGCATTCGATTTAGACAGAGCCACAGTGAGGGGAGAGACATGCCTTAGTTTTTACTGGAGAAGAAAAGGTGTAGAAGTTTAGGAGTAATTTGTGGGCAAATAAAGGCTCCGTATTTCAGCTTGTGCAGCTTCCCCTGTAGTTTTTCCTTAAAGACCATCTTCAGCCTCCTACTCTTACCATAAGCAGTTGTGGTGTCTGTGCCCTCATAACTCACCCCTCCAATGATCTCAGATGTGGAATGGGACTAGCAGCTATTCCCAGCTTCCCTCCCAGCTGCTCTGACAACTAGAAGGACACCAATGGCTGGTTGGTTTAAGGCTAACAAGGGGCCTCCAGCTGCTCACAAAATCCAAGAATCCCCCAGCCTTGGGTGAACTTTCAGCCAGCTGCATCACAAACGATGCAAAGGCAACCCATGCCTGGACAGGCCGTTGAAGCAAGAACTGTACTTGCATGTCGTGCAAAGCTGCACCCAGGCTGGCTGCTGCTGTACAGCACAGAGAGGCAACCAGCATTTTCTGGGAACGGGGACCTGGCTCTAAGCCTGCGCTGAGCCCACAAAGCAGGGGAGGTTTAACCTCACCCATAAGTCATTCAAGTGTGCTTGAGGATAAAGCAAAAAAATACTGGTGCAAATCAGAGTCAAAATGCTGATTGCTGCTGCATTTTGATAAGAAAGTACAGTCTGTGCTCCAACCCTTTTGTCTGTTGACATCTACAAAACTCAACTCCCAAGCTCAGCACTGACACAAATGCATCCCCTTGCGACTGCACACTTGTTTCTTGCTCTGTCTGCAACTTTCTTCTAAGAAGAGCTTGCACTGCCTCTCTCCTCCCTACTCTTTACCTGTGCTTCATTCTTTCTAGGAGCCTTCCTTCAGAGATGACAGTCCAGTGCTATAGCTGTTCCAGATATGCCACTCTCCAAAGAAATAGGAACATTTTTCTATTATTAGAAGCCTCTCCTACTAATCCACTGACCACCACGCTGCAAGCCTCACTTTCTCTCCTGTTGCATCTCAGCTTAATCTTTAACACTGTAAAACGGTTTCCAGGAATACCTCATTAAAGGCAGAAAAATTCAAGAGCATGCTATCTAGCACCCTGGCTGTATCACAGCTAAAATGTGGTCTTGCAAGTGACACGGCCAGCAAAAAAAAACCCCAACAAAATAAACCAAAACCAAATTAAATAACCAGTAACTGATTCCTTTTCTCTCCTTTCTTTTGCTTTCATATCTAAAAGATGTTGCTTTCATTCTAGTATTTCTGTAGGTTCCTCACTACCCCACACAGCCTTTTACTATGAGAAAACAGACTCTCCACATCATTACAAGACAAGCTTATTCATATTCTGAATTTGTTTTCTGCGTTTCACCTTGGAAAGTACCCTTCATATCACTGCTATTACCCATGTACTTCTTTTGAATAGTAAAAAAGCCAAGATCAGGTGCTATTAAACCTATGTGATACCAGCAGTTATCTTGATGTTTTCCACTGCACGGAGTGTCTGTACTTCCCTTCTCCCAGTCCCCACTGAATAATCAACCCTCCCCCAAATATTCCCAACCCATCACACATTTGGCAGCTAGCAATAATTATTTTGGAGTCCCATGGCTGCGACTGAACAGAATCACCATGAGTTCTGTGAACAGCTTAATTTGGTCATCTTGGACAATCTCTTTGTTTTCTTAGTGTTATGCAGTTTAGATTGATTTTGCTATTATTTTCAGCTCCACAAGCAAGAAAATTGGTAAATATTTTTTTCTTTTTAAATCGTGACAATCATTAACTGTCAACAGACCATCAGACAGTCAAACTGCCACCAACAGAGATCACACTGTGGGAGGGAAAAGACACAAGCTCCCTAGGCACTCTTAGGCCAGGCTCAGGCAGAGCTAGTACTCGGTGAACCCAGCAAAAGCCAGACAGCCCTCCCACTTCTGGCCCCACATAACCATGGAAATCCAGTTTTCCTTTGTGAAAAGCCACACTATGGGCCCATAAGGCTGCAGCATGTCCTTACACCTCTCAGCGGGCGCAGGCACATACAAGACCTCTGAGCCTGACCTTACCCTGCAGAGCTTAAAACATGCCTGGTCAAATCCTGTACCCAAGCATGCAGCAAGCTGTCTGCCAGCTGCCCTGCTTGCAGATCACCTGTTGGTACCACCCTGCATCCCCTCAGTAACGCATCCCTGAGCACTGGTGGAGAAAATCAAACTCACTCCCAGCCCAGCTCCAAACCTGAGGTACAGCCAAAGCCAGCTTCTGTGTTCCCCAAACCACTCCCTACTTTGCCTTTTCTTCTCTGATTTTTCTTGCTCCTCTCTTCTTCACCACCAACCCAACATCTCAGGCAAACCTTTAGCAGCAGCTCCACATCTTCAGACCCTCTTCTTCACACTGAACCCTCCTGCTTCACCCAGCCCCTAGCCAATAACGTAACACAGCACACCCCAACACTTACCTAAAAGCTTACATCAAAAAACTACTCTACAAACTCCCTTGCCAGCCCAACCCTCCTCCTGAAGCAGCCCTCTCCTGCTGGGCTTTGCCCCTTTTAGCTCTACCTCAGCACAGCTGTGGCAGGCACGGCTGACTGAACAGGGTTAGTGAAGCATGGAGGGTGGACAATCAAATTACACCTCTTTTTACCTTCCAAATTTAAGATTTCAGGAAGTCAGGGAGAAGTACATGTCCTGTTTAGACAGCACTGTTCCTGCAGCAGCATGACAGGGCTTGATGCTCCTCTACAAAATATCTGCAGGTATCACAAAACAAAGCTCTTGCTGCTGCTTACTACCAGAATTAAAATCGTTTAGGGACTGGGGCATAGTTCTCCTAGCAACAAAGATCCTTCTCCTTACAGTTCCTGATTCGTGAGATGTCAAAGATAACTATCTGCCATCTCCTACCCTTAAGAAGCAATCCACCCTCCATTTTGCTCCAGCCGATCTGGCCATTTCATGGCTCAGAACAGCACAATCCCTTCACTTACTGTTGCAATCTGCAGCACAGCTGCACCAAGAGCAACATTCTTCATTTCCTAGAAGATTATATGAAGTCTTTAACCAGGCCAAATACTTTAAATAAACATTTGAAGACATGTTCCCATTCTGGGAATTCTTCAACACAAACAGAGGGATTGATAGATGCAGTAGATTAGTTTGGGTACAATATGATCCAATGTGATATTCGAGGGATTCAAGCAGGGGAACCACATGCTGAAAGAAAAATAATGTCTTTTCTTGTCAAGAATATCAAGAGGTTCTGATACTAACCCTCTCCTTGCATACACTTCCCATACACGTATGTCCTGCTATCATCCATGGCCAGATGGCAACAAGTCCCTCAGTGTTTCTCTAAGTGAGCATCACTGGACAAATCTTGTTCCCACACATCCTGGTTTACGACGACTCCAGGGGAGACTCTAGTGGAGTGTTTCCAGTGAGGCCAGTGCAGGACCGATGGCACAACCGGCTTTGTCCAAGGAGAGGTTTGGACACCAGACTGGGAGGAGAAGCAGCAAGCATCGAGGCTTAATTTCACATTCACATCTCCTTCTCACTCAGTTCCATATAATAGACTACCCTTTTCCTAAATATTTATTTGAAAAAAGTTCCTAAGTTTAACCTGGGAGCTGGAAAGAGAAACTCGGAGGTCTCTGTATCCAGCAAAGCTGCCTGTGCTACCCCAGCCTGGCTCTGTGGGAAGGCAGCACCTCTCTCCCGAGGCAGGCTTTTGAAGAGCTGTCATAACATGACGTCTAATGTCCAGCTCATGTGCCTTGTTCTTGGATGCCAGCTTTTCACCCTTCATACTCAGTTTCATTTCACTGTCAGAGCAAAAAGAGCTGCTACAGAAACTGCAGCAGTCCCAGTTGCTAGGGCTGGGGGAGCTGTAACCTCTCTGCAAAGTGGAGCCATACCTTGGTGGCAGCCAGGTGACCACTCACGAATTTGATCTTTTTCTTCCTGGCACAAGGGTCATGTTCTGGCTGAGGGCTGATACTGACACCTTAGTTTACATCCTTCCCAGACATTCCACCAAGGCTTCCCCTTACTAGGTGGTTCCTGGAGTATTTTGTGGGGAGAAGGTAGGACTTGCTTCACCCACATGCCTGCAAGGCTTTAGCCATCCGGGGCACTGTCAGTGTCCTTGTTCTTCCCTTGGTATGATGTCTTTTTTGTAGCACTTATCTCTCTTGGGAAAACGACTAATGTAAATGATGATCAGACAGTGTGATAAGGGAAAAAATTACACATATTACACCAGAAAGGGAAATTAAAGAATTCTTCAGGTCTCTGTGTGCACTGATAGGCTATAGTTGCCTGGACCATCACCCATGGGTGTAAAAGCTATACTTAAGCTCTGGCACAGTTTGTAGCTTTGTCTTCAACTACTCCTGACTGAACTGCTGCATGGGCAATATCTTCCTTTGCCTGATGGTCACCACAGGCTCACGAGAGCCTCTTACTGCCATCAGTCTGCCTTGTTCAATGTGGTGAGGTCGTACCCTGGCTGGTGAGGGTACTGCTGACACCGTGGTCACCCTCTGCCCCCAGCTTGGTTTTCCTTTCCTTGGCTCTTCTTTCCTGCTAGATTTCATGGGTAGACAAGATGGGAAAGGGAGGATGGAAGGAGAAAAACCTGCCCCCATGCTCAGACTGTAACTGGATAAACAGCAAAGGCTGAGCCAGGACGTGAAGGTTGTTTGCAGAGGCCAAATCTAGAAATTAAAGAAATAAGTAAGTGACCTGGTGGGTGGGGAATACAATAAACCATACTTTCTACTGTTCTGTGCACTGCCCTTTTACTGACTTCAGAAAGATAGGGGGGATAAGAGCACACAGCTCCTGTGCTTGACTGTGAGCATACGATTAGCTTGTGGAAAGCTGCATTTCCAGGGTGTAGCTCAGCTCTGATGAAAGCCTCTGGCAAACTCCTACTGCTTTCAATAGTGCGCATGGAGAAACACCAGGCGCTCTGTTGATGTAACTTGATGGATTTGTCAAGCACATTTTTGCAATTTTACCATGTTTTTATGTGGTGCAGAATCATGAGCTTTTTCTGCATTTGATAGAGCTTAAATGCCTTTTATTGCTTATAATGGAAAGCTGACCTTTTGCAGGCTGGTGCCATACCACATCACGTTGAGGCAGGGAGTTTGGAGGCAGCATGTGCCAAGGTTAGGGAGAGAGTAATTTGCCATGGTGGGACTGTAATATATGTGTGAGTCTTGACTTGGGAAAGTGGGAGGCAAGCTCTGTTGGAGGTATTGCCGGCTTTGGGAGGATGGGAGCATGTGCCTGGGATCAGCAGTGCTCCTTTGCATTGGGTTTGCAGGATGACATGGGAAAAGTGTTCCCATCTCTTGGCAGATTGGGTGGGGCCTGTGTAAAGAGCAGCAGGGAGAAGAGGACTCCTGGATGGTGGGGGCAGACCATAGCAAGGAGATGGCTGCCTGCACACCGTAAGGGATAAATGCAACTTGCTCTGCCAGGCGGTGTGGCCTCAAGAGTCTGAAGAGAGAGTAAATGTCCCAGAAGATATGGGGAGGGAAGTGTCAGATCTTGCTAACTGTCCTGTGGATGAGGGAGGGAGAGCAGCCATGCTTTGCAAGATACAAATGCTCCTGCAAAGTTGGATGCATGCTGAGTAGGGAGGAGATGTATTTGCAGTTCCATAGGTGAGGTGCCGGTCCCCTGGGTCCATTAGTTAGGGCTTTTCACAGCCCAGCTCTGTCCCTAGCCCTCCCCACCCCTGCTGGTGAGGGTGGCCCAGCACAGAGCAGGTCTTCAGCATAACTCAAGGGCAGAGCCCACTTGCAGCGGATTTCTTGCATTTCTCTGCCTCTCCTTTTGCAACATGCATGGGCTCCCTGGTTACTGCTGTATTTGGTGACTTCATTGAAGAAACTCATCTTCCTTCAGCCAGTCTTCAGAATAATCTCTCTTGGAGCAATTGAAACTTTTTTTTCCCTAAATTAAGGCTTTGGCTAACAGCAGTTGCTCTGCTGTTGGTGGTGACAAGTGCAAAGGTGTGTGGAGCCGAACATGAAGGAGGAACAGAAGGGACAGTAATGGAGAGCAGCAGCATTGCAGTGGCTTGTTAGTTTTGGCATCAGCCAAATCAGAAATGGGGACATGTGGGAAGCAGGGTCAGAGGAAAATGAACAGCAGAGAAGCTGCTGAATGTCTCACCCAAGACTTTGTACGGTTCCTCTGCGCTAGCACCGCTCGTGCTGCTGTGAGGATATTTCAAGCTGTTGTTAGTCCCTGATCCTTGCAAGCCTGGCTGCAGCAATGGAAATAGGGTGGGAGTAGGATTTCTCCAAGATATGAGTCAGAGCCTCTGACTGCTGCCTTCGGAAGTTGGTGGTGGGTGGTGCTGGGGTCCTCCATTCCTGTGACTGAGGTCAGAGCCTGATCTGAGCTCCTTTATGGGCCATAACTAAGAGCATCTATGTTGCATTGCATCTCTTGTCCTCGCAGATGTGACAAGGATGAATAGGCTGATAGGGCATGAAATTATGGTCTCAGCCGTGCCTACAGTCCACTTGGACAAAACAGTGCTCTCCCTTCTTGTCAAGGAACAAATGAGGTCTCTTCTGAACACACATGGGGTCCATACTTACCACACAAACAGACCCTATGAATTACAGAGACATATTGCCTGTGTTCACATTGACAGTAACTGCTAATTGGGGACAGGCAGTGGCACTCAGGAAGATGGAATAACTTTTTGCTGGAGACTCTTTC
>NW_009259199.1:1081208-1092281 GCF_000687185.1 Egretta garzetta
CTTTCCCTATTACATACACATCCTCTGGTTGGCCTCATCCAGAGAACCTCTGTGGCCTTGCTAATGGCTCAGTGGAAAGCAGAAGAGATGGAGGAGGCGTGCGTGCTCCCTGGGCAGCAGAACAGGCATTGGGGACTGTAAGAACTCACCCGTGCTCATTTGCAAGCTGAACCCTAGCTCTTGGACTTGGTGCAAAGAACCTCATATGTCAGGTACATTAACAAGCAGGCTTTAATGGTCCTCAGCAGGCGACCTTGGCCCTGCCAGGCTCCATGCAGGACAGTTGGGAAGATCAAAGCTGTCACGCACGAGCGTCAACCTGACTGATGGTGACACGGGGGAGCAAATATGATTAAGCAGGAGGGATAAGGCTCTGCCCAGGTCTTCCATGACAGTGATAGGAGTTCGGAGAGTGGCTGGGGCTGATCTGATGTCCTGTCCTGGGTCAGGAAGGATGAGGAGCAGATATGGGAGGAACTGGTCCCCAGCCCAGTTTCACACAGGGCTATGTAGGAGTAACTCAGCTCCTGGCACTGCAGTTTTCAGCCCTTCCCTCTATGCTGAGTGTATGGGGATGGTCTCTCCTCCTCCCCCCCAGACCCTTGCTCCATAGTTCAGAGGTGCACCGTGGTGCATGCTGAGCTTGTGTCTTTTCAAACCCCTCATTGGGAGCCCAAGAGGGGGGTGAGGAATTTCCCTGCGGTGATCCCACTTCTGATGCTGACTTTGTAACAGACACTTATCATGAATTAATTATGCACTATTAGCATCCATTATTCATTCCTATTATGCGTACATACATGTGTGGTATTGCATAATAAGGGAATTATGCCAAACAAGTAAGTGGCCCTCCACTGAGAAACAGCCTTGAGAGGAGGGACTGTATCACAAGCGGAGGGGGTTTAGTGAGGACTGGCATCAAACTGGATGGGGGAAGGAGGCAAACAAACCATGCAGGGGGAAAGCCAGGGCAAAAGGCAAGGAAGTGGAAGAGACATATGAAATACAGCTGGTTGAACAGACTATTTTTCATGCGAGTGGCTGAACCTAAAGCAATCAGAGGAAATTTGGCTCAACCATTTTGGCAAAACAAAATAAGACCCTAAAGATCATTAAAGTCAAGCATAAGTGGTTCCTTCAACAGGAAGAGAAAAATTTCCTTTATTTTCTAGTCTGGTTTTTAATGTTAAACTAAACAAAATTTGCATCAGTTTTGAAATTTAAAAAAAGGCCATTCAAAACATTTCAGTTTGATCTCAAAACAAAAGTGTTTCAACGTGTCCTGCAAGCCTTTGGCTGAAACTCCTTGTGGAATTTGACCCAAATTTGCACACAGGTTGGGTCTACATCAAAAAAGAAATTTTCCAGCAATTTGGCATATTTGTTTTTATTATTCATGGCATGGTGGGGGGGAGGGGGAAGACAAAGGAATCATCCACTTCTCAGAGGAGAAAAGAGATCAATGAGCACGGCTCAGAGATGCAGTTTGTGTGCGAAACACCAGAGCTGCAGCAAAGCCGCAGTGGGGAAGCTCAGGTTTTCAGAATCCATCTGAATTGATGGAGATAATTACAAGTGCCACATTCCCGATTTCTTCTTCTGGGAATTCTCCTCTTTAATTAAGTCATTCCAAGAAATTGATCACAGCACATATCAAAGTCATTTTTAAGATTGAAGAGAACACTTTGGGTGAAAAATAGGAACCAGTGCCAGACTTTGCAGAGATCTAAATTTACCTCAGCTGTAATACAGTTGAATTAACTTGCTATTTTCACATGCCTGCTGCTTACTATGTTCATGAGTGTCTGCTTCTGAGCTTTGGTCAGTGCTGAAACCGGAGTCCAAAAGCCTCAGGAGAGGCAAGGAACAGTGGGACTTGCCCATGATGTTCTCTGTAGGCTGCACCCGAACTGCGGAGCCCCCGGCAATCTCAGATGACACTGGGGTCACCTACCCAATGCAGCTTAGAGACATCTTGTCCCTGTGCTGGTTTGGCCTGACTGCAATAGGCTGAGTGCAGCAGAACAAATACATTCATGTAAACCTTCTGGAGGGCTTGGGTAGACGACTGCTTGGTTGGGTATAGATTACTTCTCTTGGTCCTTGCCAGTTCTTTTTTCTATATTCTCAGAGAAGTGTTTATACCAGCATAATTCTAGTGAAATAACTAGACAAAGAGTAACTTTTTCACAGGAGCATCCAACATGCTGAAGACTGTGTTTTCTAAACCAATATAATTAAACCAGCTCCAAAAAGAAAATCAACAGCTGCCTAGGTGAGCTTTAAATCTAGGCTTTTAAGTGCATTCCATTACACCTATGCAAATGCCGTGAGGATGCCCTAATTTCCTATAGCAATTTAGTCTGAGCCCATGAGGAAAACATTACAACTAACTCCCCTGCCTCCAAAATAAACACTTCTTAACCCAAACTGAGATCATCCAGACTGGCCTTGTTCACTTGAATCAACTACCAGTTGAGATAACTGGTGCAGGCAGAAATTGAGATATGTGGAGATGATTTGTTCTCCACACAGAGAGCCATGACCCATTCAGCTATTTCATCCAGCCCACGTTCCTGCAACAGCCCAGGTTGTCTGCTGTTTGCAGGAAGCAGAAATGCAGGCTAGGACTATCCTGGACAGTTTTCCTGGTATCCAGTTTAAACACTGTTCAATCTAATGTGGGCTTCCCCTTCTGCTCTATAAGTAAAGCTGGGGGTGAGAATATGGTTTGCTTTCCTAAAGGAGGCTGGGAGGGAGCAGCTGAGCTTTGCGTTAAGAGTAACACATCTCAGGGAAAGTCCAAGGCTCAGAATTGGACATTTGTTTTCTGCAACTACAGCTGGGTTTTGTCATAGTCAGGTCCCATGGGGAGTTACAACTCCCTTTTCCCCAGGATGCAGGAGCTTTTTTGCAGCTGCTGAAATTCTCAGAGTGATGAGGGCTGAATCAGAGATCCCCACCCTCCCCTTTCTGTTCCTCCTGCTCTCCCAAGCCTGCATCTCTCAGATACTCTTTCTGTCCAGGAGAGGCTTCATCTGCACAGGAAAGTTGCATCAGTTTTATGTAACATGGAGTCGAAGCCAAGACAGACACCTGCACAAAGCCACCTCTCGGCACCCCTTGTGCAAGCTTTCAGTGCCAAAAACATCTCCTCCTGATCCTCAGTGACAGCATTGCTAGTCTCAGGGCTTCATAGCCAGCCTCAAGAAGGAGGCCAGCCACTCTGTGCTGTGCCTTTGCACTCCTGCTTCCCTTGGTCAGCAAGACTCAGGTACCAACTGGCCCCATTTCATTTCAGACTCAGGAGAAGGGTGCCAAGAGCATCCCCAGGTGTCCTCTGCTAGGTCACTAAAGAGGCACTGCTGGCCTTGCAAGGGGCTGTGCAAGCTCCCATCATGGCCACAACTGTGACACTTCATTAACACTAGAGAGGGATGCAGAGAGCAAGGCACAAAGCCAACTGCCGGCACCACAAACCTTTGGCTGGCAGGAGCTCATCACCACGGGCCAGTGCAGGCAGACCAAGGGCACAGGGACCAGCATGCATGGAGCAGCCAACTGTGGCTTATCAGCAAAATACTTCTTGGGGCATCCCACTGAGAGATCAGGCCTTTGTGTGAACAGCAGCAGCATTTTGCAGGCCTGGGACTGCAGAAATGAGGTATCAGCAGACCACTTGTGTCCAAAGGGACTGTGGAGAGAGCTGGGTAGGTGGCTGACAGCCTGGGAAAGGAGCCATTCAAAAGCAGAGGGAAATAATTTTTCCAGTTCAGGTGTGGTTTTGATGTCTCATATGCATTTTTTCAGCCTAAGTGAGGACAAAAATTTCAAATGGAAAAATAAGTTCTAAAATGAACCAAATAAGCACATTTGAGCTGCTGAAACACTGCCCCAGTAATTTTTGTATTTCATTTCCCTGCTGATCTTTTAAATTCGATGTATGTTGAGCTATGAGTGGCTACAAATTTATGGAAAAAAATTATCTTTTAGTTTAGAGCATGTTTACATAGAGGTTTTTTGAATTTTTTTTAAAATGTGTAATTTATTGAGACCTTCCCTGTCCCACATCTACTTTTGGCTTTACAGAATTGTTCTTTGATTACCAAAAAAGAAAAGAATTCCCCAAGACACTCACAACCCCTCTCTGGCTTTCTGCAAGGATGGTGTAAGGCAAGGCCATGACTACATCCAGATACCCAAGGGACCCTATATCTAGACTCCCAGAGGAAATTAAAAAGTCGGAGGCCTGTTACCTGAGATTCATCCTCATTTCAGTTCAAAAGAGCTTGGTGAACTAAATTTCAGCTTCATAATAAAAAGTGAAGGAGGGCACACATCATTTACTCTGTGGGTCAGGGATCAAAGCCAAAAAGAAAGCCATGAGTGGGTTAAAAGCAAAGCCTGGACTTGCCTCATAATAGCAGAGAAGAAAGCTGGTGAAAGACCAGGCAGCACATCTACTATGGGGAACTGGTCTACTTTTGCCTTACTGGCTACCTGAAGATCCCCAAGAAGCATTAGGGCAGCAGCAAGAAACCATGAAGCAAATACAAAACATGCTTGGTGTTGCAAAAATGTGGAAGAGAGAGACTGCCTTGCTCCGAAAGGCTTGCAGCTGCACATCACCCTCTGCAAGCGGCTGCTGCTGGGCTGGGCTGCCCTCTGGGGGGATGCTGCATCCCCCTAGTCCAACCCCAACATGGTGGAAATCATCTCTCACTCCTGGTGGGGACAGCAGGAGCATGGCAGGCACCAAGAGCTGTGCCAAAGTGGTGTCTAGGGAAAAAAGGCCTTTTCTGCTTTGCAGAGCAGTGCTCAGCCTTAGCACTCCAGCAAGCTGGGGGACTGACAGCTTTTTGCTGTGTATTTATGGAGATGCTATATGGCCATTTCTCTGGTGCCTTTTCTCACTATCCCTCGTGCAGCCTCGCAGCTTTCTTCTTGTACTCCCTCCTCTGTGTCCTTGCCACTGCCCTGCTGCCAGTGCCCCCCTCCCATCAGCACCCCTTCCCTCCCCAGCCCTGGGGGACTGGACTCGGCCAATTGGGGAGGAATGCTTTTGAGAGAAAGTCCACGAGAGATGGACGGCTCATGGCTCCAGTGAGGGCGAGCACACATGACACCCAGCTGCACCATTTCCTCTCCAACGTTGCTGTACTTTTCATTTTTGGCTGGGCAGGAGGGTAGGGGGAATTTTATTTTGCTGCTTTAAACACATGCAGGCTTATCTGCAATGAGAACATTGCTGTGGTCATTAAAAGCAAACAGAGCATGCTGACTCCCAGCATCAACACTGCTGCAGAGGGACAAGGTGAAAGGTGGCAGCCCTCCAGGGAATCCATGACTTTCCTGAGGCGGAGAACAACTGGCCTGTTTGACCGAGGTGAAGACACTCTTCAGACCAGCCTCCAGCCATCCCCTAGAGACTGGGGGGAAAACCAAACCAAACCCAAGGCATAGAATCATAGAATTATAGGATTGTTTAGATTGGAAAAGACCTTTAAGACCATCAAGTCCAACCATTAACCTAACACTGCCATCCCACCACTAAACCATGTCCCTAAGCACCTTGTCTACCCGGCTTTTAAGTGCAAGACCCTCAAGTGGAATAAAAGCATTTTATTCCCTTGGCTTCCCATCACCACTGCTGTTTCACCAGTTTTTCACAAGACAAAGCCACACTCACCTGATCTAGTGATGGTGGCAGTCCTATGCTGAAGTTGGCCTGGATGGCCCCTACCACCAATGTCTAAGGCATGGAAACCTGGGAGCTACCTGAAGAGGATGACTCACCAGACCCCAGCAAGACTGGCCAGGTGTCCTCTAACAGCGGAGAGTCAGAGGGTCCCCCCAGGCTGGGCAAACCCTGGAGCTGGTGGGCTTTTCTGCACCCCCAGCTTGGCTCACCACCTCGTGGCAGAGGATATGTTATGTCTGAGATACAGCAAGGTCGAAATGTGGTGTGATAAGGCCCCAGATTAGCAGCGTGTTAGCAGAAAAGCACCGTCACAGTGCAAGAAAGGTCAAATCTTCACATCAACTTCTATTTTGGCTGAAAATGTATTCACTTTTAGCATTAAAAAATAGTTTCTCCTGGGGTTAGTATTTTTGTGGCATTTATGGGAAAAGCAGACCACCGCTGTCTTGCTTTTCAGGAATATTTTTGGATCTGTTAAGGCTCCTGGGGTGTCCAAAGCTAAAAATATTATTTGGGTTTTAGTTGTTACTGCTGCCAAAAATAAATCAAAAACAAATCCCCAAAGAGAATCTCATTAGGTTTTGCTTAAAGGTCAGTTTGAAGAGTCCCTACAAGATGGATTATTACGTTTGTGTTAGGGTAACCTGGCTTGGAGCTTGGCATAGGTTTTGAGAAGTGCAAGTCCCCCTCCTCTTTTGCAGGCACTCCCTTGCCCTGGTGCCCACCAGAGCCGAGAGCTGCCCATCACTGGGCAAGAGCAGCAATGATAGCAAATAACAAAATAGCTAAATCAAAAATGTTGCTGCACCGCAGGGCCTGAAGCTGCTGATCCCCAGGGCACATGTCAGCACTGGCATTTGGGAATGAGATGAGCACATGAAGAGGGAGCTGGGGGGGGTGGGGGTAAGAAGGGAAGAAACGCAATGGTGCAGATGAGCCACAGAAGCCATGGTGGGACATCACAAGTTCCCCCGAACAATCTGGTATATGCAGAGAAACTCATTATGATGAATTCCAAGTCCTGAATTTACATCTTTGAAACTATCATCATAAGGGAAAAGGTTAGACTATTTTTTGTTTGTTTTTTCATTTTCTTAAGTGGCAGCTCAGATTAGAGCTGACACCAGAAGGATAAACACTGAATCCTGGGCTAAATATTTCATTTCCACAGATGCTGACATCAAGTTGGTTACAAAGAAACTATTTTGCTTTTTTTTGTTGTTGTTGTTTCATGTTGTTTGCAGGCTTTCATTTTATTTATTTTTTTTTATACATAACCTTCTGCTAAATTTTGGGGTGGACAAGGGAGAAGATAATTGATCTCAAAAAAGTCAACATGGAACTGGAACAAGGCAAGTTACAAGAAAAAAAAAAGGCTGAAGAAGTAAAACCACATTACCTCTGCTTTTCTTGCAATTTTCATGTGCTCAGCTGATCTGCCTCCTGCAAAGATCAAGGAGGGGTTTGCCCTAATTCATGGCAAAGAAGAGATTTTTCTCGAATATCAGCAGAGATGGGGTTGAAATTTACAGAGATGGCACTGCATCCAGGTTCATGGTAGGCCTTTCAGCTTCTGTTCGCTGTGCCATGACAGGCATCACTGTCACCAGGGAGCCCGCCTGGGACATGCTTGGCTTTAACAGTCCCAAAGATGTACCCCTCTGTGGCACTGCGCCCCAGACACACCGGTAACGTTGCTTCTGGTACGATCAGCAAAGGGTAGCTGAAGAAAGAAACGATGCTGAGGAGCCACAGCTTCCTTTTGTTATATTTCAGAGAATCACTATAAAACTTCACAAGGGAAATTATGTTTATGCTTCAATGCAGTGAGCAAAGCATCCCATTTTCTTCCTCTGCCATTCAGGTTAAATTCAGCTCTTCCCTGACACTGGTATCTTTGGAATACATCCACTGAATTTATTCTGGATTTCCACAGTGGCATCTGGGAGCAGAACATGGAACCTTACTTATTTATTAAGGCTATATGGATTTGAGATTTGTTGTTGCTCAGTTGCAGAGGATTCAGTGCTACATCCAGAGGAACAGAGCCAATTAGCAGAGACAAGGCTGCAGCAGTCTGCGCATTGCAAACCTCCTGTGCTGTTGCTGAGAGCGACAGCTTCCAGGAGACCTGACCATGGTCTTTCCTGGCTGAGGAGCCTTTGACGTCGGCGCTGATGCTGAGGCAAGGGAGACACGGGTGGATTAAAATAGCACAGCTATTATTAGCTTCACTCAAAATTCTTGTTCAATTTAAATTCATTTGTCAGGAGAAAAAGAAAACTGACTTTTTCTTTGAGCGGCTGTTCTCCCTCCTGGCTCCAGAAGCATCTCAATGCCAGGGACAGCAGAATCCAAGAGTTCATGACAGAGGCACCATTTGGCTTCTGAGGATGCTCCCAAATTCTTTCTAAATACAACCAAGTGCTGATGGTTCAAGATGCATGTCCCACTGGACAGCAGTGAGATATGAGGCCAACCCCGTCCTACTGCCCCAATTAATTCTGAGGCAAGGAACCAGCCCACACAAGAAAAAGTCCCATGGGCCTGCTGCAGTCAGAAGATATTCTTTGAGCCAGGAACTGGAGTTCCAGTTACACCTTCACTTTGGGGCAAGTGGCTCTCTCTCTCTTCCGCTCTGTTGCAATTACAGAAACAGCCATTAACAGCACTTTCCACTTCGCAAAAACTGTCATCTCTGAATGCAATTCTGTCTGCATTTGTGCAGGCTGGGATGTTCTCAGACTGGTCTTTAGGCACTGGCACATTATGTTTCCCTTACAAGAACATTTAGGTACTTGGTGCTCCAGAGCTTGGGGACATCCAGTAAAACATCCCAGTTGTACATTGGTCTACCCCATGAGAGTGACCTCCTCTTCATCCCAGCTCTGCCCTCCTGCCTCCCCACATTAAATTACTGTAAGGAAACTATTTCCCTTCCTTCCCTTGCCTCTCAAAAAAACGGGACTAGCATCAGTACGGGGACCCTCAATACAAACAAGCCTCTGAAGAAGGAATTTTCTTGCTCATTCTGAAAGGAAGGAAGACATGTCTACAGAGCCCAGTGTGATCCTAGCACTGGGTTGATTGCCTACTCTCCCTGTGGTTTCTGGAAAGTCCCTTTGGCACACAAGGCTACTCTCAAGCAGGTGACTTGGTAATGCTGCTGACATGGTCTGTGCTTCCACTTAGGTGTTTGAAGGGGGTGTGGTGGGTTGACCTTGGCTGGCCACCAGGTGCCACCAAGCCACTCTATCACTCCCGTCCTCATCAGGACAGGGGGGAGAAAATGAGATGGGAAAAAAAACCCTTACGGGTCAAGATAAAGGCAGTTTAATAAAGCAAAAGCAAAGGCCACATACAGAAGCAAAAGGAAAACAAAAGATGGAGATGTCCAGAAGACAAACATCATAATAACGAATGCTCCCCACTTCTCCTTTCTCTTAGCTTTTATTGCTGAGCAGACCTCATATAGTATGGAACCTACCTTTGGTCAGTTTGGGTCAGCTGTCCTGGCTATGTCCCCTCCCATGATCTTGCCCACCCCCAGCCTACTGGCATTTGGGGGTGAGGCAGGGGAATGCTGGAGAGCCAGCCTTGGTGCTGTGGAAGCTACTGCTCAGCAGTAGCCAGAACACTGGTGTGTGATCAAGACCCTTCTAGCTACCAATATGAAGCACAGCACTATGAGGGCTGCTCGGAGGAAAATTAACTCCATCTCAGCCAATACAGGGGAAAAAAGAAAAATCCAGGGCTTCTAGGCAAGAAGGATTTGATTCTCTCTGCCTCTGTTCCCCTTCAGGGGGACAGGTTGAAAGCCCTCATGACCTTTAGTTTAGATCTTGGCTCAGCAACATCTGGTGTTGCAGCGATTTGACTTGGAACCTTAAAACCCTATGAATCTTAAAAAAAAAAAAGCATTCCCTGCCAGACCAACATGTTTCCATTAAATATTTCCCTCCTGCTTTGGAGGCCATAGGAAAGTGAGAGCTGTGTGTAAAGTCATCTCTCCCCCACACCACGTTGCATATGATTCTTGCTCCAGTCCTCCCCACTTGCTCTGCCTTGCTGTTTGGCAGCATCACCCCAAACACACCTGCACCCCCAAAGGTATCCAGTCCTGGGAACAGCCAGCTGAGACACCTACACAAGTGGAAATATGGATGCTGCTTGCAGTTGCCGCATATCTGTTTAACTACGGGCCTGCCAGCAGGGGCTTGGCAGGTCCTAGGAGGAAAGCAGTGACAGAATTACAGGGCAGCTGTTCCCAGAAGGATCTGGGGTCCAACCCTGTAGCTCAGGTCACACCTTCAGTGCAGGAGAAAGAACAGAGGTCGCTTGTGGACTTCTCAATGAGGGCAACCTGCTCCCAGGACTTGGATGTCAAACTTTGCCTCTTGTTTCAAGCCAAATTCCCAGCCCTTTGGACAGCTTTTGTAGGAACAGAAGGAAACCCCTCCCTGGCCTTACCCAGCCTGCCTCCAAGTCCAAAGTAGGATAGGATCTGCTGAGTAGCAGCAGCAAGGAAGAAGCTATGACCCTGTTCATTGTGGCACTGCTCCCTGAGTGCTCAGGTACCATGAGGATGGAGAATATTTCCAGATCTGAAACCAACCACCAGTCATCAGTGTGCACATGCCAGAGCCAGTTTCTGCAGCTGGGTTTTGGCTATCCTCCCCACCAATGGGAAGACACTTGATGCTGGTCCTTCCCTCCCTACTGGAGTGGCATGGCCCCTTCCTTGGGTACCTCATCCCCCAGGGTCCCAGCTGCTAAACAACAAAAAGATATTGGAAGCTGACGCCAGCACCCACCATCTTGCTTCCTGAACACGAAAGTACTTGTTCCTCCCCATCCCCAAGCAAGGAAAATAACAAGAATATGATGGCATGACTCAGAGGCAACTGTTCCTTCTTTCAGTATGAGGTACATTAATGGCCTATGTTCAGTGGTGGCTGCCTCCAGCTCACAGCATGTGGGCAGGGCATGGATGTGCTGACAGGCAGAGACCCAAACAAGGAGGAGTAATGGGTAGAGACAAGAATCATAGAATCATAGAATCATAGAATCATAGAATGTTTTGGGTTGGAAAGGACCCCTAGAGGTCATCTAGTCCAACCCCCCTGCAGTGAGCAGGGACACCGCTAACTAGATGCAGGTTGCTCAGAGCCCCGTCCAACCTGGCCTTGAATGTTTCCAGGGATGGGGCCTCCACTACCTCTCTGGGCAACCTGTTCCAGTGTTTCACCACCCTCATTGTAAAGAATTTCTTCCTTATATCTAGTCTAAACCTACCCTGGTTTAGTTTAAAACCATTACCCCTTGTCCTGTTGCAGCTGGCCCTACTAAAAAGATTTTCCCCATCTTTCCCA
>NW_009259199.1:1095066-1098215 GCF_000687185.1 Egretta garzetta
TTCCCCTTCCCCCTTCACATCTAGTTTAAAGCCCTGTCAATGAGCCCCGCAGGCTCCTGGGCAAAGGCCCTCTTCCCCCTTTGAGAAAGCTGGCTCCCATTTGACGCCAGCAAGCCTGGTGCCGTGTAGACCATCCCATGGTCGAAGAACCCAAAGTTGTGGCAGCAACACCAGTCGTGAAGCCACGTTTAATAGTTTGAGTCCGCCTGTGTTGCCCAGTGTCTCTGCCCACCACTGGAAGGAGCGAGGAAAAAATGACCTGTGCTCCAGATTCCTTCACTAACTGCCCCAAGGCTTTGAATTCTTTTTTGATCACCCTCGGGCTACTTACTGCAACTTCATAAGCACCCACATGGAAGAGCAGTAAGGGATAGTAGTCCGAGGGTCGGACCAGGCTAGGAAGTTTCCTAGTGACGTCTCTAACCCGGGCTCCTGGGAGGCAGCAGACCTCCCTAAGAGCACGGTCTGCCCGGCATATCAGACCCTCTGTTCCCCTCAGATGGGAATCTCCCACTACTATTACCCGCCTCTTCTTCCTCGTGGTTGTAGTAGTAATACGAGAGTGAGGTCTTCCTGATCTTTGTGCCTCCTCCGATGTGGATAGGTCACCACCTACCCCGTCCACCACCTTGTCTTCCACCTCTTACCTGTTATGTAGAGGCACCTGGGGAGAAGCAGTGGGCAAGGAAAGGGTTCTCCTCCTGCCCTGACTGCAGACCTTTTTCCACTCACTGCTCTCCATTGAGGCCCTTCCTTCATCCTGACGGGGGGCGGATACTAGTTCTCTTTGATCATGTGCCTTTTTTGGTGGCTGTTCCTGCATAGATTTCTGGGAGGACAAGGCTGGATCTGGTTCTGAACAGGGCCCATGTGTGGCTTGGCCAGGCCATGCACACACACCACATCCCACCCAGTGGAGCTTCACGCACACAGCTATCCCCTACTGCAGCTGACACTCAGCTCTGTAGGAAGTTCTGTATCCCATATGTGAGGCAAGCTCAGCCTGTGCGGAAACAGGGAGAAGCATAGAATCTTAGAATCATTTGGTTGGAAAAGACCTTTAAGATCATCGAGCCCAATCATAGCACTAAACCATGTCCCTAAGCACCTCGTCTACCCATCTTTTAAATACCTCCAGGGATGGGGACTCTACCACTTCCCTGGGCAGCCTGTTCCAGTGCTTGACAACCCTTTCGGTGAAGAAATTTTTCCTAATGTCCAATCTAAACTTGCCCTGGTGCAACTTGAGGCTGTTTCCTCTCACCCTATTGCTTGTTACTTGGGAGAAGAGACCAACACCCACATCACTACACCCTCCTTTCAGGCAGTTGTAGGGAGCAATAAGGTCTCCCCTCAGCCTCCTCTTCTCCAGGCTGAACATCCCCAGCTCCCTCAGCTGCTCCCCATCAGCCTTGGGCTCCAGACCCCCTCACCAGCTTTGTTGCCTTTCTCTGGGCATGTTCCAGCCCCTCAATGTCCTTCTTGTAGTGAGGGGCCCAACACTGAACACAGCATTCGAGGTGTGGCGTCACCAGAGCGGTGACAGGGGGACAATCACTTCCCTGGTCCCGCTGGCCACACTATTCCTCATACAAGCCAGGATGCTATTGACCCTCTTGGCCACCTGGGCACACTGCTGGCTCGTATTCAGCCAGCTGTCGACGAACGCTCTCAGATCCCTCTCTGCCAGGCAGCTTTCCAGCCACTCTTCCCCAAGCCTGTAGTGTTGCATGGGCTTGATGTGACCCAAGTGTGTGACCCAGCACTTGGCCTTGTTGAACTTCATGCAATTGGCCTGATGGGCAATGGAGGAAGAAAAACCATCATAGACAACAGCCAGTGGATTCACAGTACTTCTGCTCTAACAGCTACAGGCTTCCTCAATTGCCCCTTTTGTCCTCTCCCTCCACAACTCTGCTTCCCTCCCTGCCCAACCTCCAGATCAGAAGATATTTTCCTTTCTCCTTCCTGCCTTCCCAGTGGTAATTCTTGCTGAATTCATGAAAAAAAAAGATGAACACGTTTCACACACAGCTGCCCATCTCGAGAGACCACTGGAGCGAGAGCAGGAGCTGCATCGCTGGGTACTCTGCGGCAGAGCCCCTGGTACCCGTCCTCCCCTTCCTCAGGGATGGGGCTGCTCTGGTGACATGCTTGGCTGGGCATGAAAAAGGGCTCGTTAGGGACAGAGGACTCCCGTGGGCCCTGGCCATGGCGCAGGCAGTGCAGCCCCAGTTCACCCATCACTTGCTCTCCTCTGCACATCTCTGAGGAGGATCCAGCTCCTTTCAGCCTTGCACATCCACCCCTGGTCTCCATCTGGAGACAGGCACTTTCTGGTCATCCATCCCAGCCCCGCAGCACATGGGCAGCCTGCCCTGGGAAAAGGAATTTAAGATGGTGCACCTGGGATTTTATTTAAACTTTTAAGTGCTGCAGCTATTTCCCAGTAAAGAGATGCAGAGCACGTGAAATGCCTGCCCTGCTCTAGAGCCTGTCATTAAATTTGCAGAGGATCGCTATAACCCTCCTCTGAGGAGGGGCTCTCCGGGACCGTTTGCCCTCCCAAGCGGCTGGTGGAGCAGCCTGCGACTTGCTGCATCCCTGGCTCTCATTCTGCCGGTCCTCGCTGCGCTTGGAAAACCCTTTGCTTCTGACATGATGGTTATCAAGGCTCTTGCTAGCTCTGGTCCCTGTTGTGTTGGAGTCAGCTTCCTGGATTTCAGTTGTGCTCTGGGCCTCAGCTCTCCATCAAAAAGGAGGGGGTAACATATTACCATGTCCATGGGCTGTGATGGGCACAAGCAGAAGGCCACCAAGCAGCATTCAGCTGCCTAAAAGATGAATTCAGCAGATGGCAGTGATTTTGCCCAGCTTCCCATCACTGCTGATGACAGCTCTCTGCAAAGCAGAGCTGACAATGCAAATTTTGGGTAGGAACAGCTGTATTTGCCCATAATGACACTTGACACTATTCTTTTTGTGATGCCAGTGCCTCAATGCCCCTGAATCTTGACCCCACCACAGAGTTGGTCCCTGCTGGATGCTTAAGTGTGGCTCAGAGTAGAGCTGGCATCAGGAGCAGAGGTGCACTGGCTGGACTTGTGGACCAACCCATCACTAATTGCAGTGACACTACGTTCAAGACT
>NW_009259199.1:1098442-1131394 GCF_000687185.1 Egretta garzetta
GCACCATCTGTGCATGAAGAAGTCTCTGCTTTGTGGTGTCTTGCATGTCAGAGACCTTAGATTGTTCCCTTTCACTGTTCACTCAGGTATCCCAAGCAGGATTTCCGCCTTCCAGGCACAAAAAGCATCATGCTGATTTTGGGCAGCTATGTTGATGTGCTAATTGCTGCCCATGAAAGCAAGCCATGGGCTGCTAGTTGCTTGTATGAGAGTATATGAAAAGACTGGTATGATAGCTCTTCAGCTGCCCTCTCCAAAAACCAGGGACATCACCCTTGAAAAGCACCCATTGGTGAAGAAAAGGTCCCTGGCTGCTCTGAGGAACAGGGCTTTGCCCCAGCCTACACACTAGCTGCAAAAACATGCAGACTCTTGACCAACCTATCTCATTCAGTTAAATCCCAGAGCTGTTGGACCAGAGCTTAAAAAGTAACCAGGGGAGAGGAAAGCAGATACTGCATCCCTTTGGAAAGACTTGTTCCCTATGAAGGCAAAGCCCCGTGCTTCCCTCCCTCCTCAGCTTTGGAGGAATTGCCTGCACAGTTTTGATTTGGTATTTCCCACCTCTCTCCCTCATTCCAAATTCTCGGGCCAGCCACACCTTCTGCACTGGAAACAGAGCCTTAAAATAAATTAGAGGAGAGAGAAAGGGAAAAGAAAGCACACTGATCCCCCAATTAGCAGGGAGCACTTAATCAGTTAGATCTTTGCATTTTAATTGTAATCACTCTGACCACAAATAGCTGAAGTGACAAGCCCCACAGCTAATTCCGGCTGATTAACCCCCCATCCCAGCGCTTGTGTATGTTTCTGGTTTCTTGTTTAATTCCTTGGCCTCTGGACACAGCCTGCTGATAAAGGCAGTGCTTTATTTTTACTCTCCGCCACCCAAATCGGTTTGCTTCACTGAATCATATTCCAGTCATGTCTGCACACCCGAGCTCTTTCCCCTGGTCTGGACCATGCCCTTAGCTCTTGTGGTGCCAGTGACATCCCCAGCACTGAAGGTTGGTGGTGTGGGGTGAGAAGAAGGTGAAAGCAAGGCAAGAGCCAACACAGAGTTCACAACATCCCAGAATAACTCAAGTGAGAAGGGAGCTCTGCTGGTCTCTGGTCTAACCCAAAGCAGGACCACCTTTGAAGTTAGCTTAGATCCTCAGGTCTGTCCAGTCAAATAATGAGTATCTCCAAGTACAGAGATCCCACAACATACCTGGGCCTGTGTTTTGATGACTAACTACTGTCCCCATGGAATTTTTTTTCCTTTTATCTAATAGAATTTCCTCTGTTGCAATTTTTACTGTGGAAATTAATTAGGACCAAATTAAATCAGAAAGGCAGTACACAGACCCAAGAAGAGCTCTTGATCCTCTGTGAAAAGCAGGGTGCACAACACAGCCTCAGCTTTGAGCACAGCAGACTCAAACCAAGCTGCAGATTCAATAGTCATCTGCTACCGACCTCCAAACCAAGATGCTAACGCCAATGAAGCAAAATTTGTGTCAGTTAAGCAAGCTTTGGGTCAACAGAACCTGGTTCTTATGGGTGACTTCAACTACCCAGACACTTGTTGGAAGAACAATAAACAGCTCACGCCATCCATCAAGTTCCTGGACTGTGTAGGTGACTGCTTCCTCATAAAAATACTAGATGTGCCAACCAGGAAAGAGACACTGCTGGACTTGGTGCTCACAAACTGTATCTCGGTTAGTGATAGCCTTGGCTGCAGTGATCACAATATTGTGGAGTTTGGGATCCTGCTGAGCACGCTGAAGGTTAGTGTTAAGACAAAGGTTTCAGGTTTTAGAAGAGCAAACTTCAGCTCACTAAGATTTCAGTTGGGAGGGATTCTGTGGGAAGCTTCCATGGAGGATAAAGGAGCCAGTGAGTGCTGGGAGTTTTTCAAGAACACTCTCCTGGGAGCAAAAACCCTCCAGTTCAGTCCCTTTAATGGTAAGGGAACTAGGCGGAGCAAGAGACCCCCTTTGCTTAACTGTGAGTTTCTGAGTCTGCTCAAAAGCATACCAGGGATGGAAAAGCAGATGAATACCCGTTGAGAACTATAATGGCATTGCCAGGGCATGCAGAGATGCAGTTAGAAAAACAAAAGCTGAGCTCAAATTGAAATTGGCCAGAGGTGTCAAAAACTACAAGAAATGGTTCTTCAGGTATGTAAACAAGCAGAAACAGAAGGAAAACATAGGCCTGTTGTTAAACAGAAGAGGTTAATAAGTCACCAACAACGCTGAAAAGGCAGAGGTTCTCAACACTTTCCTCACCTCTGTCTTTACCAGCACTGTTGAGCTCCAGGCCTTGGGAACAAAAATCTAAGTTGATGCAAACACAGATCCACCATCAGTGAAGGAAGGGTCAGTATGTGAACTATTACAAGGAGCTTGACCCCTACAAATTGACAGGCCCTGACAATATTCATGCGAGGGTGTTAAGAGAGCTGGCTGATGTTGTTGTGAGGCCACTGTCCATAATCTTTGAGAAGTCGTGGAGATTGGGGGACATTTCAGAAGACTGAAAGAAGGCTAATGTCACCTCCATCTACAAGAAGGGCTTAAAGGAGGATGCAGGAAATTATAGGCCCATCAGTCTTTCTTCAGTCCCTGGGAAAGTTATGGAACAAATCCTCCTGGGGGCTATCACAAGTCCAGTGAAGCATGTGATTGGGAAAAGCCAGCATGAATTCAGCAAAGGCAAATCATGCTTGACGAGCCCGATGATTGCCTTCCACAACAAAGTAACTTGCTCGGTTGATGTTGAGCGAGCGGTGGACATTGTCTACCTGGATTTCCCCCAGGCTTTCAATACAGTTTCCCACAGCATCCTGCTAGAGAAACTGTGTGTTTGTGTTGAGGCAAGTGGCCCATGTGGGTGAGGATGTGACTGTCAGGCCACACCCAGAAGGTGGTGGTAAACAGCTCCTTTTCAAGCTGGCAACCTGTCACAAGTGGGCTTCCCCAGGGATCAATTTTGGGCCCAATGCTGTTTAATATCACAGAATCACAGAATCACAGAATGGCAGGGGTTGGAAGGGACCTCGGGAGATCATCTAGTCCAACCTTCCTGCTAAAGCAGGTTCACCTAGGGCAGGTTACACAAGGACATCATCCAGGTGGGCTTTGAATATCTCCAGAGAAGGAGACTCCACGACCCCCCTGGGCAGCCTGTTCCAGTGCTCTGTCACCCTCAACTAAAGAAATTTTCCTGCATATTCAACTGAAACCTCTTATGTTTCTGTTTGTGCTCATTGCCCCTTGTCCTGTTGCTGGGCACCACTGAAAAGAGTCTGGCTCCATCCTCGTGACTTCCACCCTTAAGATATTTGTTTGTGTTGATGAGATCCCCTCTCAGTCTTCTCTTCTTCAGGCTGAACAAGCCCAGCTCTCTCAGCCTTTCCTCATAGGGGACATCTTCATAAGCGATCTGGATGATGGGATCAAGTGTACCCTGATGAAGTTTGCCAATGATACCAAACTGAGCGGGGGACTGGACATTTCAAAAGGGAGAGTGACCCTGTGGGAAGACCTGGATAGGCTGGAAGAGTGGATTAACAAGAACCTTTTGAAGTTCAACAAAGACAAATGCAAGGTCTTGCACCTGGGAAAACATAATCCAGGAGTGCAGCACAGGCTGGGATCTACCCAGCTGGGGAGCAGCTCTATGAAAAGGGACCTGGGGCTCCTGGTAGACAACAAGCTCAATATGAGTGAAAAGTGTGCTGCTGCAGCAAGTAAAGCTAACAGGATGCTGGGTTGCATCAACAAGCGCATCACCAGCAGAGATAAAGTAGTCATTATCCCACCCTACTGACAAGAGTCAGGCCACACCTGGAAGACTGTGTTCAGTTTTGTTCCCTGCTATACAAAAAATATGTGGACAGGCTGAAAAGGGCCTAGAGAAGGGCCACAAAGATGATCAAAGGACTGGGAAACCTGCCATATGAGGACAGACTGAGAGAACTGGGTTTATTCAGCCTTGAGAAAAGGTGGGTTAGGGGGGACCTTATGACCATGTTCCAATATTTAAAGGGTGGCTAAAAAGAAGATGGAGACTGCCTTTTTACAAGGAGTCACATGGAAAAAATGAGGGTTAATGAGTACAAGTTAATCCTGGGGAGATTCTGACTGACACAAGAGGGCAATTTTTCAAAATGAGAATGATCAGCCATTGGAATAATCTCCCTAGGGAAGTGGTGGACCACAGGGACTCCCTCTTTAAACCTGATGTACTATCCTTCCAGCCACAGACACCTGAGGTAAAATCAGGATGGTGTTATGAACTTGTATGAACATCACCAAAGCAACACTGTGTTTGGAAGGACATGCAGCAGGGGATTGTGTATATACCAGAACAGTGCAGAAGGAGATGTGTGAAGAGCAACCCAAGACTAGATCTTCACACACTGGGTCAGAC
The DNA here is from genome assembly GCF_000687185.1 of Egretta garzetta. Classification (NCBI taxonomy): domain Eukaryota; kingdom Metazoa; phylum Chordata; class Aves; order Pelecaniformes; family Ardeidae; genus Egretta; species Egretta garzetta. The sequence continues at coordinate 1,102,868 of NW_009259199.1, forward strand.
TCTGCATTACTGTCCCTGTACCAGGTCCTAAAGATGCCAGGGGACATCATGTATCAGAGCAGGATCAAGATGTGGTCCTTCAATCGTGAGTGGCAATTCTTTTTGAAGGTCCTGACTGAGAAAGCTGGGACAGACATCGAGAAGAAAAAGAACTAGGACAACTGTGTTAACTAGTACAGAGCCCTGTAACATATTTATCAAAGAAGGCAGTAGAGAAGCAGATTGGAGGTGTAAATCTAACATGACATTATATAGGAAACTCCCTCTGAAGTGAAATCTGAAGGGCAGAATGACTGGGACCCCACTGCTTCATGACAAGATGTTTTTCTGGGTTAACCATGGCCCTGATCAGGAGGAGCTGGTTGTTGAAGGACCCAGAGGACCAAAGGTTTGCATGACCTCTCTGGTCCCCATTATTTCTGTTGCTTCAGCACAGGAGCTTGCATGAAATGTCAAGTTGGTCTTTTGAGCTTAAAAGCAATGAGGTGCTGCGACTGTTATACAGAACTCACAGAGGGGTTTTCTTTGCTTATTGTTGCTTTGTAAATTAGTTCTTTTAATCAAAGTGTTCTTTACCTAAGAGCAATTCTTGGAAGCAAAATTGTAACGAGATGCGAGGGCTCAGCTCTCCTCTAGCACTCATTGCTCTCAGATCCTGCAGCTGGGGTTGGTGCAGCATGGCTCACGCCAATGAGCAAGGGAGAAATAGGTTCCTGGTCATCACCAGGTCACTCCATGGGACAAGGGATGCAGTGTTACCTGGGCTCTGCCACTTCCAATTCTGCAGGTGCTCAACTGCACTCAGGAGTAGGTCTTGCATTGTCAAACACGCACTTCAAACACATCCCCTTTCTGTAGAAGAGATGGCTCGGATGCTTCATGTTTAGTACATTTTGTTCAAGAATATCAAAGCCCAAAACTGTGGACAATGCTGAACTTTCATTTCCTCCTGTAAGTAGGGCTGGGCTCACACAAACACACTATTTTTTGTTAGTCAAAGTAAAGAAGCAATTCTCACAGAAGGGTGGGAGTGTATGGCTTTACACTGAATCAGACATTTAATACAAAAGGCATTAAATCTTTTTTTAGCCCCATAGGAATAAAAGAAATAAAGAAACTAAGTACTCTCGCAGACATGTGAGGAGAAAAAATTCTGATCCCAACATAGGCTCAATAGTTACAATCAGGATGTGGGCAGACTCCACTCCCTCCTCTGCCCAAAGGGGTTTGAAGCAGCAAGTCCAACATTTCTGGGGTGGGGAGGGCATACCAGGCTGCCCCACCCCTCCCATTTTGATGGCTTTGCAGTTTACATGAGTAACAAAATGTTCACTGGTGCAGGAAGTAGCGGCCATGGCATCCCCAGAGTATGTTCTCCAGCAGCAGGTAGAGAGTGGGTTTGACCTTGAGCCTGGGAAAGGATTGGGAAATGGTAGGAAGCAGGCAGGCTCAATGCCTGCTTTGCTATTCCATTGCCTTCCTTTAAGGCTTTTTTTGCTGTGTGTTCACGGAAATTCCTCACCTGTGGGAATATCATGAGATCTCCCCATGCACCATATAGAAAATGTCCTGACCAAAGAAGCTTGCTGACCAAGGAGAAAAAAAAGCACCTGCACATCCACCCTCCTCCCTGCTAAGTGGAGTAAATCTTACTGGGGTACATTCCATGATCAGGAAAGGGCCACATTTGCTGCCCAGATTTCTCACTCCGCAGACCAGCTGGAGACAGAGAAGCAAGTTGTGCAGGCTTCCACCATGCACGCTACACCATAATCACATCCAGGAGACAACTCCTCAGGCCTTTCCACCAAGGTCCCTGAAAAGAGCTGTTTGGCCTACAAAGTACTGAGGAGCAACCCAAACACGATTGATCCCTCACCTCCTGACTGGACAGGCGGACAGGACTCCCCTTGCGAGCATGGCTGGGGTGAGGGAATCAGGCATCCTTCACAGATCAAAAGGAGCCTGCTCTCTTTGCTCCAGTCTCTCTCACACACCTTCCATCCCACTTGCTACATACTTACAAAAATAAATAATTTAATTAATCATCCTTAAAGGAGAAATACAAACCCTATGTAGGTAATGGATTTTAACACTAGCTGTGTTTCTAGGGACAGAAAACTATATCAATTACAGGAGCTCACCATTCATTCATCCACGTTAGCTCATACCAGAACTAGGTCCCAGGTGAGGCTGTTCAGGCTAATTAAAGTCTGATAGTGCAGGCAGGGCCCTGACACAGGAGAACAAACAGCATGACTCAGGTGTGCATCCCTTGCAGGTACCAGGTTTGCTTTAGCAGGTTTGCCTGCTGGCCCCCAGCACACAGCCTGCCGCAGGATGGGGCCCCACACCTTCTGCAGCCAACTGGGGTAGCACAGCAGCTTCAAATTCCTGCCAAGGAAAGAGAGAAAAGCCACCCTTCTTCCCTTCTTTCTTTGGCTTTAATGTCCCCTATGCTAAGGTTTGGTAGGAATGAAGGTGTGCTGGTAAAAGGAGGGCAGAAAAGGCAGAACACAGTAATGAGCTGCATGGCTTAATCCCTACAGCTGAAATGGGTTCACAAGAAGCTTCCACACCCAGAGACACAAAGGAGGGAAAAGACAAATCTCCATGGGCTGACTTGGTGTGTGTACACCATGGTATTGAAAAATTCACAGCACATTAAACTAAACAAAGGTATTCAACCTGCCAAGTGACTCTGGCCCCTGTGACCTGGTTAGCTGTCACTGGTACCAAGTTCTTCCAGCCCCAATCTTACTCCTTATTTCTTTATTTTCTAAGTATAACCGATAGCTATGCATCTCTCTCTGTTTCATTCATACTCTTTGGAGCCTTTTTCCTCTCTTATTTTTATTTCTGCTCTGTGTTTTGCCTTTGTATAATGCATCCTGTCTTCTCCATTTGCCTTCTGGCTGAAACACTTAACCAGCTGAGATTTCCCCCTCCTAAGATATTCCCCTCCTTCTTGAAAGCTTACAGAAGTGCTGAGGCTGCAAGCTTTGTTCCTCCCAAGAAGATGCATGGAGCAGGTAGGGTTGATGTCCTGGGACTTGTGGGATACTCTCAGGTTAATTTGTGAAATTAACTTCAGACTCAGCAGCTGCTGTGGCTGCTAGAACTTCAAGGGAGAAAGAAAACGCTGATGGTAACAGCTGCCTCTATGATTTATGAGCCATATAGGAACATGTAGTGAGCTCTGGAGAGCTGCATATGGAAGGGGATTTTCCTGTGAATGACCTTTTTTCAGTGAAGGTACTTGGCACGTGTTTGAGGGGAAATTGGAAAAGACTCCCTCAGTGGTGAGCAGTTTCATCTTCCTTTTGCCCGTCTACACATCAACCCCCTCCCTGCCATAAGGAATGATGACAAAGTGGTGATCTAAAGACACTTTCAGGGAAAGGAACGTCTTCTGTAAAACACTGTTCACTCACCTCAAAGGTCTGTGAAGAAAATGCTTTTCACTATCCCAATGCCATGACTTTGTCTAGGAACTTTGCATAGTGGCAAGTAGGTCAATATGTGTGCAAATATGTAGGGCAGTGAGAAGATGGGTGAAACATCCTCTCCTGTTTTATCCTTCTTGACACCCTTCTGTGGACCACCTTTTCATACAATTAGGGTGACCCAGGGTACACCAACAGCTTTCACCAATGCAACACTCACATTGCCATGATAGGCTGTAGGATTTTCTCTCCAAGTTGCACAGCAGATACCTTACCCTGCCTCCAAGGACAGTGCAATGCTCCCCACCCCCCCTCACCCCTCCATCTGGACATCTTTACCAGTAAATAAAGTCGGCTGACTGGGATGAGAGTCCTGTCTCCTTTCTGAACCATGACTGGTTCTCTGATTCTGCCGTGCTCCAGTGGATAGGATACCGCACCAGGGGATCTGGAGCCCTGAACTCTACGTTTCTGTTTTTCTTGTTTGTACCATTCTTGGGTGCTCCCTCTTGCTCTGCTTATTTACCTCCTGGGGCATTCACGTGCTCCTGTAGTGTGAATCATCATTGCTGATTTCCTAACATGAAGCCAGGTGGAAACTTTATCCAAGAAAAATGTAAAAATGAGCTGTCATGCACTTCTATGCCACCCTTGCTTCCACTGCATAAATTATGGTTATTTCTTTGTCCGGCAAAGCTGATCAGAAGCACTGTTGCGAGAGAGTCCCAGATGAGCAAGTTAAATTCTTCTGCGGGGGTGTGGGTGGTGTACATGTATATGTATGTTGCTGGGGAAGGGAGCTCAGGAGATTTTGGACTGGCTACAGAAATACCATTAGACACAAATAATCATTAGTTTTTTGCCTTTTCACTTTTCAAAAATCTCGATTTTGACTTCAAACCTATTAACTGATTAATAAACATTTAAAGGCAGATTCCTTTAATTTATCTTCTGATAACAGGCTCCATCAGTCACATTTATGAGAGCTTGTTTCCATGACAGAAACTTACTTTTTGTTTTTAAATGCAAACACGGCCCTGGATGTATTCCCATGAATCGAAGAACATGTTGTTGCTTTTTTGAAGAAGGACTTAGAACTAGACTCATGATTAATTCACCAAATTAAATTAAACCAGTTGGCAACTCTGATTTAAAGTTGGCTCATTTTCACTCATCTGACTTCAAAATGGCAGAATGGATTTTGCTCAAACTTTAGAAAAAAAAAAAAGAGCTTGCCTTTGGGAAAGGGAACAGAGACTAGAAATATGAAATAGTAATAGTATTTATGTATCCTCGGTCATCCAATGCTAAGCCGAAGAACCAGCTTGCCAGTGGCTCTGCCTGCAGCTGCACGGCAGGGCAGGGATGTCTTTGTCAGACGACGATGATGTCTGGGTGCAGAACTGAGATGCTGTGGTGGTTCCTGGTCCAGCAGGAGTGTGACCGGTGGTGCTTAGCAGAGTGATGACTTTCCACCACTCTCTGAAAAAAAGGCTCCATCTGTACATGCAGCACCTGCCTTTAAACTCAGTATTTTAACAGACTGGGCAGCAGCTCCTGTTGTGATCTTCACAGCTCCCTGAAGAGGGTGCATCTCCACATAGCAACTGAAATATGAATCCAGTTGAAAATGCAATCATCATTCACCAATAAACCCACAGAGTGAAAGAATATACAGTGTGAGGATGTGGGTGGGTGAGGATGGATCTACCCTGTGGGATCGGGTACACTGTAGATGGGCCATCACAAAACAGCACCGCTGTGAGCTCTGTATGATGCCACCAAAATGCCGTCTTTTTCTGCATGGGGAGAGCTCTTTCCTGAGGGCTTGTACAGCAGAGATGTTAAACATGGAACATGAAGAACACAGCCTCGTATCTGCCATATCTGCTGATACTGCTTATGTCAACGACTTATACTTTCTAATTGGTGTTGCGTGTTTACCTGACAACCTCTCCTAAGAGGGTGGTATGAGTGTTAATGCTGAAATCTTCTGTTGTCACACCAGTGCAAACCCAGGGGAAAGGGATGGGTAGACCTTTTTTCCATATAGTGGATACAGGCTGAAGTCAGACCCTTCCTTGATATAGTATAATGAGCTTTAGGGATCTTCTAAATCCTGATTTAGGACAACACAAATGAGAGTGATATTTAACACACAGGCGTTCAGAGGTGAATTTTCAGTCCTCAAACTGAGATAATCATACAAAAACTACTATCCATAACAGCTTAAATAAATTACATTTTTAACCAGGAACTCCTCTGGAGATTATTTTTCCAGCTACAGAACTTGCTATCACAATTTGTGCCTTCATTATTGCAAGGCCACCCTCCTGCACTGTGCTTAGTACGATGTCAAAACTTAAGCGCACCCATTAACCAAAGCTGGTGCAGACCCTGACATGACGCTTGCCAGCAGTAGCCGTTGCTGGGTTGTTGTTTGACCCCAAGCATGCTAGCTTCCTGGTGGTTTGTGGGAAGCAGGTTTTACGGTTTGGTTTTTTTTTTTTTTTACCAAGTAGCCAAAGGCATCAAACCTACCTGTTTTGGAGGCAAGAGGTCCCCACTTCCATAGAGAAGGAGCCTTCATCCCTTCAGCAGACATGTCCTGGGATGCTGAGTTACTTTTGCCTTGTGTTTGCAACAGCCTGCCCAAAGAGACCCTGCAGCCATGGAAAAGCCCTGTCTTCCTACATAGCCATTTTGGTGTAAGAAACGGAGTGACAGAGCTGGCTGTTGGAAAGGAATGTGGGCTATCTGCAGGCTGTTCGTGACTGAACAGCTCTATTTGGGGGAAAAAGTCCATGAGCGGGATTCAAGGTTGAATCCTCCGGCTGATACTGCATTTCCCACGGGCTGGTGAGAACACATGGAACAGTTAATATTTAAACTGTTGACACAGTGCCCGATTTAGACAGCTGCTTCAGCGTCACCCTCATTTGGAGAAGTGAATTGTCTGGGGGAAAGCTGCATGATCTAAACAGCAAGCACAAAATGTCTAGGCTCCCTCAAACCACGTGTTTGGGTTCCAGCTGAGTCGGCTTGGCTCCTTCTACTCTCCAGGCAGAGAGTGTGTTACAGGGGCTTTTCAGCACAGGGTCTATTAGATGAGACTTCACAAGACAACAGGCTGGAAAATGTTTGTTTTTCTTTTTTTTTCCTTCAAAAACCTGTGTATTTTCAAAAACTGTAAAAAAAAGTGAAATCATGGTGATTCAAATGAAATGCTTCAGCTGCTTTGAAATAAAATACTTTATTTAAGTTTTAGTATCCATTTTGCTCTCAATTTTTTTTTTTTCTGAATTTCCCTCCTTCTGCCTCTGCCTGCCTGAAACTAGTCAATGAAATTTGTGTTAATACAGGTCAAAACATAACTTATTCTTGGACAGAGAATGCTCCGAAGATAACAAAAAAATGAAACCTTTCTGACACTGATTTCACATGCATTAAAAACACCAGTTTGAAATTTCCAAAACAACTCTTTTTTTTAGGATCTCTGTTCTTTCTCAAATTTAAGAGGCTATATATTCACTTTAATGCATGATAGTTGACAGAGCAATGCACTAAACTCTGCCTTGTTACTACCTTCCAAACCTTTGGAGATTGACCTGCAGTGACATTTCCTGCAAATAGAGTTAGGAGGGAGTGTATTGGTATTCTTGTTACACAAACTGATCTTGAGGATTTCTTCTTCCCAACAGCAACAGAATGTCCAAAAGAAACCAATCTGAACATACTGTTACTGTCTTTAGAAACTTTGCATATCACTTTGGATATTACTATTGCAAAACTTAAATGCCAAAGCCATTGAAAAGTCAGAGGAACTTGGATGCTTTAATCACTTAAGGACTTTTGAAAAATGTGGTGTCCTATCATTAACTGAATATTCAGTAAGTTTACTAGCACCATTAATGATAACATTATCCCTGCTGTTATTAACAAAAAATCCTTTCAGTACCCCATAACAGAGGTGGGCAGGTATTGAATTTAATGGGGTGTTTGTTGCTGCAAACAGTGTAGGCCTACCCTACCTGGACTTCCAGGATGCTTGGGTATATACTGGTGCTGCTGACTAAGGATATGGATTAATATAGCAAAATTGCTGAAATTCTAATCTAGACAAAAATATTCTTCATGAAAGAACAGAGGGTAGTCACCTTGGGCAGGTGTGAATCCTGAATATTGTCTACAGATGTGAAGCAGTTATTAGCACCTAGTCCTGAACTACGAGGAGAAGAAATCATTAAAGCTTTTTCCCTGTTGCAGTATGAGTTCTCGCCATCGAAACCCAGGGGACAATAGGTTAAACGGAAGAGAACAGGAAGCTAAGGTGAGATTAACAGGGCTAAAATCTCACTTTAAATTAAATGAGATGGCAAGATGAGGAGTTTTTCCAGCAGCTAAACACAGAATCATAGAATCGCTTTGGTTGGAAAAGACCTTTAAGATCACACAGTTATCTGTCTAATAAAATGAAGGCAGGAGGAAAAAGAGCATCACAGAACCTCTCCGGAGTGGCAGGTTAGCAGGAACTGTAACTCACCATCACAGCTTGAAAAGGTATCCATTGTGCTACTCTCCTCTGCCCTATTATCCCATTATCTAAGCATAAACATGGAAGGCATGATCCACTTGCTATTTCTCTTTTAATGCTACCAGATAATTGGCTTTTACTGTTTCTGTTGGGGGCAAAGCCTCTTTAGCTTTGATCTATGATTTTGGTGAGGCTGAGACCCTCAAGAGTTTAGACATCCAAGACTGAGGACTGGACACCTAGCTCATGTGTTAGCTTTTGAAAGACTTCAGCTTTAAGGTAATATGGGGTCAGTGGGAAGGATGTCCAAGAGGAGAGGGCAGTGATGCTCCCGGGGCCTCCCCACTGCTGCGGCTGTGCCAGGGAATGGCAGCCTCTCAGCTCAGCATGGCTTCAAGGCTTTTAAAGACAGGAACTGTCCTAATGGCTGGTGAGGAGACCTAAAAGTTGAATTGTCATATTTGAAGAAAGCAAGGTAATAGTTTTATATTAAATATAGACTTCAGCAAAAAAAAACCCAAAGGCAAAAAAGAAACCTTTCTCCCCGTCACCTGCCAAATATAATACAGTCAGTTTGCTGAATGGGCGGTGGCTTCAGTTGGTGTTGGAGAGGGGAACAAGGACGGGATTTCACACGTTGAGTGCTGAATGCAGTTTCTAGCATGATTTTTTTCCCAACTTTTCATTCTAGCACCTATACTAATCCCACTGGCACTAGGTCCCAGCTGAGAAGAGATACAGGTACCTGAACGCCCAGTGGGAGCATATCAGACTGTAAATTTTCCAATTTTCCTGCCTGAATGTGGGGGACACAGCATCTCTCTGCTTCAGGGATGCAAGGATTGTCCCGTTAGCGGCAAGCAGACTTCCACCATCTCATCAGAGTCCCTGCACAACTCACTTTCCCTGTATTTTTAATCCTTAGATATATACTTGCAGCATAAAGCCACAGAGGTATGAAGAACACAGCCTGGATGGAGCATGGGCACCCAGCAAAGCTGCAGTGAGCGACTTTGGGGTGATGACATCTCTTTGCACCACAGGGAAGTGGGGATTCAAAGCCAGCTCCCTCCTTTTACCTGCAGTCACAGCTGCCCATGTGCCCCACCTCCCTAACAGCACCCCCCCGTGTCCCCACAGCCCCTTGCGGAGCAATGCTGATGCTGCAGAACCCTGGCCACTCAACATGCTCGCCCACTCTGCAACGGCTGTCCAGACAGCCTGACTTGCACATCTAAAATAATTCTAGTTGACCTCAAAAGGCCAAGCCTTTTAAACTTTTAAAAAGAAATTCGGGAGCTTAAGACTTGGCCTATTAACATTAAATACCTCAATGCCTTACTCTAAGTGCATCAGTCATTTCTGATATGGGCCAGACTAATCCACTTTTGGTTAGTATAGCAAAGTCTGGAAGTGCTTGAGTACTTTATTTGGTTGTGGAAATAGGAGTCAAGAGCATTTGGAAATGTAATCTCTGATCTTTGTTCCTCAAAATTGGGATAAATTACTCACCTTATGGTGGAAAAATAAGACTGGGGATTTATTCTAATTATCCCCTCTGCTCTAGGCAGTGTCATAGAATGTGTGCGTATCCCAACTCTTGGTTTAGCCCAGTGGAACACTTAGACATGCAGAAAACTTTGCTTAAGTCTTAACAAAGTCCTTTGGACACACATTTCAAACGGTATCACTACAGTTATGTTTAAAGTTAAGGACAATTTTGAGTCCTCTGGACTGTAAGGTTGACTTGCTTTTCAGAGGCCAGTAGTACAGATTTGGCCTAAAGACAGTGCCTTGAAAATGGAAACATGTACCAGCAGAGAAAAAGTTTACTGTTTCTCCTTTAAAGACTGTATTTTAGAAGTGTAACTTTTGTTCTGGGTAGGAAAAAAAAAGCAAACCGAAAAAGCCCAAGAAAGATTCCTAACCAAATAGTAATTAACAGCGTTCAAGTACATTTATGTCCACATACAGCATTTGTTAAAAAAGAAATATTTTTTGTGTTTTAACACCTTTTTTCAAAAAAAAAAGAGAAGAAATTAATGTTCACATTACATTATTTTGGCACTGGTATGGACCATTTTTAAAAACATTTGTTGTTAGTATTTATAATGGTTTGTACAAAATTGTAAACTATTTTCAAGTTTGTTTTTACTTTTGTTCATCACCACCTTTCAAAAACTGTCACTGCAGGAACAAAAATACCGCAGACAAAACACCAAAATAAAATCAAGGCAACTCTCCTTGCCCCTTCCCACCCATCCCCCTGCCCTCCTGCCCACTCTGCCTGAAAGAAGATGAAGGAGACAGTTTTTGAAAGCCACCTGCTTTGCCTGGTGAGCACACCCTTCCTGGGAGCCTTCCCATGGCACGGCATGGGCTCCGGTGCCTCTCCGACTGACACAGGACGGCTCTGAGAGCAGAAAGTGCCACTCACCAATCACACCTTCTCACCTCTAGAGTAGACAAAGATGGCTCTTTAGGTCAGTTTATTTTATTTCTTTGTTGTTTTTTCCCTTTTTTTTTCTTTTTCCCTTTTTTTTTTTTACAAAAATTTCTACATCTAAATCACTTTGCTAGAAACATTATTTTTCTTTTTTTTTACATTAGTTAAAGCAGAATCTGCTTTTGTGAAAAAGACAAGGATCAAGGTCTTATTTCATGCAGAAAATGCAAATTAAAGATCATAAAAATGGGTATTTTGTTCTGGGTTTTTTTGTTGGTTTTTGTTTCTTTTTTTCGTAACACTGTACAGGATGCAATGCAGCCACTCAGAGAATGTTAAGATGGTTCACAGCAGTCCCTTTGATAGTGTACATTGACATTGCCATTGATCTCCCTGTAGTTGTCATTGTTGTTCAGTTAGTGTTTGTCTGAATTTCAGGCCACATAAGATGTCCCCAGTTAGAGAAGATGTTGCTGCTTCTTCGTCTTTGAGAGGAAGATGGATGGGTGCAGTTTGAGAGGATGATACATTGGCATAAATGGTTTGGATCTTCCTGGGAAGGATGCCCCGGCCTTAGAGGTCTAATCTTGTTTGCTTTCATACCTCTTGGCATAACATCCCTGTGGTGACCACATCGTGAGTGGGCATTTGTCCTCAGAAACCAGTTTCTTTTCTGAAAGAGGATGTGATTTCACACAAAGACGCAATATTATGACATGCCAGGCAATGGAAAGAAAAAATACCGCAGACCAGACAACGGTCCTGCCACCAGGGTCATGTGTACTTGCCAATGGATGGGATTTTTCTGGGTAACTCTTGAGGCTCTCCTTTATTCTCAGTTTATGCATTTTCTTCTCCAGCACCTAGCTATTCATCCTTCCAGACGTTAGAAACCCTTCTCTGTGACAACTGTTGAGCCTTCCCAGGGAGTTCCTCACTAAGAATCTGCCCTTTTGGTCAACCAAGCACATTGGCCCCACCCAGTGAAGCTGTCGGATCCAGGCATGATTTTAAGCAGATGCGCAGTCATCAGGACTGCTCCTGTGCTCAGAATTGAGCAAGGGATGGGGCTGTGGTGGACTGGGGCACTGTGTGGGTTTAATCCCACTGTGTTTCTCTGTTTTGCTCATCCCCTTCTTCCTTCAGTGCAACTGAAATGGGAGAGGGGAAGGTTAGGGCAACCTCATCTCCCTTGCTAATCTCTTTCTTTATCGTCACCTAGCCTTGGTGGGGGCTGAAACTCAGGGATTTCTGCCCAGTGCCTGTCTGTGAGAGGCTCTGGGACACATCCCCCTTCTCTCTGCCTCCAAATTCATGGGACACAAGGCTGGTGAGATCTCTAACAACAGCCTGGAAGCTGCACTAGCTAAAGATATATTCTTGTTCAAAACACCCCTGATGGGTCCCCAGATGTCCCCAAGGCAGGTGGCACAGTGGTCCCCAGAACATCAGGTCCTGTGGGCCACTGTCTCTGGAGAAACAAGATTAAGCATCACCGGCTATGCCAGCGCCAGCTCTATCACAAGGTGTGCCTCCTCTTTGGCCTCCCACCTGACATGTCATGATATTGCGCAACAGCCACCACTGCAGTGAGGCGTTACCTGCTCACCTCCCGCACTCACCACGGAGACCCTCTGGTCTCGCTGGGAATGGCCATTGCCTCCGCAAGGCTTGGTGCTGCAGCAGCACAGACTCCATGGCCCTGGGCTCATTCAGGGGATGGTGATGAGAAAGAAGAGACCAACCAAATGCACCATCCTCTACAGGTGAAAATAAAGAGGACCTGCTCAAGGACTGAGTGGGATCGAGCGAGCCCATCCCAGTGTGGGGCAGAGCACCTGTCAGCAAAGAGGCAGTGCCAGTCCCTTTCTCTGCAGAGGAGAGCTGAGATCAGCCACAGAGAGAAATCCCTCTGTTAACCTGAGACAGGGTGTTCCTGATGCTGAAAACCAGGCATTGCCCCTTGTCTCAGTCCCCAAGCGGCATCGGCACCACAATAAAAGCAATCACTTTCTCCTTCCTTGCTGGCCTAGCTTCTCCTAGCCCATTGGTCCCCAAGCCCTTCCCACCAGGCTCAGCGGTGCCAGGGCTATCTGCACAGCTTGTGTAAGCCACAAGATGGCATACCCAGAGAAGCATGCTGTGGTCAAAGACATGTCCAGAGGGGTGGGAAAGTCAGGGAAAAGATCTTTGACCCTTCTGCCTGGACAGTCTGTCCACTGGATGCCTGGCAAGGTCCCCAGATAAGACCTGGACTGAATATGGCAATTAACCCTGGAGCTGGCATAGCACTGAGAGCTGGTAGGCATTAGCCTTTACAGAAGGAGGAGAAATTATGACCCCCTTCAAAAAAATATTGTTACTCATCACTGTGTCCCCATCCTTTCTGGGGGGAAAAAGTCTGCTGGTATAAATGCCAAGCTCAGCCTGTGCAAATGAAAAAAAGTGCATCCCTGTATCATAAGTGGGTCTACCACCTCTCATCTCACTTTGTCATACGCATATTCAATATTACTCTGAAAGTTCTTTCTGCCTGTGGCACAGGCAAGTTCTGGCTATCTTAGATGGGAGAAGGCAGCCCGCAGCTTGGAGCTGGGTACAGGAGATTTGGGTCCATGGTCTCTAGAGTGGGATGATGACAGCATAAGCTTCTTGGGAGCAAGGACCATATTTTGTTCTAGGGTTTTCTAGTCCAGAGCACAATGGAATGCAGGAGCTTATGCTCACACATCTCCTCCTTGTTTTGTCTCTGCAAAACATCTGTCCTTGCTTACCCACTAACCCTGCTTGGCCTACTCATCAGCAGAAATGGCTGAGTCAGGGCCGTGTGGCGGCACCATACTGATGCACCCTAGCTGGAATGGCAGCTGCAGTGGAGAGAAGCCTTACTGCTGAAGAATGGCCTTTCCTAAGAGGATTGAGACTTCCCTCTGGTCTGCCTTCCACGTAAAGTTTTTTTCTTTTAGCCTCACTGCAGTAACAGAAACAATATAACATTCATTGGCCCAGCTGCAGAAAGGAGCCACACTTCTGCCCCATGGAGGCAAGACTGTCCTCTGCTTTTCCAAAGCACTAAACATAAGATAAGACAGACTGACAATTTCTCATATTGCTTTTTACCCTTGACACTCCTCCCAGTCCAGACAAATGGATTGTAACACAGAGAGTTACTGATATGTCCCAGACCTAGTACCATCATCATCCTTGGCATTCCCCATCACTCATTTCTGCTAACTGGAAGCTGCACAGAAACCGGGTGTCCCTCAGTCCAAATTCAATCAATGTCCTACACTTGAGCCCACTCATTTGTACTTCTAACCTTCTGTACTTCTGCTGAAGAATTTGTCTCTGCAAGGCCAATGGCCACTAAAACAGATAACTAAGCTTAACACAAGGTCCTTGCTTTGCATTCTTTTCCAGACTCATCCTTCACAAACAGCCAGGAACCCACAGGCGAGGTTCTATTGAATTGCAAAGGGTCTTAAGATAAATCTTTTCACATGGAAGGCTTGTTTTGTACCTCTTCCGAGCAGCTGGGCATTTCCTAGCACTTGTCACCCTAGACTAAGTCACAGGGCAGAAGGCAGCAGCAGCAGCAACAACAGCTTCTCAAAGAAAGTTCAGGCTTATATTGCCTTTACTCCATCTGCACTGCTTCAGTTATGCAAGTGATACCTGTTATCTTCACACACACCCCTCCACTACATCCCAAGATACATTAAGGCATAGTGCAGGTTAGCTCTCCAGGAAGAGACCATGTATGCAAGAGATTTGGGTCTAATACACAGCCTCCTGCCTTTGGCCTCAGGGATGGTGGGATCAAACACTGAAAAGTTACTTACATATCATCACTTCCACCTCTACTGCCCACCTCTTCTTTACTGCACTTGGAGGTGGATCAGGGAGCCAGCCCTAGGGTCACCATCCCCGCAGGCTGCGCCTCCGGGCAGGCACAGGCACAGGTTTGCCCTCCAACCCCTGTGGGAAAAGTCTGGGGAAATGTGTTATAGTATCAGCCTGGAGGACAGTGCTTCTTTATTATACTTGTCACCTTTCAGTTGTTCTTTACTTCTGAATGTACAGAACCATTTTTATTTGGTTTACATCAAGACATTAGAAATCAAACATATTTTGTTTTTTTTCAAAAAAAGAACAAAACCAAACAAAAACCAAATGAAAAATAAAACCCAAGCCCCAACACTATGTACATCTTTTCCTCCCCAGTCTCTGCTCCCCTCCCTCCCTCCCACCCTCCCTCCCAGCATCTGCATTAGGTCCTGCTTCCAACACATATATTTCGCATTTCTCACCCAACCCATGTCCCTGACCCAATTTCTGTGTCTACTGTAAAGACATCCCACCCTGCTCGGTAAGCCCAGTCTCATCTGCAAGAAAGCATTTGGTAACCCACACGGCATTTCTTGCCCAGTTGGCTCTGATCTCTGACACCAGAGTAGAGCTCAGCCATTGCCCCAGCTTGGCACGGCGGTCGCTCCCCTGCGCATCCCAGCCCAGCTCCTGCAACATTGTCCAGATGCAAATGATTGTCCCTGCCTCAAGGGACTAAGCTCATACTGATGGCAGAGCACCTTGAGTCTCCCTCTATTTCCCCGTTCCTGACCTCACCGCCTCCCAGAGACCGCAGCCTCTGCCGGCCGGGGACTGCTGCCAGGGCTGGGTTTCCTTGAGCGCTGCCTGCAGCTGCACCCAGCCCGTCTGACTCAGTGGAGGTCCCCGGTTTTCAGTGCTCTAGTCCCTTCAAACCTATTGTATTGCACATATATTTTCACTACGTACCCCCTATTTGCTCTGCTTCTGAAGTTACAGCTTTCTCCCAGCAACAACCTCTTCCTCATTCCATCCTCTCCATTAAAATTTCAGTAACCACCTTCCCTAAAGCCACTGCCCCTTTGGTCTGCAGCTCCAGAGGTTTCTCTTCTGCCTGATAACAGCTCAGAGATTTAAAGCCCCTTCCTCCTCCCCACAGAAAAGAAAACAAAACCCACTCCCTCCCCCACCCCTTATCTCCTCCTGCCAGAGCCTCTGGAGCAGATCTGGTCAAAGAGACTGGCCAGATCAGTTCCCCGCATGCCTCTGTTTCTGGGAAGTGGATGTGCTGTCCATTGGACAGAGGAAGTGCCAAGCCTTGGCAGGTTCCCTACTTATTTGCAAGACATAAGCTGCTGGCATGGTGTCAGATGTGCATGCAAGAAAGCTGGATGCCAGTTAAGACCTACAGTCCTGTTTGTTTCATGCACTGTGAACTTATCCTATATACACTACGGGCTGGTTTATGCTTGAAAACATGAATATAAAGGCATAAATTTTCCTTCTACTTTAGTAACCAAAGCTTTACTTTCACCCATGGAATAGCAGGGGTTTGCTATCAGGGCTCTTATTTTCCTCTTTTGCTCTTTCTCTCATTCTCTCTTCAGTTCTTAATACTCAGGGTGAAGGGGGATGGGAGGGGCACAAGTAGTATTACATTCCCAAGGTCCTAGTTCCTAAAGGTCCCTGAGTGACAGCACTATACAGTATCAGAAAATGAAGCAATAGAGTTGCGTTGGCCATGTATAACCTGAGAGAGATTTCATTTCTATTTCTCCTCCTCCTTCTCCTCCTCCACATGCCCATCTTAGGCTGTTATGCATGGGAAAGGTGCAAACCGTTCTCCCGCAGCCCAGCACCCTCAGGCAGCCTGGACTGTCCCTCACACTCGTGATACAGTCTCTGCTAAACACCACGACCTAGCAAACAGCAATCCTACCCCAAGCTGCAAACAAACCAAGGCCCAGTCAGAACTGTCTCCTGCACCATGGCGACGAAAGTCAGAAGCAGCTCTACTTTGGACCAGCACTCGCGCTCTTTCCTCCCCCTTTCCCCACTGCTCTCCCTTCATGAAGGTGGAAAGCAGTGGGCACAAGCTGCAATGTGAAAATCCCCTCCACCTTTCCAATTACATAAGATTTGCACCCACTGCATGAGAGGTTCATGCCTTTCCTTTCCTCATACTTGTGACAGCTTGAAACCGCTGAGCCTTGAGTATGATTAAAATGCCTTTTTTTCTCCACTACCTCCATTCTGGATCACTGGACCTCAAAACGAGAGATGGGTTTGTTGCCTTTCTTAGGGATGGACACAGATGGCTATGGAGAGGGAAAAATGGAGGTGCCACATCAGTTCTGGAGGAGGGCATTTCTAAAGGCCTTCAGCATTCTTCCCTCACTGCTGTACGGGAACACATTTTCTATTACTCATCCGACTCACAGGACACTCAGTTGTTCTCCAGCATTCTGCCCTGTCACCAGAAATTATAAGGCAGCTCCTGAACTGTGAAAAGTCCTGACCGCACACTCTTTGGCAAAGATTATTGTGTAGGACCAAATAGTCCAGATGTCTGGATACACTAAGACGGACTCTATGAAGTAAAACTGACCTGGTAATAGCAGGTCAGAAACATTCAGAGAGAGAAACTAGGATGAGTCCTGATAAGAAAGAGAACCCAGCCAACAGAGAACCGAGGCAATAGCAAAGGAGTCTGGCTCCCAGTCCCGGCAGGTGAAGAAATCAGATGAGCAGTGCTTGTTCCCTGGGAAGCTTTTGGATTGTTGCTATGAAATTCTGGGCTCAGTCTCTGACTGGAGTCTCAAACATTAAACACAGCCCCCCTGTGCCTGATCTCCAGCTGCTGGAGGCCCCAGGCTGTACCTGCAGAGTGCTGGATGGGGTCAGTCAGGACCCCACTCTGTGTGGGGCTCAGCACCCCAGCAGCAAAGAGCATAGGTGGATTTTGCATCATCTGTGTGCTGCTGCCAGTCTTCAGGACCAGCTGGGAGAGCTCTCAGGTGCCTAACTCGTACCACACATTTGTCAGGCTTTTACTATAACTATCAAATTACTGGAGTTCCTGAGTCATCTCCCTCAGCTTCATAATTCCTTACCGCATGGCCATTTGTTCTCCCTCCAATCTTAATAGGCTTCTTATAACTGCCTCTTTTTTTCCTTTCTATTGTTCTGACCACCGATTACATTGCAATCACACATATAAAAGGTAAGTGCTTAGATATTTTATTTAATCATCAATCAGCTAGTTAGACTCCCCTTGAAAACTGAACCTGCTGATAGGTAGTCGCCATCTGGGAACTGCGGTCACGTGACATGCATATATCCACCTACATTATACTGCTGATGTCATAAACCACAACTTCATGACTTCCATTAAAATATTTAAAAGCCATTTCCCAATAGAATCCCACTAGAAAGTGCAACTTTCTCCATTGGCCAAGCTTTAACTTCCTGCATATCGGGTAGACAAAACTACCCGATCCAGTCCAAGCCCTGTCACCCAGCTCCATTCACTCTTCAGACTCTTATTTCTATACAGACCCAGCTAGACCGTAAACTGCAATAACATTGGGAAAACCCATTTTCAACAGCATTGCTCTTAAATGTAGAAACCAGCAAGAAACTGTTCTGCAGGGCAGCTGGGAATATAAGTCTGATTTAACAATTGTGCTAAAACCTTGGTGAGTCCAGGGAGGCCTGGACTAAATGTGTGCATGCATGAACGTTAGAGAGGGAGACAGAGATTGGGGGCGATTGAGAAGGATGGATGCTCTACTTTTATGCTAAGGACTCTATTAGTGGAAAATGCATAAGACACATTACTGATATAAAAATAACAATACTTATTACTCTGATGAGCCCTGATCCTGCAGTCAAGTCAAGGCAAAACTTTCCATGACTTCAGTGTTACTAGGTCAGGCCTACAGTGATTCACATTTTCATAGCACTGTACAGACATAAATTAGTGAATGAAAAAATGTGCATTAGATGCATCTGTCATCTGAAAAACAGGAGTTTCCCTGGCCTCAAGGGATCACTCTGCTTTCCCAATCAATGGGAATCAAGGAGAAAGGAAGAGTATGCTAGCAGGAAAATAAATGGATGGCTGGATTCAAGGCAGTGTATGTGTTTCTGTGTGTCTGGCATGTAAAAACCTCCATCAGGTAAGAATAAGGTTCTCCTCATTACTCCAGGAATGGCAGAATGACCCTAGGGTTAAAGTTTTGCACTTGTGAATTTATTATTTTCATGGCTTTTATGACTATTATAAGGGACATTATCAATCATCAGTGATTGCCAAAGTGGCCAATAATTCAGTGATTTTCCTGAAAGTCACTGGCTCCTTTGGAAAAAGTTGACCTTGCTGTCCAAGGCCTATTTACCCTTCTGTACCTTTATAATAAGTGCCTGTGGATGGAAGCTGCTACGGACTTAGTGGCTTCCACAAGCACTGACAAGCTCAGCATTTTTCATTGCAACCTTCACCCTGCCCAGGCTTTGAAGACCATCGTCTTTCAGTGGGATGATGCTCCATGGAACTCTACTGCATCCTTAGTTACATTGTCTGCAAGAAGGGACACAGAGTGCTCTTCTCTATGCTCTACATACATGAACAGACATAAAGCAAGGCCTGATAGAAGCAGTACAGATCAGAGGGTGCCAGCCCAGCATTTGCTTCTGAACTTCTTAGGAAAAGGGCTAGTTATCATTTCCAGATTTTTTTCGTCCTGAAGCACAACAAAGTTAAATGACATCCACCCTTTCCTGCACCTTGACATAGGCTATGTTCACTCAGTGGGCTGGAGTGCGAAGTCCCTTGTCTGGCACAAGGAACAGGTAGAGGAGGGAAAGGGTTGAGCTTTCAGAGTAGGGTTGAGTTTTCAGAGTCCTGCAACTGCTTTTCTCCCCAAACTCAGTAAGAAAGATGCAGGGTGGGAATGATTAGGAACAACCCCTCCTTTCAGGACTGAATCAGCTTAGTCTGCTGGAGATGAGATGCCAGCAGTGAACAGCAGCACTGTCCCATTGCTGATCCCCAAAGCCCTCTCTTTCCTCAACAAGTATATATTTGCACAATCTACCTCCCCAGCTCTGTCTCTCTAATACAAGCTGGGACTCCGACCTCCAACCTTGCAAAGTTGCAATGAGCAAACAAAGCCCTGCTATTCCCCCCAAAACACTGCCAGTTAAATGTCGTCTGTGTTCTCTTTCTACAAAAGACATTATAAAACCCCCCTCCCCAGCTCCCCTCCCCAGAAAACATGCTTGCACACACGCATCCGTATCTACACGCATGCGCACATACACACACACACACACACACACACATTCATACAGGAAAAACAGCTTGCAAAGTCCTGAAGGTGGAAAAAGGCAACTTGCAAATGTGCCTTTGTTTTTGATAAGCTCCCTCCTCCCCCCTCCCGTAACCCCACCATTGCCCCTTCCCTCCCAAATAATTGCCTTGTCCTCCCCCCTTCCCAGCTCTTCCAAAATAAATATTCTTTTTATTTGTTGGTTTAAAAGATTCTTTTAGGCTTGTAAGCAAGAGAGAGGGAGAGAGAAAAAGAAAAGAGAAATCTCATAGCATGAGAATGAAACTCCACCATCTCATGAATCCATGAAAGGATAAACATGAAGGGGTTAAGAACAGTGACAGAAGAGAGATTTAAAAAATATAGTAATACTGAGAAGAGAAAGATGGAATTCAGTAGTGAAATGGAAGTGAGGACAGCGCGTTAGTGAGCACAGCCAAAGATAACCTATCCCCCCACCAGTTTTTTATTCGATTTTTTTAAATCCCCCCCTTTTTTTTAAACTTTTCTTTTTTTGTGGGTTTTTGTGTTTTTTCTTTTTTTCTGACATTTTTTCTTTTTTTCCTTTCTTTTTTTTTTGTTTTTTGGTGATTTTTGTTTTTTTTACAATGGTTTAAGTCCTTCACCAAAAAGCAGGAAACCAAAATCAAGCCAAACACATCCCTCCCTGAAAACAAACCCCCTCCCATATACCCTTCTCTCCCTTACCCTTCCTACCCCCCGTGGTTCTACATGTGCTGAAAAGAGAAGAGTAAGCTTAGAATAAATCTAATGAATCAAAGGAATAAATGATAATGATAGTAAAGAGTAAAACCCAAACCCAAAAGACCACAACACTCCTGTGTTGGCATTGTCTGAGTGTCTGTCCCTATCTCTCTTGGAGGCTGCAGGCATCAATTTACATAGTACAACCAGTAAATAAGGTTGAAGAATCCAAAGGTGATTGGAAAAATGATTCGTGACCACTTGTCAATGGTGCTGACGTCTGTCAGGTCTGGGATTTTGAGCTTCAGCTTAGATGACCGCCGACGGAGACGGCAGTTGGCACGGTTGCGGGCCGCAGCATGGTGGGTCAGCGGGACATGGCGGTCCAGGGTTGGGTGGTGACCAAATCCATCCCGAGAGGCCAGCTGCTTGCGAAACTGGATTCCTGAGCCTTCAAAGGACATGACAGAGTTTCGAGAGTCGCCAACGCTGCTCATCATGTCCGTGGCCAGCAACTCATTGTTCATCTCCAGAGTGCTGAGGAGGATGTTGCCATAAGGGTCAACCTAGAACAGGGAAGACAGAGAGAAAGGTAGAAGGGATATCCTGTGCATAATGCACACAGGGCCACACCATCAGAGATGATTTTGAACTGTTTTCTGTGTAACAATACCACTGATTGGGTCATTTGTGAGCTCTGAACCTGGACTTCTGCATTTGAAAATATTGTCCGCTGATGCTGAAGTTGAAGGACCAGCCACATGTACTCACAGCAAAATTTTGAGCGGGGTAGTGCAATTCTGCCAACACCGTATGACCAAAAGCCACAGAGGTACTTTTGGGTGCACCTGCCCCATGCAAGAGAATGGTCCTGATGAGACTCATTTGAGGATGATGAAAAATGATGAAGGAGAAAAAATTCCCAGCAATCACCAGACAGGGAAACAGTTCATGTCTCATGATAAGGAAAAAGGCTGCTCCACAACTCACCCAGGACTGAATGAACAGTGGATAGTCTGAATTCTCCTGCCACAATGAAAGAAGGGGACAAACCTGCTCTCTCACCCTCTTCTCCTCATAACGGTGGCGCTCATTATTGGCCTTGCTGATCCGTTCACTCTGTTTCTTTTGTTGCCGGGGGCCTCGCCCGAAGAATATGTAGTTGACAAAAGCATACTCCAGGAGTGCCAGGAACACAAAGACAAAGCAGCCCATGAGATAAACATCAATAGCCTTGACATAAGGGATCTTGGGGAGAGTCTCCCGCAGATGGGTGTTGATGGTAGTCATTGTAAGTACCGTGGTGACCCCTGTAAGGAGAAGGTAGGTGCTCTGTTACCAAGGGGGGATGGTTTCCTGAAATGCCACTCTCAGCTTCCCCAGCCCTCCTCCCAGCTGGACAACCTCAAGAGGGATGGGAGCAGTGCAGCTGGGAAGAAAATTGTCATTATTCTAAGCCCAGCTGCCCAGTACAAATCACTGCCGAAAAAACCCCAACCACCAACAGTGGCAGAAACTGTGAAGGCTAGTATCATCAGGATGATCAACATCCTCTGGACCTCGGTTCTTTAAGTTCTCCCTGATCCTCCTTCTTTCACTCAATGTTGTAGGAAACATTCAGTTTTGCTCTCAGTCTCTCAACCTCTTCTGCTCCCTTTTTTCCACTTCATGAACTCATCAGGCTTCCCTGGGCACTACTGAATGCTTCAGTATCCTTGACATGAATTTATAATCTGCTGTGTCTTTACAGTGCCATGAACAGGAGAAAGGGTGGAGAGATTCCCTCTTTGTGGTGCACTCATTTTTTGCCTGCCTCACAGGATCCTGTTTACATCCTTGACTCCATCAATTTCGCCTTCCTCTCACCAGCTTTACCACTCACTACTTTGATTATCATCTGTACACATTCCTCCCATGGTTCTCACACTCTCTTTTTTAGGCCTACTCATATTTTGTGCATCTTAAATAAACATTTCTTGGTCTCATTTTTCCCCCATCTACTTAGTCTCCAAGAGCCGGTGCACCATGATTACACTTACAGCTTCAGTCTTTTTTGGTTTCTTCACAGCCTCTTCCCTTCTCTGGACTGTCAGAGTGGCCTCACATCTGGCTCTTTGGCAGTCTTCTGCCAGCTTCAAAAAGATGGTAGTGAGCTTTCATGCTTCTTTTGAGGGCAGTAATTTTTCCTCTTCAACCTAGTCTTTTCCTGCTTCTTTAGCTCAGCTGTCCTGCTTTTCTTCCTACCTTGCTGATCTCCTTTTCTTCCAGTATCCCTCCTCCTCCTCTCTCTGTTGGCAGCTCTCTTAGTATCCATGACCCTAATTTGCTGTTCTGGTTTCAGCCCTACCTCTACAGTGATGGCTCTCAAACCTCTCTGTGGATCCTGGACCTTTGCTTGTCCTGTTTCCCCTTCACCCTCATCATGTCTTTAGTGTCATTCCTGATAAAAGATTTAAAGAACTAATAGTCTTCAGTTCACAGAAAAGTAAACAGAAGGGACATATATTTATTTACATACAATATATTATATTGTCTGTATTTAGACATGCACAGTGCTGGGCATCGGTTGACAGGTGGTGAGTGGTTGCATCACTTGTTTTTCCTTGGTTTTGTTTCTCTCTCTTGTTGTTTCCCTTTTCATTATTCTTATTATTATTCTTATTACTATTCTTACTATTATTTTATTTCAATTATTAAACTTCTTATCTCAACCCACGAGTTTTCTTACTTTTGCTCTTCTGATTCTCTCCCCCATCCCACCACGGGGGCAGGATGAGTGAGCAGCTGTGGGGTGCCTGGTTGCTGACTGGAGCTAGACCATGACAAGACAATAGTCTAAATATTCAGAAATGTGGGGCAAAGAATGTTCTCCATAAGAACTGGACAAATTGCAATGGAAACTTAGGACAGAGGCAAAGGAGGGCTTTTTGTGTGTACAAGCAGGTAAATCTGGAGATAAAGTGCCCAGAGGAGGCTGTGGAGTCTCCTTCTTTCGAGCTTTTTTAAGGACAAGTTAGATAAAGAGCTGTCCGGAATAGTTTAGGAAGAGTTGCTCCAGTTTTGATCTACAATGTTTTTATTCTGTCTTCTCCTTTGAATCCAGATGTCAGCAGAAATTTAACAGCTGTGCATCTCATGTTCACCCTTCTGCTTGTACTTTCACTGTGCCAGCAATGTCTGCCATGGTCTCTTTTTCTTTTCTCACTGGTTATACTCTTGTCAATGCAACTTACCTTTTTAATTTACCATGTTCTTCTTGTTCCCTCCCTGTCTCCCTGCTCCAGCCTCTCCAAGCAAGCACAGCCAAATAGTCTATTTTATATCTTTGTACAAACCATCCCTCCTCTGAGTCTTCTCAAACTCTCTCTTCTCCTAGAGCTAATTTAAGCCCCCAACCTTTTCTGTAAGACCCAGCCTCTACCTTTGCTCCATTACCTCCCTGAGCCTTTTCCCACTCACAGATGAAATCCTTCTCCCTCCTTGGCTCTCCTATCTCCTCTGAACTTTCTATGATGTTACACAGCCCCATTCTCATATGCCAGTCATCCCCCCTTTCCCCTGTTCCTTCTTCAAAATCCTCATCTGCAATCCACCCCCACTTCCCTTCTGTTGCTTAAAAGACCTCATTTTTTTCCACTTATAGGAAAACATTCCTATTTAGGAAGCATGTGTTTAAGAAGAACTTGGACTTTAACTACTGTCCCACATTTGCCTTGGTTAGGAAGGTCTTCAACCACAAAAAGTGTCTGTATGGGACTTAAACTATCGCTGTGTAATGCCATTTCCTTTCTTTTTTTTATGTTTTCGCCATTCACTCACCATTCTCACTACTCTTTGGCCACCCACCCTCAGCACTTATCATCCAACTAACCTGTTGACAAAGAGGTGCCCAGACCTCTCTTCTTAAGGAAACAAGAACAAAACAGAGTGAAGGAACTGGCTCATGGCATGTCAGAGTCTCACATGTCTGAGAAGCTGCGACCATTTATGCTTTTGTTATAGAGTTTAAACTTGCACCCACAGAAATTTATGGTAAAACTTTCACTCATTCAAATAATACAGACTCAAGCTTGGGAAGTACTGATACTTCTGAACAAAAAAAGTAGCTCTTCTGGCTGAAAATTTGATCTTTGTTCTCAGAAAAATATCCTTCATTTGGGATGACAAGTTTGACAGAGCTATGCGGCTTGCTTAGCTGCTACCTCATAAAGAAAAAGGTTTTTTCTTTCTTACAGCTGTCCTAACTGATTTCCCTCAAAACCCCACCTGCTTCAATATGTAATGAAAAGTTACATACCCAGTGCCACTCGTGCAGCAGAAGCATCGTAATTGATCCAGAAGGAGACCCAGGACAGGATGGTGATGAGAATAGATGGCATATAAGTCTGCAGAATGAAGTAACCAATGTTCCTCTTAATCCGGAAACTCAAGGATAAGCGCAGATACGAACCTGTCAATGAGGTATTAAAGGAAGATGTTGTTTGAGAGGAGGGTAAGACTGTATTTATGGTAAGAGCTTAGGAGGTTAAGAATCGGTTTTGCAGACTCATCAGTTTTTGGAAGGGGGCTCTTCAGAGTCTGCTCAGTTGGCTCAGAATATTAAGAGCAAAGGAAACTCTACATAAGTTACGTTATTATATCAGACATCACAGGAGAATGTCTGTTCAGTGCTGAAATCTCTATTATGGTACTTGCCAATTTGGTACAGGCTTTCACAGGAGATTTTAACCCTATATCTGGATGCAGTGAGATGACTTTCCAGTGTTTCATGTGCTAGCTTTTCCACCAAACAGCAATGAAGATCTGAATCATATTTTTCCCATGCTGTTCTAAAAATGGGTTATGGTCAGACGGGGAAAATCCATATGCAAATAGAGTACTGTTAGTTAATCTGTAGGGGTTTTTTTCCCCAAGTTGCTGCAACTTCCTCCTAATCTTTTAGCAAACCTAATGGGGATAGTGATGACAATAAGTGCTTTTACAGTCCTTCCACTGGAGCAGGGTCGTTTTTACAGGGACAAAGCAGGGCCTCTCTCATTGCTGTGAAACAAAATCCAAGCCATTCTTCCTTCCCACCTCCATCCCTTAGGCAACACAGCAGCCTGAAATATGGATGTAATCATGGGTTGGCAGCTAAATAACAAGAGAACAAGAGTCTTTAATGATCAAGGAGGTAGACTGGGAAAAAGGAGGTTATGTTCCCTCTACCATTATGTGCCATTTGTGTACTTGAACACAGTACTTCACCAGTCTTTTTTTGAAGGTCTTACCTATTTAGACTGCAAACTTCTTTTGGAGGAATATTGCCTCTTGTTGTGGGTCTCTAGATTACCATTGCAATGGGACCCTGCTCCCAGCATACCCCCGAGGCAGTACTGTAACAACATCACCATCTGCCACCACTGCTGATAGACTCAGGTTGCGGTTTCGTGGCATTTCAAAAATTGTCCTACAGAACAGGTGTGTGGCACGCTGTTTTGGCAGTGAACTCCATGCCAGATCAAAGTGAAGACAGCAACCAAAATCCAAACCCCTTCAACTTTCCAATTGGCAGTATCTGAATCGTCTAAGGTATTCTCTCCAGATCTTTTTATTGCCACATACAGATGGGTTTGTGTCATTTCATAGACCACTTGCTTTTCAACTGATGCATTCTTCTGCTTATGATTGCACCTACATTAGCTTTGAGAGCCAGTTGCAAACCACATAAAAATAAGGAAAAGACTGAGAATCTTCTAAAGAGAATCTGGTTTGAGCTCAGATGGTGTTTTGACTAAGAAATGAAAACAACTGGAGCAAAAAAAATGATCCCATAAGTCTCTGAGAAGAAGCAGCCAAAAAGAAAAGCAAACTTGCTGGGCACAGAAGATGCTTCTTTTCCAAAGGAACAGAACCCCAGGTTGAAGCCTAGATCCTAAGTTAGTGCCTCAGCATCTGAGTCAGAGGAACAACCACATTGACATTGATCAGCAGAAGTTTTGCACATTCCATTGCATGCCTTCAGCAGAGACTCACCGGTGGTGAAGACCACTTCCCTGCTGACGAGCCTCTGCTCGATAATGGTGAACTGGGGCAGTTCTAGCACCTCCATCCCCGTGACAGCAGAATCATTTCCTTGCCAGAAGAAGACAATGTCATCAACCGTGTAACCATCTGCAGAAGAAGCACAGAGAGAGAACTAAGCTGGAGCAGATGACACCCCATCTCCACTAAGGTGATCTGGAGTAGTATCCAAATGAAAGCCCACACCATCAGAGAGCAAGCATAGCCCCTCCCTGCTGACGTACTTTTCTTCTTCAGCTGAGCTTGACAGTAAAGTCCCCAGGAGAAGAAGAAAAAATTGTTCAGAGGTCCCACTTCTGGCTAGAATTCAGGAGAAAATGGTGAGAAGTGGTCCATCAAGCCTTGACTTGCACTGCGTAATCTCCATGGCTGACATGACGGGGACTTGTGCATTAGAAACCTCTGTCAAATGCACCAAACATGGCATTTTGCTTTTCAAAAACTGCATCCTTTTACCAGAAGGGGGAGACCACACAATACATTCTGGTGGGGACTAGGTAAACAGAGCATCTAAGTATTAAAAAATCCCAGAAAGAAAAAGATAAACAACAGTGGTTGAAATGAAATCTGAGTATCAGAGCGCCTGCCTCTTCTAAGTACTCTTGGTCAAAATTTGGAGCTGGAAAGAGGACAGCGTCTCTGAGATCAGGGGCTGCTTTATCAAGAGCTGGCTGAAAAGAGCAGTAATGGGGGAGTCAGTCAGTCCCTTATGCTTCAGGGTAATGGATTTGTTAACTCAGCCAAGGGTATGGCCTCTTACTTTAACCTCAAACTATACATGCCAGACAGGGCTGCCCGGGCTGGAAGTGCTGAGAAGCCCAAAGCTGCAGTCCCAGGAGGAAGACTCATGGGGAATGAGGCCCAGGGGACGAAATCATGCAGCTCCCATCCTGTCAGTGCAATGTTCACACAGCCTGCCCGCTGCCCTTGTGGGCAAGGATTCATCTCCACTTGAAAATTAACGCTGCTTGTGGCAAGCTGGGTTTTGAAGCACTGTGGCTGTTGCTACACAAGGGGTGGCCTCTTATTCTGAGCAAAGTGCAGAGCTGCATGGGAGCACCTCTGTGCACAGGCTTTGGTACGGCGTGGTGCAAGGCTTCTTTTAGAACAGGAACTTCAGCTATGCCCACAGACAGCTTTTATACACAACCTGCACTGCAGCACAACAGCCTGCCTTGTCCACAAGTCCTCACAGCAGGGGCACGTGGCTAGCAATACCTAGCATGGCTAACGTACACTGCCACCAAACCCAGCACCAGTGTATTAGTGGGATTGGGGGAATGAAGAGCTGTTGAATGTACCATGGAGGAGAAATTCTTCTGCCTAGCCTTAGGGCCCGAGGGTTACCCCAGATCAGAGCTGGGATGGTGTCATCTATTGCAGCTCCCAAGTGGACAAAGAGCTGAGCAACCTGCTGTGATCTCATAGCTGACCTTGTTTTGCGCTGGGGGCTGGACTAGAGACATCCTGAGGTCTCGTCCCAAACTGAATTATTTGATGACTGTGTAGTCTCCAAGCCCACATCCTGTGCTCTCAGTCATTACTGCTTTTATTCATGGGTGCTAAAAAATAATAACAATCTTCCAAACACCATGCCCGATCTGCTTCTGGTGTAAATCACCTAAGCCAGGGCTCTACCTCCTCCCCTGTGGCACGCTCCTATTCCCATGGCAGAAAGTGGTAAAGCACTCACAGCCACGAGCCCACAGAGATTCAGGACCCTTAGGTTATCGTCTCATCTGCTGCAGACACTGGGGTATCACAGGCTGTTGCACTGACTCGAGTACCCCAGCTCTGTGCACAGGACCTGGTGTTTGCATCCGACTACAGTGTCTCTCCCAGAGCACTGCGACCAAGCATGCGGCGAGCACGCACACAGAGTGGCAAGAAACAGCCAGGTCCCCCACTCCTGCTCGTGGTTGATTCCAGCAGCTCAAACACTCTCGCAGCTAAAAACATTGTGTGCCATTTTACATTTGAATTCATCTGGCTCAGACTTTCAGACTCTGGTGGTTGTTCTGAATCTTTTGAGGAGGTTACCAAGCCCTTTCCACCCAGCGCTCCCCCTCTGCAGAGGTGCACCCAGTCTGTAAACAAGTCACCTCTCCACCTCCTTTGCAGTAAACAAACCAGATTGAGCTATTTAGGTTTCTTACTGCAAAACATCTGCCT
>NW_009259199.1:1131409-1137660 GCF_000687185.1 Egretta garzetta
TGATTTCTCAACTTCCTTTCTAAATTTTGGAAACCAAATATAGACAGAGTCCCTTTCCCCGTCTCACCAGCGACATATTCAGAAGCCAATCAATTCCCTGCTCTGACTCATGGCTCCCCTGGTTTATATAACCAAGGCTCGCTCCAGCCCTTTCTGTCAGAGCCCTGATATGAAACCTCCGGCAGTGGTGCTCAGGGCTGCCGTCCCTTCATCATTTACCCTGGTCAATACCCGTGTGGGTACGAGTCCCTCAGTCTGGCAGCCTTGCCCGCGCTCCCGCACCCAGGCACAGACCTCCGTATTTAGCTGTATTCAGATGCATTCTGGATGTATTCAAATTGGGAGGTATTCAAATGTGCAACGAGCAAGCCACGCAGACTGCTATCTTCATCATCCACAAATTTAACAGCAGTGACTTCAAATTTACTTCCTGATCAGCAACGAAAATGTCAAATTACAGTAACTAATTTTAGGAGATCTCGCAGTTAACTAGCTCTACTCCATTTAGTCCATGACCTGCTGGTATTGGGTACTATTTTTCGTATTTTTTTGTTGTTATGGCATTATGCAATATGAAATTAAACATGTTTTGGGGAAGCCATTTTTTAAAGTGATTGTAAAGGGAAAGGTTGTTCATTCTAAAAATAAAGCTTCACTTTGATTTCTAGCTTTAAAAAGGAAACCAAATTTGCGTTTTACAAAGTAAAAGAACTTTCACAAAGACAAGTCATTTCAACGTGAAATATCATAAAGTATTGATACGACGTCTTAAAACGTCAGATTAACAGCCTGTTTGCTGCCTGCCTCATCAGGTTTTTGTTGAATCCTGGCACACAGCTAGGCGTGGTGAGGGCTATTTTCGGGATGGAGGGGATGGGATCAGCTGGCTGTGCCAGCGCTGGCTTCTCTCCTGCAGGTAGGTGGCCCGAGCTGCTGTGGGGAAAGAGACCCCAGCTGCCCCGCTGCTGCTTTACAAACCCAGCACCTCTGCACCACAAAAGGGCTATTTCGGTGGTGTGTTTTAGGAGGTTTTTTATATACTTTGTTTTTTAAGCCAGCCATGAAAGGACTGTTATTCCAGAGTTGTGCGGACTTGGAAGCAAACAAAATGGAGCCCTGTGGATTTCAAATGTGCAAGTCTTTGAAAGACAAAAGCTCTGAGGAAGGAAACGATTGAATCTCTTCATCTCTGCGTGGATCTTAGAAATATTGTAAGGAAACGTAGCTTCGACTAACAAATTGGCTTGACATGTCCCATTAAGAGCAAAATTGCAACATGGGGAACTGTGGGTAATTCTCTGCCTTCTGTTTTCTTGGTTGTACCGTAAACTATTCTCAAAATGCTAAGTAGTGCCAGAAATGACATGTCATTAGTGTCTCCAGCAGGACCTAATTTACATCCCATTACTCGCCACGCCAAGCGCTGCGATGGCTACACATCCCGAGCAACCCGAGCGGCGAGCGAGAAGAGGGCTCCCAGGCGCAGGCAGGGCTGGGAAGGCGGCACGGCACCTTCCAACTATGGATGTTGTGGGACCTCTTTTATGAAAAAAGCAATCCTCTGATAATCACCACTGAAGCTGCATCATCATTACTGAGAGATCTGCTGCTCTGGACTGCTCCTGTGGGGATACTGCGGTGCATTTTTATGAGGGAGAGACGGACCTCCTCCACCAGCGTAGTCAGGAGAGGTTTTCCATAGGAGTCAAGGGAAGATCCAGGTGGGGAGGGACTGTGGGAGGGCTTGGTTCCACCCCTCACACAGAGCTGGGCCAGCCATGAGCAAGGGCAGGCTCCCTGGGCTTTCTTAGGGCTAAGGGAGGCTTCTACCACCCTTCTGAGGGTGAGACTAATTTTAATGCCTAGCCTGCTGCTAGAGGTCCATTTTCCTGGGCATTTCACCCGTGAGGTCCCCTGAGGGTGGAGCATGGATGAGGAAGCCTGGTCCTGCCCCAAGGGACATCGTCCAGGAGGCCTCCCACGAGCGGGCAGCTGTGCTGGGGTGGGTGGCGTGGGGTGCACTGCCTGGCAGAGGGTGGGTGCAAGGCATACGCACAGCTCTCAATCTCCAGCGTGCAGTTCTGCTGGTCCAGGGGGTACCTCCGCAGGTCCATCATGCAAGCGGCCGTGGTGGTGATCCTGAAAGGGGAAGGAAGAAAAAAAAAATCAGCTGTATGTTTTTTCCTACCAAAAAAAAAAAGGAGAAATGAAAGGCAGACATGAAAGTCAGGCAGCATTTGGGGCCGCTGTTTCCCTGGAAACCAGGGAGATCCGTGGTGGGAGGTATGCAGCACGGGGGGCTGGATGCAGCTTACCCTCAACTGCACGGCTTAAACCCTTCATGACACACGTCAGCAAGGCAGCATCTCTATTAACGGGCTGGGGAGGGATTTGTGTTCATCCTGTCTCTCCCTTGAGAGAGACAAAGAAACTGGGAGTAGGCAGAGCTACAGGCAGGGGGGGAAGAGGAGAGGCATGTCAGTTTGTAAGAGGAAGAGAGCTGATGGGTGTCCCTAAAATGAAAGATGCATTGATTAAATTGCCCAGCAATGACCTATGGAGAAGAGTAGCTCACCACATTATCACCCTCCTTTCCTCCTGAGCTGCCCCAATGCCCCTACTTGCAGCCCCCCACCCACTCATGCCCCCGCCATTGCACCTGCTTTGGCACTGCCAAATCCAAAAGCCCAGACCCCACCGACAGGAGCCTTCTGCTCCCGTGGGCTCCTGGCTCTGGTAACAGTCACTCTTGCACAGCAGACTGCATGATCAAGATTTGTGAAAGACACGTGGGGGGTGTGTGCATCCCCCCGAAAAATTAATATGGGGAGAGAATGAGGGTCGGTGTTGCTCTGGGGGTGTCGGAGCACGGGGTGGGGGCAGAGCGGCACGGTGCCCGCAGTGGGGTTCACACGAGGGCACAAGGAGGGTTTGTGTGTGTTACATATTGTATGTGAAGGAGCATCACTCTCTGGGATGGGGAATTTTGAGGTGGATGAAGGAAGAGGGCGTGAAGCAGGGACAGTGCAAACCAACAGCTAACTCACCAGCCTGGCAATGCTGCCCTGGAGCTGACAGGCTGCCCCTATTTCTCAAATATATTGCTCCCCTCACCCTTTAATGCAGTTTTCTTCCTGTGCAAAGTGCAGAGTGCTGAAGGGGGGGGAGAGATTGGTGCATTCCCCCCCTCTTTTTTTCAATTAACCATCTGGAAGGCATTAATCAAGCTACACATTTTTTACTATGTAGGCATAACCAGTGAACTGTTAACGAGAATGCTTTATCTTCTGAGCCCTGTGGCCTGGGAGAGAGAGAAAAGAGAGGAAAAAAAAGAAAAACCAAAAAAGCAGAGAGGATGAGATGGCAAACCAGCAAAAAAGGAGGAAAAAAAAGAAAAAGCACCAATGAAAGAAAAAGAGACCAGAAAGGGGGAGAGAATGGGTGAAGCTGGACAGAAAATTGGAAAGGGGGGGGGGAAGGAGAGCGTAAGCACCTGCAGGAAAGGGCTGCCCCGGTGGGGATATCGGGGCGGGGGCTGTAGCAGGGCAGGCGAGCAGCCCTGCAGAGCTGCTGGCTCTTTAAGAAATGCTAAATTTATCTCTCTGCTGTCTGTGAAGACTGTTTGTAGGAGATGAAGCCTTGAGGAGAGCCTTTGCCACTGCCTGCTGCGCTATAAATAGATCCGAAGAGACGGAGGGAATTTATATATATCCTCACTGGGTCTAGATACAACATTGCAACTGCCCTCTCTCCGAGCAGGGGGCCCAAGTGAGCTCTTAACCCTTTTATCCATAATGCGGTTGGGGTGGAGGAGAAAGCTCGGGGGGGGAGAAGGATAACAGGACAGGAGCCACTTAAAAATTACCACCATGGCTTTGGGATTGCACATATTGCTTTTACAGCCTCCCAGTCTGGCACCTCTAGGAGGGCTGCTGGAAACCCAGTGTCTCTCCCACCCTCATCCCCCTGGACCAGGGTAGCTGGGCGCAGGAGGCCACGGCGGAGGATTAGATCCAGAGCATACCTGGGGGGAGCCGCACCTTGCCAGGAAAGCCCCGCGTCCATCCTGGCCAGGCACTGAGACCAAAGAGTCACGGATGGGTATGACTCATCCCCCTATGCCGCACACGGCGTATACCGTATATATTATACTGCACCCGTGGGAAATGGCAGTTACAAATGCATTCTCCCATTTTCCCTAAAGTGTGAGATGCAAAAATGTATTAAACAAAAATTTTCCACCCCATTTGTGGGACCCTGTGGGCCTTTCCACAGTGTCCATCCCAAAATTGCAGCCTGGCTGGCTCACTTGGCCACACAAAGGATGTCCAGGGGAAGCCTTTTCTGGTTCAAGAGAGACCCTCTCGCCTCACGACAGGATTTGCTTATCACCTGCAGTGCTGGCTGGAAATGCAGAGCACGACACAGTGAGCTATGGCTACCACACTCCTAGCGCCAAATCCTGCTCACACTAACAGCTGGCATAAATCCAGAGCCATTCCAATGATTTTTGCAAGATCACACCAATTTATATCAGCAGAGATTTACATCAGGGCAGAATGTAGCCCCATTGATTCAAAAAGAGCAGCACCTCAGGACAGGTAGGACAGAAAGGAGAAAAACAAGATTAAGAGGGCATCTGTCCTCAAAAGTCAGATAATTTGTCTTTCCTTCTGATTAAAGGGTGGGTGTATCCACACCATATAGTTCAGCATCCTCCAGAGATACCCCAGCTGACTGCAGGTCCCAAACATGTCCCATGTAACGCTGCTCAGGCACATAAGAATTGGGACCATGTAGGGTGAAGGATTTGTCCTGTTTTCAGAGCAGAGGTAGCACAGCTGCACATGGCTCTCCTGGGCTGTAGCCTGTCTGGAGCTTTTAAGCTGTGGCGCTGTACCCATGGTGAGGTGGGTGCCCGGCAAGCCCAGGGACACCAGCACCACCGGCCCACCTGGATGTGGGGCTCCTGCAGCACGAAAAGATGCAAGGGGCTGCTGGCCTGGGGCACCAGGTTCAGCTCAAGTCCTGCCTCTGGGCTTCCTAAACCCTGATAAACCAGCCCTAATTGGGATAAAGCAAGTGGTATCCCAGAGAGGAAGGGGGTGTTTAATTCTTCAGACTTCAGATCTCAAAAAGCATCTTGGACACCAGCTTGCTTTTGCCATACACTGCTTGAAGTCCATGGGTGACCCACAGCACCACAACCCTGTCATTGCTTTGTACAGCACCTCTCACTGTTGGTGAAACGTCCACCTCTGGCCTCTGTGTCTGACTCAACATTCACTTGCTCCTAGAGAGGCCAACAAGAGATTTCTCTAGCTCCTTTGGTGGCTGTGTACTATGGGCAGGTGGGACTCATAAAGGGATGAGAGGCTCTACTCACCCCTCACAGCCAAAGGGGAATGGGAGCAAAACTCAGGCACCCCAGTGACCTTGTGGGGTCACAGCACATGCCATCTCTCATCCAGAAGGCCACAGGACCAACCTCTGCCTCATGCTTTGATGGATATAAATGTATTACTCTGATATGCTCTGAGCTGTTGTGTGAAGAGATGTGTTTGCTTGGCATACAGAAGACAGCGTGGGGAAGGCTGGATGGAGAGATAGGTGGGGGGATTGACATTGAGGAGCCCCTGGATGTCTCAACAGGGTTAGCAGGCAATAAAGGTGGAAGGAAAGTAAGAGGTGGAAAAATGAGGAGAGGATCAAAGAGCGATGACGCATGAGCACTGATGGGGGAGGCAGGAGCGGAGATGAGAGAGCAGAGAGTGCGGGACAGGAGGCCACCAGGTTAAGGGAACAGAGGAGAGGGATCAGGGGAAGCAAGGGGTAAAACAGACTGGGGAAGGAGAGCTGGAAAAGAATGAGAGGTTAAAAGGCAGAAAGCAGAGGAAGAGTGGATACTCACTCTGTGAGAGAGAAGATGAGGAGACAGAGAACAACCCATCGCCCTGTAAACAGCTCTAGACAGAGCGCGCTGCGCCTCCAGGAGACGCGACCAAAGTGAAAGGGAGCAGGGAGTGCTGGGGCTGGCGGGAGCGTGGGGGAAGGATGCCACCTTCCCCGTGGCGTTAGCAAGAGGCGCTGGCCGCTGGCCAGGCTGCGTCTTCTCCCTCCCCCTCCTCCTCTCCCGCTTCTCTACCCACCTCCCTCCCCTTTTAAATTCAAAAATTTGTGTGGTGTGAAATTTCATCTGCTTTGATGGCAATTCAGAGAGACACTGCCCATCGGAGGGGAGCGGCTGCCCC
>NW_009259199.1:1137794-1169689 GCF_000687185.1 Egretta garzetta
GAGACACTGCCCATCGGGGGGGAGCGGCTCGCCTGCGCTTTGCACAATGCACTCAATGAAGCGGTCCCGTTCCCTCCAGCTGCTGAGCCCAGCCACCACCAACACGTCTCCAGCTCCCCTTTACCCCCTCAAACTGTGTCCACACTGTGGGCCTCCGGGTCGGCTCCCTCACATGTCACAACCTTTACACCTCCTTCCCCAAAAAAAGACACTCATGCCCTTGCCCTAACAGTTCTCAGGTCTGTAGGCAGTCATGCTATCAAGCAGCCAAGCCCCCACTGCCCTGCTACTCCACTGCATGGCTGGCAGGTGGGCACAGTTCATCTGGGGGGAGACAGAGTTGTGGAGAAACCACCGTACATCTCAAAAAAAAAGGAAAAAGGGATGCGCATTCACTAGATGTCAAGCAGCTCTGGCAGGCTGTGGGCTGATGGAGATACCCCTTCTCTGCCAGCACCCAGATCCAAGCAGAAGCCAAAGTAGCATGAATACCTCGCTCTGAAGGGCATCATTCTACCCCAGGAGAGGTAAAGACCATCTCCAGAAAAGCAGCCGTGAAGCTCTAAGTCACACAGGGTGAGTGCTAGGTCTCTGTTACAATGAGGAAAGCTCTGCCCACCTGAAGCTTGTATTGACAAAGATGCTGGCACAGGAAGGGTAATGCAACCCCACCCTGCTGTCCCCCCACTGTTGCCTGCTCTGCAAGCTGAACCCGGCAGCAGCAGAGGACTGTCCCACACAGCTGCAGCTCAAAAGGGAATGCTCAAGTTTCTGCAAACCATCAGTCCTCTGCAAATATTTCAGTTCTCTGACATGAACACCACCAGCCATTTCATTCCCTCTCTGATCCTCCTCATCGCTGTTTACTTATTAATGGCTTCTTCTGTCTTATTTAGAATGATTATATAAGTTCATAGACACAGAACAGCATAAAGCTCCAACCTGCTATTAAAAACTGCCGCAGTTGAATGTCTTCTTTCCATCTCCTCCTTAACCTGTTGCTGGCCGCCTCCAAGGTAGCTGCCCATTCATCTCCCACTCCAGTCAGATCTCCCTCTACCAAACTTCAGCTCCGAAGGCCCTCAGCTACCCATTCATCCTCTAGATCATCTCCAGTGTGTTGGGAGGACCAAATTCACCTGCTACAGGTGTAAGGGGCAAAAAATAACTTCTCCAAAACACCATCTGATTTCAAAAGGAGCAGGTCCAGACTCTCTAAGGAGGACTGGGTGGGAAAGAGGGGAAGACTATTACCTTTGAGGGGTTCCTAAGCAAGTGGGGTCCCTGTCCCCTTAAGCTTATCATTACAAAATAAACTACTGCACCATCTGCATCATAACTTTGTCTGTACCAGCAAACTAAACATGCCTGGCACTGGTTTCTGGGGCCAATGTCAATTGGTACGGAAGGGCCCTTGTCTGCACTTGAATTCTTACCCTCTAGAAAAGGGGCCTGGCTGCATGCAAAATGCCTGTTGAGAAGGGTCACCAGCTTCTGCCGTGCTCTAACTGGGAAATGGCCAAGAAACTGTTCGTGGACACAGACCAAAACCAGGAAACACACTCCCTGTGTGGGCCACTGATGTCCAGTGCTCAGGCATGTTCCCTGACACCTTTGGCTTCGAAAGCATAAAGCCTAAAATTCAGTACAGGTGCGAATAGGAGGAGTATAACGCAAATACCCCACCATTGCCTTCCTAATTCAAGGGGAGACAGAGCCAGCAGTGCAGGCACTTACCCTATTTTGCAGGTGTGGATTAAACATCGTTATGCAGGGACTAACACAAACACTCTCACAGCAAAAGATAAACATTTTTTTAAGTTGTTGGTTGCAACTTTTTGGATTTCAGATCTCCTGAGAAGCTGAAGATGCTCCTGTCCCCTTGGGATACAGACTCCCAAAGCTCACAGCAGTTTGCAGCAATAAGGAGAATGGATGGAAGCAGCTTGGGTTTCACAGGGCTTGTGCAGGCTCACCCCATGGGGCAAGTTAGACTCATAAGGGAATTCTGGTGACTAAGAGGAGAGAGAGAGGCAAAATTGCTGTTTTGCTGAACATGGGAAAAAACCAAAATTGAATTTTTACTCTGTACATTCTCAAAGTCAGTCATAAAAACATGCTGGCAAATGTCACCTTCTGCCTGGCAGTAAGCACAAACTTCGAAGGGCCTGGAGGGATTTATAAACCCATGGTGAATTTTGCCATTCTTTTAATACAGTCTGATCTTTGCAGGCTCCTGGAGGTCATGTTAGAACCAAGAGCATGGCAAGGATATGGAATATTCTCCCCTTGTGTCTGTTTGCCTAAAACTGACTGCCATAAGCCTTGGCACAACCCTGCTAAGGTCACTCTGTTTCCAAAAACATCTGTGCTTGCATAGGCATCCTTTGATAAATAACTGCACTCAGATGGGGGGGGAAGCTCCTCTAAACTAGTACTCAGGGTACCAGTCATCTAAATCAACCATTTTTCTACCCTGGGAGAGTACAAAGCAGAGTTGCCTTGGCTGCAAGGTTTTGCTTTTCTGTCCCTTTCTTCTATTCCAAATGTGCTGTGCACCTGGCAAGTTGTCAACTGGACTGGGGGACAAGAGAGACCCAAGTGGAATGTGTTTAAAGAGATTAGTTTGTTACGATTGCTTCAGACAACAAGTGACCTGCACTTAACAGAGCAGGTGGTCTCTTCCTTCAACAACATCAGGCTGGGACAAAGTTCAGTTAATAGAACAGTAACCCATGACTTAAACCTGTGGGATTTGGCAAAGAATAGACAGGGTCTAGGGATGGGCTCAGACTGGTGGCTGGGACAGGATAAGCAGGAAGACTAGGAGGGGCTGCCAGGGTGAGCGGGGGGTTCGGGGCATGCAAGCTGTTTCAGTGATCTGTAAGGAGACAGTAGGAATCAGCTGTTGGTGGATACTCCTTGACCTCTGTTTTTGCTAATAAACAAGTCAGACTTATAGGAGGTGTAGCACAGGCTGCAATTCCAGCCAGGCCCTGATGATGCTTGCCTCTGTTCTTGCAACATTAAGGATGGAGAAGCAGCTCTGACTTGTTGCTTTATTCTGCTTTAGTGACCTCCAACTTCTTCCACAGCTTCTAAGATTATTCTGAAATTCCATATTATTAAACTTCCTTCCAGCGTTTCCAGCTAAGTACCTCATCCCAGCCCTAGGAAGCAAAAATGCAGAAGGGGATCTGTCCTTAACATGAAGTGGGGACCTGAGCTCCTAATTAAATTTTCATTTCCTCTCATCCACCTAACAAACCTCCCACCCCCACATCTTTGTGCTAAGGAACTGGCCCAGAGCAGAGCTCCATGGTGGGAGCAGTACAAGGCTGCAGGACTAGCTCCAAAGGGGATGGCTGGATGGACATAAGCCCAAGTCTTTGAACCCAAGCTGCCAAAGAAGAGATCGTACCCAAGCTGCCAAAGAAGAGATTTCTGTTCCTTTGCCTAACCTGCAGAGAGAGCAGACAGAGCTACTAACGACAGGGTAGAGCCTGAATCATCTCTTACATTTCCATTTTCTCTCTCAGGGAGGGAAGAGAAGCAAAAATTGTGGATTTCTTCCCTGTGAGATGGGAGATGAAAATTGCTCAGTGGTCTCAGTACAGAAAAAACTCCTCTGTCTTAACCCATCAGGCCATCTTCTCTGCAGGAAATCAAATAACACCCATGGAGAGAACAAGGATATAGCTGCAAAAAGCAGGCTTCAAGTGAGACAGGAGCAGGAGAAATCTTTGTACCAGCTGAAGAACCCAATAACACCAGGCTGCAACCTGGGGAATGTAATACAGACTGGGCTGGGTCCTGATCAAGAGGCAGGTTGGAGACGGGAGCTGTGAAGAAGTGCTCAAGACAAGTTCCAGCAGAGCCCCAGCTGTGGGGAGCAGGCAGGGCTTGGGGGGCTGACAGTGTACCTGGTGTTGGATGAGCAACTGGGTGGGATGCCTGACACACGTCTGTTAACCTGGGCTGCTTCCCTACGTAAGGTAAGCTGGAAGTGGTGCTCTAGCTGCTGCCTTGCCCAGGAACAAGGTCTGGTCCACAAGTGGGTCAGCAGTAGCTTGCTGCAATACAAGGGCTGACATCCCCCAGGAGCCTCTACCTCCAGGGAGCAGCTGGCTAATGGGAACTTACCCCTGTGAAAAGCAGAAATTAAGTGCTGCCAAAGGAGAGAGGCTCAGCTTCTCTACGTTTAAAACTGCAAATTTTGAGTTGTTTGAAGTATGACAAATTCTTTCCCCCTTGCTTTAAGCAGTGATGATGATAGCGGGGGTCTGCTTCCCCAGGATAGCTCTCACTGGACTCGGAGCCCGCTATGCCTTGGCACCTTTGCATGCATCCAAACTGCCTCATCTGTAAAACACACCTCATTATGGTGACTGTCATGGTCAGGAATAAAAAAAAACACCACAAAACACATGCACACGGTCCCCACCACCATTGCCGCCCTCGCAGGAGGAGATCCCTCGTTCTCTTTGCGCAGGATTTAATCTCCATCATCAAATTCCTGTACAGTTTTTCTGTTGCTCAGTTTACATTGCCTGGGCTCCTCGCCAGCCAGGCATTGCCTCTCGCTTGCTGTCCACCCAGCTCCGCGCCTGCATCCCCGCGTCCCAGCCCGCCCGCTCCCCCGACGAGCTCAGGGGCGCAGTCTGGGCGCCTCAAAGCACCTGTTTTGCTGAAATCCAGTTTTGTTCCTAATTAGAAAGAAATCAAATAGCTTCAAGATTTCCCTGAAGGATGTTTTAAAGCTGGTTTCAAATATGGTTTCAAATTACCATATGAGAATTTCAGCATTGTTACAGTTGTTTCTATTTTTAGGTCTCTGAAAGCAGATAGCAAAATACTGATGACATCAGCATTTGACAAGTGTCAACTTGTTCCACTACCAAGTGGATGCTACACTGTCTAGAGGAGGAAATAAAAATCTCAGACCATAACGTATAGCCTGTGTGTGTGATGGAAAGCTTATGGAATATCATGGCTGGGGTGGACTCAGCAGTCTCTGGAGGTCCAGAGAAAGCCTTTGATGATGCTCGATGTTACTCTCAAACGTCAGTAGTGCTAGTAAAGCAGCTTGAAATAGTGAGGGAAATATTGATATAAGTGAAAATTCTCTACATAAAATTAGGTGTGAAACATCAACTTTCTCCCTCTGAAATGCTTTTTCTTAAATGAAAAATTCCTCTCTAATTTTTTGTTTAAAATTTGATGAAACCAATGCAATTTCTGACAAAAAGCCATTAGGAGGAAAAATATATTGAATTCAGCCATTGCTCTTCAGCTCTTCCTCACTATTTTTTCCACCTCCCTCTGCTACCCAACAGCCGATTGCTTTGTCTTTGGTAGCTCCTTTGAGCCTCCCTTCATATCACAGACTTCCCACACCACTGTAGCTGCCACAGGTGACCAGCTCTCCTGTGCTTCACAGGCACTTCCAGTTCCTGCAAGGTGTTTGGGGGCCAGGTGAGTTCAGGCACCATCATGCCAGGCTACACCTCCTACAAACCCTGCCAGCTCTGCCGTTTCCCATCCTCCCACCGCAGACCACATATCCCGCTTCATGTTTGCAGAGATAAGAGTACCCTCTGGGCTGGATCTGGGCTCCCGGCCCCCGTGTGGCCTTCTGGGATTTATGCCATCTGCTAACTTGTTGGAGAAGGGGGTAGGGAACACCAGTCCCAACTCCCAGCACAGTCCACTGCTGTTTATGCATTCCTTTTGTTAGAGACCTGGCAACCAGCTTTTAATCCAAGCCCAGTGTGAATTAATTTTGGAGTAAGCTTTTGTATTGAATGCTTTCCTAAGATGTAGCTATATTACATCTGCTCCCCTCCCTTCATCCACTAATTTGCTAATTCCACCAAAACAAGCATGTGCTTTTCTGACACACAACTTTCATGATGGAGCAGAGGAATAAAGGGCTTCATTTACTCATGCAAACAAGCTATCTGAGGCCTGATCTTGTTCTCACTGAAGTCAGAAACAAAATACCCATTGCCTGCTGTGTGAGCTAACTTGGACCTTGGGGTCTGATCTAGTACTTGAGCCTGATCCTGCCGGTCGCTTGAACACTTGCTGAAGGCATGGGCCTGCCAGGGTGTCATCCTCCCCGGTCTCTGACATCAGAGACTGCTGGAAAGAAAAATGACTGTTGCACCACAAATAGCATGATTGAGTCATTTTGCTACAGGATCAGCTCAAAGGAGGGGGAAGCGGCTGGTGAGAAGGTAGCAGGAGACGGAGCAGAGCTGTGGTATCTCACTCAGGGAAAAACAAACAGGCAAACACAGGAAAAGAAACAGAAATTGCCTCCTTTGGCCTTCTTCCATCAGGGCAACTCCATTTTATTACAGGAAAAGACAAGAACAGACTTCAAAACCCAGGGAGGACCTGTGCTTTTCTTCCAGTTTGCAGGACAAGCATGGGTGCATTTTTACAAACATAGAGGGAACACAGATGAATATTCAATGACTCTTTTATTACCTGCTTACACCTGCTGTGCACATGGCTATGTGTTTTTTAATAGGATCACAGTTATTTGCACCTGCAAAACTGTACCTAGCACTTCTGTTGTCAGCAAAATCGCAGGTGCAGGAGTCAGTACAGAAAGCAGCCCTAAAGAAAACATTGCCCATACCACTATGAATAAAGCTAAAGGGACTTCAACCATTCAGGACACCTGGCACCCCAAAACCCCAGCACTTTCAGAACAGTAAAAGCCAGCCATCCTGACCTGAGGTACAGTTTGGGAACAGGACCTGCAGTTGCTCAGTGCTTCGTTTTTGCAATTGCCATCTTCTCCAGGGGCAAGAGAGCAGCTTCCAGGAAAACCAGCCAAAAGTTAAAACAACACAGGCAGCTCTTACTATGGCCCTGGAAATAACAGGGGCAAACAGCTGTCATTTTCTTTCTTTTGGCCTGGATGCAATTTTCCTCATCTCACCCATTTACACAGGTCATGCGAGGGAGCTGAGCTCCCTTCCCCGCACCACTGGACCCCGCGGGAGGGGATGGGAAGGGAAGGAACAGCGCAGGAGGTGCTGGCACAGTGTCCCAGCCCAAGGGAGCTCGAGTGCAATCCGTCCAAGGACTTCCACTGCCTGTCACCTGTGCTGCAGAGTTCATACTGTTCATTATTTGAGCTGACTAAATGGCAGCTGATAAAAATATACTAACATTTCTGCTTTTTTTGCTGTGCAGGTGTATGCAAAGATTTCCCACCAGCCTGGGGGAGGCAGCTCTACGCTCAGGTGGGCTGGCTCAGCAGCAAAGACCAGCCTGAGCTTCACAGCAGTCTTTGTCCCCTCCTTCCCAACAGACTGAATTTATGCTCCTACCTACTGCAGGTTACAGCATCTTCTTGCCTAGCCTTCACTGTTGTTTTAGGACAATGAGGAAATTTGGGGCAGTCAGCTGTGGGAAGGCTGCAGTCTTTCTGATGGGTCAGTAAAGCTGGTTCAGGGCTCCATGACAGGATCAGCCAAACAACATTGCTGGCGCAAGGTAGAGATGGATGTACCAGTCCCAGGAAGGGAGAGACAGAACTGGGAAGGAGTCACACAGTTGGGCTTGTTGCATCTTTTACTGTCTCTGGCCCTGGAGCAAGAGGCATCCACTAATTGGAAGGAAAAAGCAATACATACATCATCCCATGTACCTCAGCACCAGCAGTGACTGCTGCTCTTTTGGCTTCCCAGAGCTCTGCCATAGGGAAAGCACTGGGCACAGCCACCTTGCTGCCCTGGCAGGATGATGCCCTGGGCAGCCTCCTACTTTGCTGTGCCTACACCCAGCCCTACCCTCCCCAAAACACCCCTGCTACTTAAATAGCAGGAAAAAAATCATAAAGTCAGACTTTGCCACAAAACACGAAGCAGCAGAGGAGCTGATACTGTAAATGGGAAGGGTGGGTGTACCCTCTTTGAAGGAGAAAGGTCTTTCCTCCCCCTTTGCTGCACTGGGACGTAAGCCCAGAGCTGCTATCGCAATCATTTGTGAATGTGGAGGCAGGTCTAAAAAGCCAGCTGTGAATTTTGGTAGTCAAAAATGAAAAATAAAACCTAAGAGAAAAGCTCAAAGCAGACAAATACTGGGTTGGGAAAAATCATCGCCTAGATTTCAGCTACAGCATCCAAGACCTGCACTCTTACCTATAGCTGCAAACTCCCATTTTAGCCCTCTGCCCCCTCCATTTAACTTTCTTACCTACCCTGGCATCTCCACATATCCAGACAATGCAATAAGACCAACCTTCACCACCTCCACTGCACACAAGTACAGCACTTTCAAAGACTGTGGACTTGTCTATGTTAATTTATTCCAGACACCACAAAAGCCTCCTCACTGAGGACCATTCCCCTACTAAATACCAACTTTCAAGCCTCAATCTTCAGAACTGCTCTGGTAAAGAGACATTTTATTAACAGTACAGAAACATGTCTCCTATCTCATACTCAAAAATGACTGAAGTGATTTGACTCAAATGATACAGAAATTCAGCCTTAGATATGAGAGTAACGAAGTCTCATCTCTATAGGCCTAACTTGCAGAAAATTATATGCAACTGAAAATGAGTGTTTCAAATGGAAGTGTTATGCAACATGAATGACAGTGACCTGAAACGCACAGCGCAGACTATTCCCATCTCCAACATTTGTCTATAGCAGCACACAAAACTTTGGAGGCCTGAAGGAAACAACTATTTCCAGCTAGGAGAAAGAACAGATACCAAAAACTGTGCAATACTTGAGTGTCTTTTGGGCTTTTGGGTCCTTGCCTTACCAGAATACCTTTGGAAATGGAAGAAGTTTAGATGAGATGTCATTCTCAACTGCAACCAAAAAAGATTCCTCTTGGGCTTACCTCAGGCCATACAGGACAGTCCCATCAGGATGAAGCCGAATCATGCGATTCTTCACCGTCACCCCATGCAGAAAGGACTTCT
Source organism: Egretta garzetta (assembly GCF_000687185.1). Taxonomy (NCBI): domain Eukaryota; kingdom Metazoa; phylum Chordata; class Aves; order Pelecaniformes; family Ardeidae; genus Egretta; species Egretta garzetta. The sequence goes on from NW_009259199.1 coordinate 1,146,751, forward strand.
TGTCATTCAGGAAATAGGTGTCAGGCAGCCACAACTGGTCAGCCACCCGGTTGTCCAGGGTCAGATTGAGAGGAAGGTCGTTGTACGCCAGGCGCTTGTCCCGCCAACTCTGCTGGAAGTACATGGTGATGGTGTAGTCCTGGGCGGGAGAGAAACATGCAAGTGTCAGCCTGGCTCCAGGGTAGGGACGTAACTCAGTCCCTTCACTACTGCCGCTGAAGGGGCATTTGATGGGTGTCCAAATTCCCTGGCACCCAAATGTTTGTGTCCTCACCTCCACCAGTTGTGGGGACTGTGCTTTGTTCTGGTAAAATGGAAACAAACCTGAGATTTGTAGGGGACAAAAGGACATTAAATCACTCCAGTCAAACAAAACTACATCCCACTCACGTTGTCCCAGCCTGCTTAGAGTTTTGCTGCAAAACTAGCAGTAGTTAGGACTATGATAGCACTAAAGATTGTAAACCAACAGTGGGTTACACCATGACAAAGACTTCAAGGACTGATCTCCCAGTAAATTCACTTAAAGGTGTCTGGACACAATGCAGTCACGCTCAGCCACTGCTTGTTACCACACAGTTGGTAAAGGCCAATTTTATTCTGAGCAAAAACTCAGGAGATTCCCAAGGGCACATGGAGAATCTCACCTCAAGGCCAAGGTTTCAAAGTCAACCCAGGCCAGCCGTGACAAGCTATTAGCACTTGCTTTGTTATATGAGCTAAGTTGGGAGTTCATTGCAATTCTCAGGAAGGGACATATGTGGAGGAAATCTGTCACCAGTGGAGCATGATCCACTGGTAAAGGGGCAGTTTCCTAATCATCCCCAGCTAGCACAATGCCATATCTATCTCCTGCTCCTCTCCTGTTCAATACTAAAAAGTTGACACTTAAAACTACTGCTAAGACAAGAATTTTATAGAGGGCAGGGAGAGCTGTTAGGTGGCCCACGGCTGTATCTCTGCAGAAACCATGACAGTTGCTGGACAGTAACAGCACATCCAGGGGAGATCCAGAAGCCCCAGATCAGCTTGTTCAGAGACACAGTATTGTGACACCATACTAGAAGAACAATTACTTCTTCTCAGGTAAACCAGTAGTACATGAAGGGGTCTTTTACACACCAATGGCAGAAAGCATTCTCACAACAGGCCTTAAGTAGGCTAGGAGCCAAGATTTTTTGGGGGTAAACCAGCTAGCATTAAAATAACAGGGTGGTGATTAGGAAGTGGGCACAGGTCTTGCTGACAGTGGCCTTGTAGAAGTCAGTGATTTTTCACAAGTCCTTAAGTAAAAAGCATTTTTGGAAAGGCATGCACATGATCTAGAACAGGTGGGGCCAGAGACACATTGTCTCTTCCCAAGCAGATACCTACAGTGCCACAGGAATCCTCCTGACCACACAGATTTGCATGATGAGTGTTTCTGCTTGGCAGATTCCAGCTCTGTGCAAGGGGCTGCTGAGGACCTTGCTCATGCACCAACATCTGGGCTGAGCACAGAGCCATCCTGCCTGCCTGTCTTCTCCCACTGGCTTCACTCAAAGCCAGGTTTGATTAGCACCTCTGAAAACAAGCTCAAATAATCCCACATTATGGGCATGCCAGCTTTTGGGTATCTAACTATGATTCAGAAATCTAGACCCACATGCATATCCAAAAGGTCACAGAGTAAATCTGTGGTGTAGACTGGATACAAAAGCTATATTTGCCACTCTCTGTGTTATATTGAAAAGAACAAAAACACAGTGACAGCTTTCTGGCCAAGAAACTGTTTTGCTTTGCCTTTTAAAGGACTGCTAAGCTCCTGTCTCAGAAACCTCACAGTCCATCTCTCAGGGGCACAAACATTTTCATTTTGGTCAAGACCTAGCAAAAGAAAATGTTCTCCCTGGTACCCTCCCAGGGTGTTTGGACCTGCATTGCAGTGAGAGCCCAGAGGAGCAGAGCACCTGAGTTCCTGAAGCCTCTTACGCTCCTTGGTAACAGACTCTTCCCCTGCTTGTGGGAAACTTGGCTACAGAGGCATCATTTCCCTTTGAGAACTCCACCCGCACATCTTGGCAAGCTGCTTCACTGACCTGCATTTTCCTAATCCTTGACAGAGTCCTGCAACACTTCACCCCTAACCAGGCCACCCTGCTGTCATTGCAGGCTCCTGCCACCCTTCAGGCAGCAGCAGACAAGAGGTGGCACAGATCTCCGGAAGTCAAAGAGGGCAAACTGCTTACAAAGTGAACAGTCATTAGCACCTAAGAGATACACCTTCTAAACACATCTTCTGTATTTCCAGGATTGATGGGAACAAATTCAGAAGGGTGCAGAAGTAAAAGCCCACACCCTAGCCATCAGGCTGATGATGTTCTTCACTTGCAGAAACCTTTCTTTTGAAGAACAGCCAGCCCAGCCCTGGGCCAAGCTCTGTTCTCCAATCTTCCTGGGCATTCTCCTGCTCTCCCTACCCCATAGCACTGTTGAACAGTGGGCAGGATTGCTGGGCAGAAGAAAAAGAGCAGGACAATTGTCGCCGCCCCAAAGGTCAGTCCTCCCTGGGAGGATGGGTGCTGCTGACATACTGACGAGCACACCCAGTAGCTCACACGCGGCACAGCTCCGATGCTGCTTCCAGCCCTTTTATGTACCGCAGTACTCCTGCGCCGCCCCCCCTGCCTTGCAAGGCAGACCTCGTGGCCCAGCTGCGTGCGGTACCACACTCAGCACTACCACTCCCCTTCAGCTCTGCACGAAGCCGAGGTGGCACCTGAGCCTGCTGGAAAGCTGCTCAGCATGACCATCCCTGTGGGACCCCCCCTCCACATGCCTCCGTTCGGTCTGCTCTGCTGAGCAGCTACTTGCGAGCTGCTAGTCCCAGCCCCCCTCACTCCCAGGTTTTGCAAAGGCTTTGTTCTCTTTTTCTCTCCTTGCTGCGCGTGACGCACAAAAAGCAGAGGTGAGAGCAACACGTGGAGCCAGCAGATGTTCGCATTGCAGAGGTGCCTCCCTGCGAGGACAGCTCACTCAGAGGCCTGCAAAAGCCCCAGAGAAGAAAGAGGAGCAGGAGCTTACTTGGGGGCCTCACACACTGAAATGACAGTGCATCCTACCAGATACTGAGGACAGGGCTGCTAGCATCCATCTCGAAGAGAAGACGACTGATAATTATGGCCTTTCCTGAAACTCGGCAGAGACCCCAAACCAAAGATGATGAAAAAGAACTGAACAGTGAAAGGCTAAAATGTTGACACACAAGAGGGGCATGGATGGAGAAAGGTATTTCCTGCAGAACCCCAGAGGCAACAAATTCAGTCAAGCACTCACGGGGATTCCCCAGTTTCTCAGAAGACAGGGGGGATGGGAAGGGAACAGCAGCTGAGGCACAGCAAAAAGGGAAATAAGATGGCACCATTAGTATGAATTCAAGAATGTATTTCCACTGACTTGTATTCCAAACACCTTTATTAACATCTATCATATAAGCCCCTCCATCTTACAGAGCCCCTTGGGGAGCGCAATGGTTGCCTATGCTTAGAAAGCAAACCTGGGCTCACCCTGGACCCTTCCCCACTGTTGCTGGCTCTGTGGAGTCTGGGAGAAGAAATGAGCCTGCTGTCACAGGAGACCAAAGTTGCCTTTTGGAGCAGAAGCATCCAGGAGGAGGATGCCAGATCTGAGCCTAATGGGAACAAACCCGCTTGCACAGAGGAAGGCAAAGTTTAAAGAGGCCAAGTCAGTGTGAGGACATGTGGGTCCAGGAAAGGGGACTAGCACAGGACAGTGGGTCACTCCTGGTGCTGTGAGCACAGGTTGGTTGCCACTGCAGCACTGACAAACTGGAGGGCAGGAGGAAGCTGGAGCGCTTAGGGGTAGCAGATACTATCTGAAGCCACCACAACTCAGGTGAGGACACAGGCATGTGGCCCATTGCTTGTGGGCCAGCCACACACGTTGAGTAGCATGCAGGGATGCGCCCAGACCACCAAGGGACACAACACTTCCGGGGAGTCTGTTCAGGCTGCGAACCTAAACTTCCTTGTCTACAGATCAAGGAACAACAAGGGGTAGAGCAGGACCAGCTAAGGCACCTCAGTAACAAGGGCAGCACTCTGCAGAGAGCAGCTTCAGTCTTTAACTGGAAAGCCACCTAAGGCACATCTCTTCCACATGCAGTGACACACTGTTAGAGTCCCTCTAAGAGGCTCTCAAGGATGCCCCTGTGGAGCATAGCAGCGTGTGTCCCTTTCTGCTCACTCCGGTGAGAGAAGGGGTCCAAAATTAATGAGCCACTCTTCCCCTGAAAGAGCTGCCCTGCTCCTGCGCAGTCTCATGTCAGCACGCAGAACACAAACACGGTGTATCTCCCAAGTGGTGCTCTTACAAGTGTGCCTGTGCTGATTTTGGAGACACCGTTGTACTGTGTCAGACCAAAAGTCTTTCTACATTAGTATCCTGTCTTCAGTAACAGTGAAGAGAATAGCAGGGAGGATATAAGCAAAACAGGGTCTCTGATGTGATACTTAATTCTCCAGCTACTTGGGGCTTAAGGATCTCCTGAACCAGAGCTGGTACATTCTTAATTGAAGATACTCAGTTCTCTTCTGAGAGTTTGTCTTATCTCTCAGAATATTCAGCCTTTGGCACCTGCAATCTTGTGGTAGTGAGTTCCACAGTTTCTCTCTCCACTGTATTTACATCGATTTAAAACAGGTATGAATCAGTCTTTTCTGATTCTCTGTAGTGCTTGCATGAAGTCAGTAAATAATCATAACCCTGTGCTACTCAAGCTTACAGGGTCCCACCCCCTTTTAGATACTTAAGGGTTACTGAGCAGAACACAAATAACTAAATGCACTCTCAAAAGTAGTAGCAATGCTCTGACAGAGGCAGGAAGCAGCAAGGAGGGGGAGAACTGTTGCATGGGTTAAACACAACAGTATGATGACAGTATCTGACGTTCTGCAATGGGTTGTTGCACAAGAACAGGCAAGGTAACGGGAGTAACTTTCCACAGAGCCTGTGGAATTTGCTGCTACAAAAGCATGAAGTCAGGAGCTTAACAGTATTTTGGAAAGTCTAGGCATTATTAATGTGGAAAATACAGTCCAAATCATAAAAGGAAGGGACTAACAGGAAAGAATAGCCCAAGGACACAGAGCCTCCTGCTGCAAGGCAGAAGCTCCATCTTCCAGCAGAAAGTCACCAGAAGCGTCCCTCCTGGGAGGCTGCTTCATAAACCCTCAGCCCAGCTCCTGGGAGACGTAGATCACTGGCAGGTTGGGTCAGATCATTTTTCTTTGTGCTGGGACCTAGAGAGTCCTCAGTACCAAACTCATCCAGAGGCAGAACTGTGCATGCTCACTGGGAGCTACACTAGACTCAGAAGCCAGGATTAGAAATTGAAGGAATAATGTATGTGAAAGGGTCAAATCTTTGCTCAGAATACAGTATTTCTGGCAACATGATTGTCTCCTGTGTCTAGTCCATTTTTGTGGATGACAAATGACTCTGATTACCTTTTGGAGGGGCTTTGAAAGTGAAGGTGACTATTCCAGGCTGCTAGTGGAGGTTGTGTTTCACCAAGCACTTGTAAGGTACTGGAAGCAGCAACATTTCTGCAGGGAAGGGTGCACGCTGCTCATCCGCTGCTGCATGACTCTGGGCAAGAGGGATAAATGAGGTTTTGCAACTTGCCTCTAGCACTAGCTGTGCCACTTGACTTTTTCCCCTCACTTGCCCTCCACCCCAACTTTGATAAACCACTCCGCTTGGTGAAGTGACCAAACAGAAGTCCTTCCCCATATAAGCAAATGACATACGGTCTCCTTGTCCAAGATCACAAATGAACATTAGGAAAGCCAAGATGCTCCAGAAAGAGGGAGAAAAATGGAACATCTGACTTAGTAAAAACCAAGCTGCCACTGCCAGAGACTAACGAACAGTTTGTTGGCTTCAACTTCTTGATGATTAAACACCAGCTCCTGTTCCCATCATTCTTGGGAGCAAAATTAAAGGACAAAGTAGTCCTCAAGTACGTTTCATTTTAAGGAGGGGGTAGGGGAAGTAAGAGGAATTATTTTTAAGGGGAGGAGATAGGATTTGCCAGCAATCAGTTGCAAAGAATTGGAGCAGTGTAAAATGTACAGAGTAATACCTGAAGGACAAAGCAAGACGGCCACGGTTCTTCCTTAGCAAGCTTGTTTAAGAAAACTACTTTGTCCTCATAAATAAGGGATTGTCCATAAATCAATGGGTCCCAGACCTTAATGTGGAGCAGTTAATCTGACATAAGTAAGTACCTGATAGCAGCCTTACCAGCTCTAAGATGGCACAAAGTCTGTTCAGACTCTCACCTTTGCTTAGGGCAAGAGGCAGCAGCACTTGTACTTACTGTACTTTTCATGGGGAGAGTATTCTGCCAAAATGCCGTTTTTAATTTCTCTTCTGGTGCAAGCCAGTGCCCAGTTTACAAGTCTGAAGTTCTGCATGACAACTGTTCTACATAAAGTGACAACTAGTTTAGACAGTGCCCTTCTCCCTATGTTTCATCTTAGCAGGTGAGAAAGCCACAATCCCTTTCCACATGCCCTATTTTTGAATAGCCAGATGTAAACACTGACTTGGGGATCAGGATGAGCACCTTCCACCTGCAGTCTCTTTGCCAGTAATACAAGGGGACAGGAAGGTGTTGGCTTCTAGGATATGCTCTATGCCCTTCTGTGCTGCAGGCCTTTGTGCTCTTGAACTCATTTTCTTTAGGACCTGAGAAGTACTTTGCATGGAGATGTTCCCCTCACTAATCTGATCTACTTTTTAGGTAATTTGCATGTGTTTAATTGCTGAATGCATGTCCAGAAACTGGGACAGATATCAGCTATATCCTCAACAACCAGGAATGTGCAAGTAAAGTGTCACTGTTGCCCTATTTCTCTCCTGCCATGCCCTATCCCTGCAGCACCTGGATTGGTGCTGGTCCTGCAGGTGTAAGATAGAGGACATACCTAGCTGGGTCCTAAGCCAAAAGGGCATTAATCTGCCCATGACAAGGCTTTCAGACTTGTGAGCCTGTATATCAATGCCCTATCTGAGCAGGAGGCAGCACCATATGTTATCTGCTTAACAGCCCCAGTCATGCTGGAAGCAGAGGTCAAGAGGAGAAAGCCAGACCTGATGGGCACAGGGACGCGTATCACCTGCTCTGTGAGCACATGCAAAATAGCAACCTTGTTCAGTGTTACAGGCAGCAATCCCAAAATCACCACCTGCAGCATGACATCTTCCTCAGGCAAGCTCTTAGAAAACAATGCCAGGCAGTTTCTATTCTTAAGCTATAAAATCTGTGAGCTACTGCATACCATTTCTGCCCGTCTGGTCTCCTCACTTGGTTCCCCATGAACTAGTAGCTGGGCAAAACCTGGAGCCCATTCTACCCCCAAAAGCAGGATTGTCTGACCTGCCTAGTTCTGCATCACCGGCTAGCTTTCACTCTAATCCTCATCATAACTGGAGAACTTGTCTTTCCCAGAGAGGAACCACTTAATGAGAAATGGTCAAACTCATTTTTGGTTCCTATACCTTCCCTGCCAACCAGCACAGAAGGGCATGCTCTGTCCAGACAGCCAACTAAGGCCAGAGAAGCAAGGGCATACATTAAGTTCAGAAGAAGGTGATGCATTAATTTGACCAGCTTTCAGACAGAAACTCAAAGGGATGGTGCTTACACTATCTTCTCACTGATAGATGAGCTGGGAACCGGTAGGAGAGCTAAAACCAGGTAAGATGCTCACTTAAGCAAGGAGGAAGCTCAGGCAGTGAGTCCCTAACCGAGTAATTTCTTCCAGGAAAATGGCAGATAGAGGGGCGACTGGCTTGAGATAGTGCAGGGAGGGCAGCAAGCTGACCCCCCACTCCATGAGAAGTACAGTGTATGTTTTCCCAGGTGAAGTCTGTCCCAGGACTGATGTGGGCCCCAGGCAGTGCAGGTAACATGGGTTCTTCCCTCTCCTGGAGATCCTTAAAGGCTCATTACTTACATCTGTGTTCTGCTAGTGCACCAGATGTCTCTAAATGGCTTCATCAAGTCATCCCAAAACCCTTCTCTTTCTTACCATATTTACTTAAGGCAAAATCTTAATATAGCCCCTTTTGCTGATTCTCTTAACCTCTCTCTAGGTATGCACAAGGTCCCCCGTTACCACAGTATGAGACGCACAAGCATTAATGCGCTCTCTCTGTGGAGTCTCAGAGAAGTGCTATGATCATGCATTGCATAGCTGGGAAAGGGAGTCCGAGGGCAAGCTTATATTACAAAAAGCTTTCTGGTTTGAAGTACTTGGCAATTTAAAACAGATTATGCTGCCATAGGCTGCTGCTGATCCACAACAGGAAAACATGGTGCTTTCAGAAAGGCCAACATTACCTTCCACTTCTTGCCTGCACTAATCTAGTATGCTACACAGCTGCCTTCTGCACACCTACAAACCATGGGACAGTGCTGGTGCCTGTATCCCACCTCTTCCCCCCCCGCTCCCAGCTGTCTTTTCCCTACTCATCTTTTCATACTTTCCTGGCACTACCCTTACTGCCTTACAGCATGTGTTGCCAGTGCCCTCCTGCATACACGTATGGGCATATCTAATATACAGCCATTAAAGCTCAAAAATGTTTTTAATAATCACTTTATATTTAATTAAACATGCAACAACTAGCCTATTAGAGTAAATTAAATTAGAGTGAGACGTTTGAACAGTGACTAGTGAAGATATCAGTTTCTAAAGCTCTCAGAAGGATGGGGGAAGAAAACTGGCTTATGCCAAGGGAAAGGTGATGCTGGAAGACCAGACCTTTTCCAAGGGGCTTCACAGCCTCCACATGTATCCTTAGAGAATTTTCACCTTGTGGTGACTTTCTTACCTCTTGCTCGCTGAGAGATGTCCACTTCAAGTGGTTAAATAGGTAATAGGTTTTCTAGCAAAAGCAACCTGGTAACAGAAAAATGTAATTTCTCCAAAACATTCCCAGAACTCCTTACTCCTCTGTACCTTTCTTATATTTAAATGAAACATCCTCTTTACTTTGCCAAGAGTTTTACTGGACACCAATCCAGTCAGGCTACCCCAAGCAAGAGAGGTTCTGCAGCCCTCCAACACAGACACTGACTGGTAGAGATCATGGGGAAAAAAGGCTGGAGGAATATGGAATTAAAGAAGTTAAGGGGCTTAGTAGCCCATTGGAATAAGGTACCCTAGAAAAAACCTTTGGGGATTCATTTCAGCTCACTCAATGATAATTCTGTAGGAGACTGTGGGCACTTTCACCCATGCCTCATTTTCTCTTATCTGTAAAAACAAGACACTGATGCTAACTTGCCTCCATGCTGCGGTTTGGGATCCTCACATCTCTAGACAAGTGCTAAGCGTGAAATTAACAGAAATTACTTTTTCTCTCTGGGGAAAAAAATTAAATAGAGCTTGTGGCAGTCAAGACCACCACTGCAGTTTGGGGCTGCATAGGTAGGGAATCATGAATGAAGCAATATTACTACTTTACATGACAGAATAAACTGCTGTATATACAGCTCTGAGCACCAAAACCATGAGACTCTGCAACAACATCAAGGTACACAGTGTTTTAAAGACACTGTTTTAACGTAGAAAAGGATGGTTTGATATTCCAGGTTCTGAAAACTGCCACAAAGATGTCATTTCCCAGGAGGTAGCCAGAGGCAAACAAATCCTTTAAATGTAAGACTACTAACATGTCCTAGGTGGAACAGTCACCTCAACTAGGCTGGCACAGATTGGCTTGACCAAAGGGTAAGAATGATGTTTATTTCCCACAGAAAGCAAAGTTTGACCATGTAGGAAGAATAACTGGGAGTAAGCAGATAAGATGGTGAAATGGAGAAGAGCAGAACGTATTTCTGGCAATAAGGTTCAGTTAGGTCAAGGGTAGTCTTCTAAGAGTAAGAGGATGGCAGCCCTGTGGTTTGGAAAACAAGGCCTGCTTTTCAACAAGCCCAAGCAAACTGCGTGCAAGTCATTGCACTTGAAAGCCCTAAGACGCCTGCACTCAGAGACCCAGTTCTATATCTGGGGTGACTGCTTCTACATATGAATATTCTGCCTAGGTGTGTCTGTGGCCCCTAAGTTGACACACTCAGTAAGATTGAGTTATCATTAGAGAAAAGGGCTAGCAATCAACTGCCTCCACCATGGTGTGAACAGAGCGTGGTATAGTTGTGCTGGAACAACCAAAAAGTACAGGAGTATCAACTGATCTGTTCTAGGAAACAATTTCTACTGTCAAGGGTACTGACCAGGCAGTGTATCATCATGGATTTAGTCTACCCCTGCCTCCATCCATGGGTCAGTCTGCCCTTGGTTGTGCCAGGATAAAGCCAAGGGAACCAGTCCAGGCTAACACCAGCAGGAGTGCACACAATATGGCCGGTGCTACCATTCTTCCACTTTAGCAATTTAAGTCTTGGCTGCAGGATCATAAACTCACTGGACGGGTGCAGTGTCATTAACTGACAATAGCATTCGAAATGCAGCTGTACGAAACACTCCTGATTCTGCTGAACAAGTCAAGCTTATTATGGGATGCATGAAGAAAAGGAGATTTCAGCAGGCTGTGGAGCCCACAAGCAAGCAGACTTTGACTTCACAGCCAACTGGATGGTGGAGAACAAGCTGCAGTCTCTGTCCATGCTGAGTGAGTGCTCTCTGCAGTACCAGGACCAACAGTCCTGGAGCCAAGGAGCTCTATTTGCAGAGCTGGCTGAAAGTTATTGGCAGGGAGCCCATGTGAGCTCGGTAAATAAAGTATCCAGATAATAAAAATACCCAAAGGCACTGTTTAATTTTTCTGAGGGTTCTGATACAGCCAGTAATATTGAGAGGGAACAGAAATCTTGCAGACAGGAACAGGAGCACAAGGCAAAGCCATCCTTCCAGAAGAGTGGAACACAAGGCACCTGGTAGGTCTGATGGCTCACAGACTGTACAGCTAAATACCTGACACTCATTTATGGGGGGAACAGCTGAAAAGGAAGCAGGTTTGTGTGCAGGAACTAGACTGGGACTCAGGAAAACTAGGCTCAGACAGGAGCTTGCGTATTGAAAAACCTCAAGTCCCCTTGAACCTCAGCTGCACACTCTTGATGGATAAAAGGGTCAATAGTTTGTGTATCCATGACCTATGAATGCATGAAAGGGGATGGACAGGGAGATACAAGCCACAGGCTGCCTTTCCCTGCAGTCACATTGAAGTTAAAGGAGATACTGTGGTAGCAGGTTGCTGCAGTGGAAAAGGGAGGTTCAATCTGTAAGCAATGAGTATATTTTGGGTTTGCTTCCCTCTTCACTAGAGCTTCAGTAAGGAGCTCAGTGCACCCTGCAAAGAGGGGGCAAAGGATGTGTAAGAGGGCATACTCCAGCCTGGTGACCCACTGCACCCTGGCACAGGTGGGGGGGGGGGGGGGGGGACTCGCAAGCAGTGACTGGGAAGGGCCCAGTGGATCCTGCCTTTCACTCCTTCCTCTGCCGTTTTTCTGGCCAGAGTTGGCCTGAGACTCTGCTTGTGTCAGGTCAGCAGGGACTGCCCACATTTCATCCCACCTGCATGCACACCCTCCTTCCCCAAAATGATCCCTTTCGTCTGAGTAGAGGACCTTTCTGGATCTCCAAACAGCTCAGCAGATCCTCCTCCTCTTACCATCCCTTTTCCTTGAATGTTCATTTTTCCGTTTTTCTGGCCAGAGTTGGCCTGAGACTCTGCTTGTGTCAGGTCAGCAGGGACTGCCCACATTTCATCCCACCTGCATGCACACCCTCCTTCCCCAAAATGATCCCTTTCGTCTGAGTAGAGGACCTTTCTGGATCTCCAAACAGCTCAGCAGATCCTCCTCCTCTTACCATCCCTTTTCCTTGAATGTTCATTTTTCTCTGTAGCCTAGCAACTCAGCACAGACTCAGAATATTAACAACTCATGTCCCCACACACGATCTTCTCCAGAGGTCTGAAAAATGCGGTAGCAGAAAGGCTGAGAGGGGTAGGAGCAAGTACTAGAGATGTAGGGAACATGCAGGGAGCTTCTACCAGCATTCAGAAACAGCAAAGTTATTCAGCTGTCATATCTGCCACCTTCACTTAACATGTACATAACATATAGAGCTATATATAGCCCCATTTATTTACATATTCAAGTAGCAACATGACACGCATACACTTGTATTTGGATCTAGGTTCTATATTGAGGTGCTGGCACTCTTGTGCACGTACACTCTTTATTGCTAGAAGCTTTAAACATATATATGACAGGATGTCAGAAGGTCAGGTTCTCAAGATCTAATTTGGTTTTCAATCAAACCAGATGAAGCTTTCACTTGTGGGAAGATACTTTAGCATTCTGCAGTAATCCTCTCCAATGCTGCAGCACTGCTATTGAAACAGGTGGCAGTTTGGAACATTGCTCTCGCATACAGACAGCTTTTTAAATATATAGATATAAAAAATATATATATAAAGGCTGTGGGAGTTCTGCCTGTTTTAAAACCTGAATAAAAACTTATGCAAAAAAAAAAAAAAAAAAAAGACATTTTTATCCTGGGCAAAGTTTTCTGCAGCAGCAATTCTAACTACTACAGAAATGCTGGGGTGCAAGCTGAAGTGGTTCATAGCACCACCATACAACATTGACATGTTCAGATCTAAAGATAACTTGGCTGATATAGGAACAGATGGAGCACTGCAATACATAGCACTGTTCAGCTGAAAGTATGCTGCAAACTGTATAGCACAGGAACTCTCATCCTCTCCAGCATGACTTCTCTCCTGCCGTGGGGTGGAGTCACCTATGAAATACAGCATGAACTTACCCTCTTCAGGGGGAGCACAGAAATGTTCCCATTTGGGAAATCACCTAGTGAGCAAAACACGTGAACTCTGTTTCCCAGGACTGGAGCAGCATTGACTCAGCCCTCCTGAGGCTTGAACTTGTGATACTGGAGGACTTGCAGAGCTGTTCCTTAGGGATAACAGCATCATGGAAAGATGCATGGTGGGAACCATTTGCAACAAGCATTGCCACCACATTTTATTTGTGCTGCAAACCCCAAGGTCTAGGCTAAGAATCAGCCAGTCTACCCAACAGCTTTCCCATAACCAAGAATTTCCAGTTATGCAGACAAAGATCTTTCTGCAAACTCTCCCATTAAGATATCGCATGAATGCTACGGGATCACTAGAAAGAAAACAGCATGGTAGACAGAAAAGCCTCAGGGGCAGGGAGTCATTCTCTAGTCCAGCAGTTCACAGTCTTTCTTCCGCTGAGAGCTTGCTTCAGCAAGGTTTCCACAGTTCACCATTTACTGGTCTATGTATATGGCAAAATCATGCAATTCAGCCAACAAAAATGTTTCATTTGGGGACACCATTAATGTTCAAAACATCAGAGCCCTTCAGGACAAGCACAGGAGACCCATTTTATAGGGGAAGCGATAAAGCTGACCCCTCTCATATGAGGGCACCTCCATGCAGTGCAGTGGTGGGGACCTGGCAGGGCTGCTGCTTTACCAGTCTGTTTTCTGCTACACATGCACTGAGTTCTTGAGACCTCTGTCTCAGAAGGAACTGCTGGTGCTTTGTGCAGATCCTAGCTTTTAGCTGGCCACAGCATTTGAAGAGAGTGTATGGCGATCTTTGGATTGTTACTTAGCAACTTGACTCTAAGATATAGTGAATTTACTGGGCTGTCTCTACAGTCAAGCAACACTAGGGCCAAGGGCATAGGGAGAATTTTGTCATGGGAATGGGATAATCTGTGAAATATTATGGAAGACAGGTAAGATTTTTCCCTTCTACAGGTTGCCATAAATGCAGTAAATATTGACATATGAGTCACACTGACCTATTTTCTAGTTTTTAAGCCAGGACAATCTCTTTGCAACCCATTTCAGAACCAATGAATGGGGAGTACTTCAGGCCCTTTCACAAGTTTGCTTTATTCTTAACTATTTTGTGTAAGAACCCTACCCTCTTGTGGAAGGACCATTCCTGTCTTTCTGGCAGAAAGGGGACCACAGCCTGTTTAAACTTGAGCATCCACTCCCCCATACCATCACGCTGCAGAGCACCCCTGAGCTCAGATGCTTTACTTGTTCTCATGCACTACCTTAGTCCAAGGGATCTTTCAGCACAATCAGTGGGATTTCTGTTGAAGAAAAGCATAATGTGGTGTAAGCAGATATCCACATCTGATTCTTGACTTTTTAGACTTTATCAGCACTGGTGAAAGTCACCTTGAGCCTCAGAAGTCACAGGATGTCCCCACTGCAAGGACAGACAAAGTAAGCTCAAATCTAGCAATGGCAGATAAATGGGTCCCTAACATCTGCTTTGTGGAGAATATGTTTCTAGGAGTTCAGTAGACTTCTACTCTTACCATCTATCTAGATGAGCCACAGAGCAGGCAGTTGTACCTCCTGCCTGCAAGAGAGCAGCTCAAAGCTTCTATGTCTAGAGTGCTTTGGAGGTTACTCTCCACCCTGCTACAACCATTTTTTATTTCTCCAAACACCCATCTAGGGTAAGGAAAAAGCATCAAGATGCTGTTGCTTTGCTTCAGCTAGCCAGGCGATCGTGTGTTTATGCACAAGCTTCCTGTTGCTGGAGAGGCAGAGACATGAGAAGGCCACCAAGGTGACTCTGTAACCGGTGGCAGTGTGCGCAGGACACTGCACACCACATTGTGCAGGACTGCCCTTTGCACCCCCTGATAACTCTCCCCTTCAGGAAAACGCTGTTTCACATGTACAGAACTGCCACTGTTTGATTTCCCAAGCAAAACAGCCACCCAATGCATTGCAGCCCTGGACACCAGGACCTGAAGTGACACTAGCTGTATGACCTAAGCTGTACTGAAGCAAGCATCGGCAGAGGAAGGTGCAGATACTTTCCAACTCTGAAGAAACCTTCCATCTCAGCTGCACATTTGCAATACCTTAATTTAAACCACAGCACACAGTCGACCCTAGCATGTGAAAAAAAGGACATAACCCCTACGTGTCCATGCCAGCATAGAGCCTGAGGATATCTCACCCTAAGTCAGAGCTGTACTATTCTTACCATGCCACACTGGTAAGATCTGGCCCTTCTCCAGCACCAAGGCCCCATGGCATCCTCTGTTACCTGCAACACTACCAGCCCAGGAGCCTACAGCAATCCAACAAGACTACAGCCCCTGCACTACCATCACAGCACACCATCATTAGCTCAGGACCAAAGCTGCCTCTTAGTTTTACCATATTTTGTCAGTCTTCAATATTCAGCAGCCTTAAATACCAAGATGTAATGTACACACACACTCTCAGTTTAGATACCACAGTGTCACAGGGCTGGAGTTACCCTAGGCTACAGGGAAACATTTACAGCACTGGAGTGTCATGTCATACTTATATCTCTTAGCATATAACTCCAGAAACCTCTGACTGTAGGATTTAAATGCTTTAACCTTTGCTTTTTTAAAACCTTTGGATATCCAGGGACATAGAACAGACTGACTTGGGAAATATCTGTATGTCATTTCTCCATTGAAAAGAGATGGCAACAAAACAGAACACTTCCAGTTAAGAATAAGAAAAATGCTGATGTATTTGAAGACAATATATGGTAGTATAAGGTACAGTATAATAGCAGAAACGTCTTCTTAAAACTCTTGGTTTTTAAAGCTCAAGACATCTATATCAATCCTTTTGGGGGGCATATTGAAGCAAAATCATTTCTGTCCATTATTTCAGGCATACAGAAGGTCTGTTGAGGGTCCTCAAAGGCTACTGTCAAAGCTGCATCAGCCCCAAGGAAACCAGGGTTTTGCATACATAATTTGACTGTCAGAACAGTTTGAGAATGAACTGGACATCATGCATGCAGTTCAGCGATCCCATATGGATATACATTTTCCTGCCTTTCCCTTCCCTTTTCTTGAAAGGGCCCAAAGGCCAAGAGCTCTGACCAAGAGAACCTTCAGCCTAGGAGGCTGCTGTGGTGTGTACTGAAGAAAGCCTCTCGCATGGAGCCCAGCCATCCACACTGCCTTCTTTCATCAGCAGCACCCAGCATACAGCAGAGTCAAGCACATATGTTATTGTGCATGCGTTATGCTGAAATAGAGATTCAACCAGTCATCGCATATTCATCCTCCAGTGAAAACAGAACTGCAAAGCCTGATCAGGACAGATTCCGCTACAAAAGCATGCCTCATAAATGGAAAATTTGATGTAGTGAGAAGAGTGACACCCCACTGATGATGGTGTAACAGCTGTAAGATGAACTGTCCTGGTCAAGAACACCCTTACACACGACCTGATCCACTTTCTTTAGGGTTAAAAGCCAATTTAAAAGCCTTGCAGATCACTGCTGTCTTGGGACATGCTTTACATGACCTGATCCACTTTCTTTAGGGTTAAAAGCCATGCAGATCACTGCTGTCTTGGGACATGCTTTACATCTCCTATGAACAGGGAAAGCTTCTTTGCCAAGCAAGAGCATGTTTTTCAAGCAAGCTTCAGGAGGTTGGGAAGTAGCAGACATGATGCTTCCCCCCACAACCCCCAGGAGATCTGGTGCAGTCTGCCCACGTGGGTGCAGCCTCTCCGGCAAGACAGCAGCGTGGCAACAGGTGATACAGGAGTAGGGAGCAGTAGGCAATGAAGCAAAGCATCAAGGTCAACTTTGCCAAGCATCCTGCACCAGCCTCTAACCTATCTGCACTGCAGACTGTCCCCCAGCAAAAGGTATTGCCAATCCCACAGGCATCGTTCCTTTAGCACACATATTCCTGTAAACATTTCTATTTGGAAGCCTTGTTTCTTACACTAGCCCTCTACAACAAACCTCTTGTAACTTTTCAACTTGTCACCAGGTTTATAAAACTTTAAAGCTAGTGCTATAACAAACTGAAACAATGTTATTGCAGATGTAGGAGAGCATCTTGGGATGAATAAATTATAGGAGCCACAAAGAAATCACAACTGTAACGGCTGGATGCTCTGAGCTGTCTACGGTGTGCAGATACACAGGAGGGAGCAGGTTTAGGACTGCACAGATCATAGGGCAGGAAAATTGAAGCGTTATGAAGGGTAACCATCTCTTATATCAAATGCATACAAAACTTCTGGTTGTTTTCCTTATTGAAACAGTTCATTAATGCTTGAAGGGAGTCTGAACTGTCTGGTACTAGAAAAATATGTCCCCAAAGATTACCTAGAGAGAGAGACGGCCGCAGTTGGAAGTATTAGCTTCTAGTCCCACCATGCAGCAAGTACAACATGCCCTGAGCAGGCCAGTCCTCAGCTGCCTGTTGAAAGGACATGCAGGAGTGGGGGAAGACTTCCAGCTCCTCCTGAAGCCATTGGGTACTGGATACCATCAGAATTGCGTCCACCAAAGCTGGTTGGTTGAACCAGACCATTAAGCTGATAGTGGCTTTGAGCAGCATTCCGGCCACGTACCGCAAGGACAGAAAGCTGCACGCTGCTTTAGCTGCAGGGTGGCTGGAGCTCCACGCTCCAGTGCTCGTCATTCTCCTGGGTCAGAAGTACTGCTAGACTCCTCAGTAACTTGGGTGCCATACTAAGAGGTCTGAACATAGTGGTTCAAGTACCACTATACATCAACAAGCATCTATAAATACCTGCATATTGTTCCACGCTTACTGCAATTCAGCCACCTGTAGCAAAATGGCATTTACCAGATAACTTATCCATCTTACTCCTTTTAAGGAATCCAACTTATTCCTTTAAGGACAACTAGGAGATACCATCCTTCCATTCTTTGCAGATCATCTGAGCTACTGAACATCATTATGAAGAGCTTCCTCCTTTCAGCCTGCCTTTAAATCCCCAAGTTGCAAATTCGTACAGGATATGAAAAGACTCCAGCTAGGCCTTTCATCTTCATGGATCAGCACTTCCCAGAGGGTCTGCCAGTCAAATGTGCCCTCCCCAATACCTATTTGGCCTGGCTCCTGGCATCTTTTCCCAGGCATTTCAATTGATGTCACTGATCTTGGCTCAGCAAATAATCCTTCTAATCACTGACAAGAACAGAGGCTGCAGCTCAGCGTTGCTTAGCACGGCTAAGAGGAGTACACAGTAATAAAGCATTACTCTAGCAAGTGAGCTTGAAAATATGGCTGACCACACACAGGCAGCAGCTGTGACGAACAAGAAGGTGCCATTTTTTTTAAATGAGGGCTATAGTTTTATTCCCTTATTATTGGGAGTTCTTTACAAAGCCAGTACTGTACCTAAAAACCTCCTGCACCCTGGCACAACTCCATCTTCTGAGCTGTACCATGGCGCAGTATCTGGGCATCGCCCCCAAAGAAGATGGGGATGCATCGCCTTTGTATAGCAAGGCACCAGGAAACACATAGCACATACAGGCATCTGCAAAGCATTCTGTGCATCAGCATGCCTGGGAACTTCCAGCATAGAGACATAACTGTGTTGATAATCCCTGTATCCTCCAGGATTGAAATGTCACCATATCATCATTTCGGGAATACACTTCCCATGGGAGTGAAGGCAAGGAGTGCTCCTTAAATCATGGGTGGAGCTGTATTCCTCCACAGCACTACATCCAGCTGGACTCCTGCAGAAAACAACTTTTTGAATCATGCAACGGCTAGTCACTGACAGCACTTGTTCCCCTCCATCACATGGCCTGCAGATGCCAAGAGTCCCAGGGAAAGACATGGGAGAGCTGGGGGCTCTCCTCAGCTTGCCCAGCCCCAGCACCAGGGCCATTGTTCCCGAAAGGATGTCTGAGGATTAATTAATTATCCTACGAGGGGCAGTAAGTAATAACACTCCTTGTGGAACAATAGAAGCTATTTGGTTGCCATGGCAACTCAGCTTCACTTGTGTGCCTTTAATTTATTCATTGCACAGTCCCTTTCCCAATCACACATGATGCCAAAAAATGCCTTGTTTTTCTTGCCAGTATCCATGTCCAGAGCAGGGGTAAGACACAGCCCTTTCCCCGGGGCATCTGTCACACAGAACGATGCACATGAAATCCTGGGAACTTACATCACATGAGAACTCTTCTGCTCCCTAAATGTTTGTTCTTTAAGATTATTCTGATTTTTTTAACTGCTTGTTGAAGCTGCCCCACCACGGTGCTTCTAGAACTTGATCTTGATTAGGTTCTCAGATATAGCCGCTTTGTCGTTGTCCCCCACCCTCACCCCGGCCCCAACAGATGTAGGAAGGATAGTCAGGACATTATGCTCTCAAGTCACATGGAGAGCCAGGAGGGGTAACCAAAAGCTCAGAAGTGACATGCCTTTGCAGTATCAACAGGAGTGTGGCATGGGCAGTGCCTGGTGCCCAGCCCGATTACAGCCATGCCACAATCATGAAAACACTCAGTGTCCATCAGTAGTGCTGCCTAAATGCTGCAGAACCCAGAGCAGCATGTGGATGAAGGTCCATGCCAGGAAACCTACTCTCCCATGCACCCCACAGATATTATTGTTGCTGTTTCTCCCCAGCCCCAAGCATTAGCATTTTTCCCAGCCCGCACAGGGAAGCAGGTGTTCACTGAACTGCAGAGAGCATCGCATCCACATGGCAAGGGTTCAAAAGTGTTGCTAAGAGAGTGGCTACTAGCCTAGGACACAGCACACCTGGCCACAGCTGCTCACAACGGGTGTATGACAAGGCACTTGATCAGTCTTTATAGGCCATGGACACATCTCCAGCAGGGGGTTCATCCTGAACCAGCCTCTGCAGTGCTCAGCTATCTTCTCAGGTCTACAGAGGAAGATCAGGGTGGTTGTTACAGGTAAGCTGAGAACCAAATCCCTCACTCCCAGTTATGTTTGTGCAAGCTGGAGTTTTAAGCTACAGGCCCAGACCCCAAATTGTTCATGCTGGCTCTAGCAAGGAGGGTGACAGCTGGTTTACCACACAGGAAAATTCAGGTCCAACTTGAGACTGGGGGAGGAGATGACTCAAAGTTGAGCTCAGCCCTGACAGGCAAGATAGATGGAGCTAGGTCAAGCCATCTGGCTCTTCTAAGTTGAGCCTAACCTCAAACACAGCTACCCAATGCAACGGGGACATAGGTCTATCCTGAATTTCTGATTGTACATGCTGTCCAGTGTCAACTGCCACTAGATTGAGGCGTAACATGCCATGCCAGTAATTATACTAATGGTGGGATGATAGAAAGAGTCTGCAAAAGAAACTGTTCCATATGAGAACCTGAAGGTTGGCTCTTCACCCTGGGTTGTATCAACATATGCATCCAGGATTTTCAACTATTTGGAAACCAAAATTACTGATCAGATTGTCTCACTTCCCCTCCTCCCCCCCTCCATGCAACAGCAGAATAGCTGGTGGACCAGAGAAACAGGGCAGTAGAGTCCAGAAGCAGATAAATAGGACAGGAGCGTTGGGAGACCAAGGTTTTAATTGATTTGAACAGCAAGAGCTCTAAACTGGCCTAGGATTCTCCTGCGTAGGTCAGGAACCAAGGAACAGGACAGCTGCTGCCAGGAGGTCCTCGCCAGCCTTCCACTCCACTCAGCCTCTTGGAAAGGAGAGGAGTTTGGAGGAAAAGCCTCTGGGCAGGAGGGAGGAAGGCAAGGTTAGGCAATGATCAGTGCAATCCATGCCTTCTGATGTGTGCTAAGGGCTTCTGAGAGACAGACAGCACAGGCCTGGATGTGTATCCAAACCAGGACCAAAACAATTAACGAATTTCACCCCAAACCTTTGCTATCTGAGCAGATAATTTTTTTCTTCTCAGTGGTGTGAAAAGTTCCAGTCTATCAATGCCACCCAAAACCAGACCTCCATTAGATGCATCCCTTTCCAGTATGGATCTCCAAAGAAATGCCAAATTACCACCAGCAAGCATGAAAAGCTACTGACTGTTTTTCAACTTGGCAGGCACTGGCTGACTGTAAGACCACCAATGTCTTTGTGTCAACCAAAAAATACAACTCACATCTACTCTTTTAAGGCATAAGCATTAGTGGCTCAGAGAGGTGGCTGCGCAACCAGCACAGAAGGATAAGGGGTGAGAATCTACTCTGGATAAGATGCCACTAGCTCCAGCAATGTCAGCAAAGATCCTCCATCCACATGTTCACAGATAACACCAGGGGTACTTCAGTGTGCCGGTACAGACACTCACTAACACTACTAGAATTTACCCCACATTAGGAAGTGAATTACAGTCTTTCAGCATCACAGCACCAGTCCAGCCGCATCACAAGTACCACCAGCAGGGGTAGGTGTGTACCACAGAGGTCCCACATGCCAGTCCTGTCTTGCAAGTGTTTCAGGGAGTTCAGGATTGTTTCATCCTGGGACAGTGCTGAGGCTCTGACTGATGGGCAGTCCCAGTGACACAGGCCACTCAGCAGGTGGAAGGAGCAAGGCTCAAACAGAAACCAGTATGCTGAGAAAGAAATTTGGAAAATACCCTCATTCCTACAGCCCAGTTCAGTGTCTGATTTTCTTTTTCATCACACTACACATTGAGAAATCATCCTTGAATATCTTATGCTCTAGTGAGGAAGAATTCTGTTTTAAATCAGAGTTCCCATCACCCCTCAAAGTGCTGTGTCCAAAGCAGAAGAAAAAAATACTTCTTCAGTACCAGACAAATGTCACTCTTTGTCTACAACTTCCAAGTTGCAAGGAAAAAAATCTATAGTAGGAGGTGAAGGAAGCAGGGGTGTGACTACCCCGCTTTTCAGAAGTGCACCCTGAGATCTCAGGTGGCTCCAAGGAACCATTGTCTTGGAAGCACACCTCAAACAGAAAATGGAAGAACAGTTTATTAGGGTTTCTTCCTTCTTTCCAGACTTACCATGTTGACTTCAGAGATCTGATCAATGCTGGAGATATGGATGCTCATTCCCACTGTGACAGGGTTACCTGAAACAAAAATGGACTGGATTAGGACCATATTCAAGCCCTCCTCCCTCATCTGCTACTGAAGAATTGCCTAGAAATGCATGGATATTGAAGCAGCCTCACATTCCCCAAGTATCAAGGATTTCCAAGTCACATGTGCTCAAATTATTAGAGTAGATTTCTCTTAAGTTTTCTCTCATAACTCCCAGCCTTACAGACTCACCCCTAGGAGTAATGCAGCCTAAACTTGATTCTTTAATTCCTGGAAGTTAATTACCCCCTAGTTACACAATTACCTCTGGTTATTCCAAATAATGTCTTCAGAGACCATCAGTAGACTCCCAGTGGGCTCACATAAGGTGTTACTGATTGACCATACAAAGAACATCGCAATCAAGCCCATGTAACACATGGGCAGGAAAGATACTCCAGCTCACTCCTCCATCACTCTGTCAGCTCTGAGTGCTCAGTCTGAAAACCCCATGTGAATTTTAATACCCAAGATACCAGACAAATACAGGGACCAGATCTATGAAGTGAGAAAGCAGAATTTGTATAGTGGCTTTTCAGAGCAGAACTTGGATTAAAGAACAGATTCCCCATATTACCATGGGCATCAGGGCACGCATCACCCCACGTTCTCTTGCCTACAGCCACCGAGCTGTGGTAGACACCTGTGCACAGGTTTGCTGGGAAATTCAGGTGTTCCCTTACTCAGTGACAAGCCACGCTCACACAATAGTAAGTGCCACTGACCGCAGCATTCAAGATGAGCTTGTGAAGAAACATCACACAAGGGCAGTCATGGCCAGACCTACTGCCCTCTCTTGCCCAAGTGCAGCAAGAGATGTATTACCTGTTCCCACAAACCTGTAGAGTCAGGGCAGAAACCAGCCAATTCTTCCAGATGTTTGGGCATCTCAGCTAGATCCAGACTCATACCCACTTCTACCTAAGCCCCTCTGACTAGCAACTTCCACAGCCAAGGCACAGGACAGCCCTTTCAG
>NW_009259199.1:1169770-1181937 GCF_000687185.1 Egretta garzetta
AGCAGGATTTAAGCCACATAAAACAATTTGCAGAGACATACACATCCACTACCACAACCAGCAAAAAACCTCCTGTAGCTGGAGATGGAATTTCTGAGTGCTACCCCTCTCCTGTCATCCCCAAAGCTAGCCTGCTAACCCAATCCCATGCAAGCAAAGGCCCTCTTCTCACACGTGCAAGGTGAAAAGTGAGTCCTTGCAATGCAGCGCTAGAAAGGGAATGGCAAGCAGTTATGCCACTCAAGGTATTAACTCTTCCATGAACTCATTAGTAGATCTAAGTGCTGAAATATTTACAGATAATCATGAAATGGCTTAGAAAGTAATTAGGAGATTGGGGGAGAGGGGAGAACCACACAACTGGAAATGAAGTGATTTTTTAATTATGTGTTACCAGAAGTAGGGAAGTAGTGTCATTAGGGCTGCCTTGTGATTGGGTGTACTGTTAACCGAGACCCTCTGCTGCAAATTAAGCGGCATTATCCTTTAATGGAATATGAACAACACTGAAAACATCAGAATCAACAACTGTAATTAGGCCCTGCTATGTAAATCTCCTTAAAGAGGCAGTGCACTTCTCCAGCCCTCCTGGCTTGCTGGCAGGGGTGCCGGAGGCAGGGGTGCTCAGGAGACCTTGCAGAGCCTCTGAAAACCCCTACGTGGGCACAGTCCTGGCCACATCTTTTCTGTACTGCTACATTCATCTTTCACAAGGGAACCAGGTGGGAAAATAACCAGGAGTTACTCAGGGGAGAGCAGATTCTCCTGCATCCTCCTTTGCACCAGAGGCTGATGGTGGCACAGGAAAGCTTTTCAGAAAGTCTCACTTTGGTAGATTGTCTCTTTTTCTGAAATCAGGGCCTTGTGATAGAAGCCATAGCAGGAGGAGGAAGTCACCACTGCCCTGAGGATCTTACAGACTAATTAGTTACAGGAGGAAAGACAGGGCCATGTGCAGGACTGCAGCAGAACTGGGGAGAAGCCAGCTCCCGACTCCTGAGCCTTTCTGCCATGCAGTGATGTTTTCTCGAAGAGTCGCCCTACTGCCCACTTTGCTTCCAGTCTGTCACCACCAGTACTTGTGTCACTGTGGTTGTGTGTCCCCTCCTTCCTCAGCGCAAAAAATGGTTCTACCCCACACTGCTGTGTAGGATACCCACTGAAACCACCAGGCTGGGTTGTTATGGTAGGGGAGCACTGACAGTGGTGATATACAAATATTTGTCAAATAGAGTCTATCCAATCTAATCTATCTGTCTAGACATTTGTGCTGTGTTCATCACCATGGTATCTGAGCGCCTGAGGTCATGCAGTGACTCAGTGTCAGCCATGGATAAGATCCAGACCTCCCGACTCCCAGCTCCAAGAGGAAGGCTGGAGTGGAGATCAGCCACGCTGCTCCCCAGCAGCCTGGGCTCAGCTGCACCCAGTTCCCATGTGCAGTCAGCAATGCTCCTCTTGGCCACTCTGGGCATGCCAGAACCTCTGCACCCCATCTATCACGGCAAGTGGGAGGCTCCACCACCCACTTGCAACCCCTGGGGTGCGCACCCATCATCCCACAGGCAGTAGTACGTGATTGTCATGCAAACACTCCAAAGATGAAGGTATGCAAAGCCCTGCCTTTACCGGGCCTACTCTTAGCTTGATCACGGGGAAGCCATTTCACCTTCTCCATCCAGTTGTGAAGACTGGCTTGCAGTCTCCTCGGGACAGGGATGCAAGAGCACGTACAGAGCCGATAGGAAAAGCACGCCCTTCCTCCTACCGCAGCCCAACAAAAAACCAGACCGGCTGGTGTCCAACATTCAGGCTGTAAGTAGTACACAAAATAAACAAAGGACATCAATTCTGCCAATGTTAGTAGCTTCAGGCAAGAGGCATACAAAAGTAGGGTATTTAAAATATGGGATAACGTCATCTGTAAATTTGTCCAAAAAGGCAGAGCTCTGCATTTGTGGATCTGAGACAAGGCAAAAGAAGCAAACCTGATATTGATGGTCCATGCTTTTACCTGTGCCTTGCCAATGGGTGCAAAAAACTAGACCTTCTCCCCTTAAAGAAGAATCTTATGCCTAGAAAAGGTCTGTAGGCAAGATCATGAGGGAAGGATTGTGAGAAATTCTGCCACTTTCACCAGTGAACAGCACCCTCACACATCTGTGTTTCTCACCACCGCTGGAGAAATCACCAACATTTGGTCCTGAAAGTAGTTTGATGGCTGTGAAAAATGTACTTGGGAAGTTGGAAGGGAAGCAGACAAAGGAGTTATAACAAAACCTGTCCTTTTTCTGCAAGTGATACTTGTCAAATATAAAAACAGTCAAGGTGCAGAACAAGTTGTGCTAATCTGCAATGTTTTC
This sequence comes from Egretta garzetta, assembly GCF_000687185.1. Lineage (NCBI taxonomy): Eukaryota > Metazoa > Chordata > Aves > Pelecaniformes > Ardeidae > Egretta > Egretta garzetta. Next base: position 1,172,134 of record NW_009259199.1, read on the forward strand.
CCAGCAGCCAGTTATTACTTTCACATTTTGTTTTATAATGCTTAAAAGCTCCAGAACCTAGAGTCATGTTGCTACAGAAGTAATTCCTATGGCACAGCTGCAGAGGAAAGGTCGCGTTTCCAAGCCTGTGTCAGCCGGAGGTGACGGCAGCCTGGATCAGGACATCTCTTCCAGATTTCAGCCTGGTACCTCAGCTGCAGAGAGCAGCGAAGACAAGAGCACAAAATTCCCTGTTTTAGGTCTCCAGGCAGTGGATGCTTACAGGGGCAACTGCCCCGTACTAAGGTCTAAGCTGCCCTCTCCTTCACTCCTACCCAAAAAAGTTAGACTAGCACAAGCTTGGGTTTCTCTGCCATCAGATCTCCAACTGCGCAACACAGGCACAGCCAAAAAAACCTCAAAAACAGTGGGCAGATAAACAGAGTTTACTTTATATTATCATCCACTGAAGCCACACCATTTTCATGAGCTGCGGCCAATGCTTTGAAGAGTCTGGTTCATGTGTTTCTGACCGCATGAACTTGGCAACGCTGGCAGAGCCAAGGCTTGTGGTTGCTAAGGGACAGGCATCAGCCTCAAACCTACCCTTTAGCCTAAACTACAGGAACAAAGGCACTAACAGGGATCTTGGGAGGTTGCACAGCCCATCTTCCATGGAAGCAGACCGGAGTTTCTCTAAACCACCAGTGTCAGAAATTCCACAACTCCCCAGACAATCTCCTCCCGCATTTCACTGCACTGAAGGCTTTTCCTAAATATCCAAACCAAAGCTTCTCTGCAGTGTAAAGGTAGTTTTGTCTCATCATTTCCCCCCAATGATAGTGAAAGAATAAATTAATCATCCTTCTTTAACAACAGCTTTTATGTACTGAGAAACCATTACATCCCTCTCCCTCCCCCACCAATACTGTCTTGCCTAGATTAAATGCACCTGATTTCTTCAACCTCTCCTCAGAGGTCATGTTTTCCAAAGCTCAGACAATTAGTGCTGCTCTCCTCTGGCTTTTTGCCAATTTGTCTACATCTCTATTTTAAAGCACGGTATCCAGAAACTCAGCCACTGAGGCAAAGATGACATGTCACCAGTACGGAGAAAAGAAAAAGCAACCCCCCACATACAGCATCCTCATAAAACCACAGAAGCCTTTCCGAATGCACTGCGCCCATTCTGGGAGCTGCTTACTCTGTGCAGGAGGTTGGAGATGCTAAAGGGGCAGCCTAGCTCTTGCCATTAGAGTGCATCACGCATGCAGAAGAGGGAGTGCAGCACTCTCTCTTTTGGACAAGAGGGAAGATTATTCAAGACAGCTTTGTGCATGAGCCCCAGCGTTCCCTGCTTGCACCCTGCCAATGGCATTACCAGTCTCTGAGATCCCTGCAGCAGCAGGAAAGCTGCTTTAAGGTCCTCTGCTGAGTAAACAAAGCCAACCAGAGAAAATTAGAGGTTTCAGCCTCTAAACCTACATATAGAACAGGTCTATGCCTTACCCTGCAATGGTAAATACCCACAGGCATAACACTCCATCCATGCAAAATCCTGCATGTCACCCCCAGCTCTCCAGAAGCCAGAGGACAGCAGTGGCATTAGAGCACAGAAACAGCCAAGTCCCAGACAAGGTTGCCCTGCACTGGCTGGCAGAACCATTTCTGCAAATGCAAGGCGATACAGGCAGGCATGAAGAGGGCAAGGTTTGCCGATATATGAAGCTACAGGACTACAGTGCCTTACTTGCATTTTCAATGACCCCCACACCAAACAGGATCAGCAGTTAGGATATTCTCAGGCTTGCCAAAGGCATGACCAGCACACAGACTGTAATTTCACTCCCAGGACTTTTTCCTTCATTCTTATCCCTGCTTTCCTGAAAAAGGGAGAGCTGTTTGGTATCTGCTTGCTCTTTCTGCAGAAAACGGTTTGCCCAAGCTGCTGCCTCTGCTTTGTTCACAGCACTGAACCTCAGGGCACCCTGGCTTTATGTTTACAACTTAAAACCACAACCCACGTCACTGTTATGTGCAGCGATGAGTTGGTTACACAAGGGCTGACAGACATGGTTAGTTCGGAGGCAAGAGCTCCCAGGTAATCAGAGGTGCAGAAGGCGGCACATTCAGTACCTCTAGCTGAGGAGCTGCTGCCTGGATGCAACCACACAATCTCCTAAGAAATCCCACTCTGCCCCTCCCAAAGCAGATACCCTTGAATAATTTCTGGCTGATGGACTAATTAGTCCTGGGCCATACTTCTTTAAACCCACCCAAAAGATAACTGAGAGGCCAGCCTACTATGATGACACTCAAATTTACTGTGGAGGAATCTATACCTACCCCCCAGGATGGGGAGAATGCAAATGCTCCTGGGTTTTCACCATATAGGAGGACTATAAGAGGAGTTCACAAATTACTATCTGCATAATAGCTGTGCTCACAGATCAAGACTGAGGCTCTGCTACAGCAGTTAATAGGAAAATGTCTAAAAGATGTCATCCCAGCAGGCTATACAAGTCAAATCACAAAGAAGTTTCCCGACACTAATTTTCTTGTTCCTTTCTTTTTTTTTTTTTTAGCTTAGGTACAGCATCACATACAAACTCAGTAAATATTAACATTGCTTCAGGAGCAAGAGAAGTTGACCATGTATCATGAAAGCAGAAACGTTTTGGGAACCACTTTCATCCAGCATCTCTGATTTGCAGTGACATCTGAGGTTTAAATACCAATTAAACACTATCCAACCCTTTTCCCACTTGTTTTTTGCCCCTCTTATTTCCATGACCTCTCCCCACCTGCAGCCAATGCTGTGCACTATGCTTGCCAGGCTCAGCACAACATCCTGAAGCAAATGCATTCAGAGGCTGATATCAAAGCTTTCCCCCTACTCTTAGCAAGTCACTCCATGACATCTGTTGGATTTAGAAGAGCAAAGCATACCATGACATTACACTTTTGGCCATTGTTGTACATTGCCAGAAAGAGATATGGTCTCATGGCAAGTCAGCAAACATGACATTGCCTTCTTGTCTGTGGGGGAACAGGGAGTACGAGGGACTTGCTGCTGCTGAGGAATCTCTTCCACATGAAGCAAGCATGGCATTTTGGAGCTGAAATACAGGGGCCCTGCTCTCCAGAATATCTGGGGCTGTCAATGCCTGCTACTTCTCCACAGACTGACTGTTCTGCAGGGGCTGGAGGGACATCTACCACCACCGATTCTCCTGGAGATTGAAGCTAGTCTCCAAGTAGGTCCGGCAGAAAACAGCTGCTTCTGCCTGATGGATTTCCTGCATTTTGCCACATTTCTTAGGGAGTGCTCGGCACTTTTTAAGCCACTGAACCTGTGCACAGAACAAGATTGTACCTAACCTTACTAGGTTTCCCACCCACATTAGACCAGACAGCAATGCCCCATGCAAGGGGGCTAACAAGGATTTCCAGCCTGTACCATTCTGCTCACCTGGCAGGCTGGCTTTTCCCCTCATCCAGCCAGGTGACTGAGTTTGCACTATTCATTTAAGAAGGGGGAGTAGTAGGGACTTCCCAAGAGAAATGAAAAGTCAGAGCAAGCTCTCACCAATATGGTGTTATCAAGGACAGCACACAGGTTTGATGGATCATCTAAGGGAGGGTACAACCACAGCATAGTTTTTGAGCAGTCCTTTGAAATATCCAAACACTGAACAAATCAAGAGCTTCAGTAAGAGACAGGCTTTCCTCCAAGCAAGCAATGAGGCCAATTCTTCAGCAAGGAGCCAAGAGACACAGCACTTGCAGAGCAGGCAGAACTGACCACTCAAGTACTGCTAATCCTGTGATGCTCTTTGCACACACACAGGTTAACCTTGATAACGGCAGCCACATTTCCAGCATGTTGTCAAATGAAGCTGTCCCTGTAGATCTGAATAGATAAAGAGGATTTTCTCAAGCAAGCTGTGCCTGCTTGTGAGCCAGTGCTGAGGGATCCTTTTGGAGGAACAATGCTTTCCCAATACAGACGTAGCGCTCATTCTGTGACTGTTTTAGGGAAAGCAGAGAGCTAAGGAGCACAATCTGTGAGGCACAATGGATTACCTAATCTATCTCATGGGTATTTTTAATGGATTAGTAGGTATTACAGTGGGATATTGCAAATATCCCATAGAAATTTGGAAGTGAGAGAGAACAATCAACTGGCTGCAAAACCAGTGTAAAGTTTGTCCCAGAGGTATTGAAGGATTACAGAGGAAGCTAAATCAAGGTTGATTTTAAAAGATGTTGGTAGACAGCTACCCAAGCTCAATAAAAACAAGGTCTCTAATGTACAGGCTTAAAAATGGAACAAGAGAGTAGACACCAACCCTTACAAGCACCTGTACTACTGGTGGACTCAGTTCAGCAAAGCACCTGTACACACACACAGGGCTTTCAGCATTAAGAAAAATCACTGACTATTCAGAATGCCATCTGGTTTTGGGACAGGCCTAGGTCAATATTCAGGAGACAGATTTCTAAAGCTGTTTCATCCTCAGTGATGAAGGTAGTTTTCCAAAGCCTTCCATAGGCATCTCTTGCCTGGGTTATGCACACTCAGTAAGGTTCCAGTAAAGCGAGGGGAAAATATGAACTCAAGTTTGTCAAACTGCATATTTGCTCTCATTTACAGGCACACAAGTGCATCACCTTACCAGACCTGAACATTATCAACCTGTCACCGCCAGTGGGTCCCAAGCAATCAACTCGTAATGAGTGACTTTACCAGGAACACCAATTCCCAACTACCATCCAGCCCTTGAAGTAGGCAACACCCAGCTCAGACCACAGAGAGTTTACTTTGCAGGGTGCCACAGCCATCAGTTTCTTTGTCGGAGCAGGGTGGCTGCAGAAGGCAGATCCAGATCTGACCATCAGGAGATGAAGGCAATGCCCTGACCTCCTGGTGTACTGCGCTGCTAGAGCAAGGATTGGTTGCCTGCCCTCCCCTTCCAGGGACATTCCTCCCTGTGTCCTCCAGGGCACCACACAGACCAGCTCCCTGGCGTTGCAGTCTGCAGGGCACACACTTTATGTTTTCTTTTACATCCCTCTCTGCAGAGCAGGGCACTTCTATGAAACGTTGCATTTCCTTGTGGTAACACTGATCTAGCCCTGGGAAAAGCAGAGGCACTGAGCATCCCAGATCCCCTCAGCCCTTACTCTCCACCAAGAGTAGCAGCGGGACGGCAACAGGGCTTCCCAAGCAAGCGTTCATTGTGGACTAACAGAGGATCAGCACAAGCCAGGCATTTTTTCCCCAGCAGCAATGTGAAGCATCAGACCCACACTGACCAGCCACCCCCACATTTCTCCACCAGAGAAGACTTTCCTCCCACCTCTGTCAGAATCCCAGCAGGCAAGTGCATCTCCCCTGTGGGCCCTGCCAGTGCAGCCGTGGGGCACAGCTCTGCCTGCCTGGCAAGCTGGGGGGGACTCAGGAAGGGTCCAGCTCTTTTGATTTTACTCAAGCCCTCAGAGCTCGCATTTGCTCCTTCTTCTTACAGACAGCCTGGAGCTACCACTCCCCCAGCTCAGACAGGCTCAGAAGCCTTTGGCACCCTGCTGCTCCTCATTTCCTAGCCCACCGCCTGTTATCCTGCTTTTTAAGGCACACAGAAGAGGGCAAATCTTCAGAAAGCATTGTACACAGACACTGAGTATTTTAAACCCCATACATAAATGTGCAAAAGGGAGAAGGGTATTTAATCATGTACCTACAGCTTTCCACCAGAGCAGCGTCACTACAAGTGCCAGCACAGGCGGCTGCCCCCTCCTGCCCCATCTCCAGCTCAGCAGGTTAGCCTCAGAGCTCCCGCACAGCCTGGAAAACACTCTTTACACCACCAAATGCTGGATTCCTGCACAAGCTCCAGTACTACAAGGTCCACAAACACACACAGCTTTTTAAGCAGGATCAGGGCTGAAACCCCTAGTGTCAGGATCCCCACAGCACCATGACCCTCCTGCAGCAGCCCAGCAGGCAGGAGCACAGCTTGGGGAAACCACAGCACCATCCTCCTACCCACAGCCAAACAGCTCCTAAACCCAGGGCTGGTGCTATATGTGGGACATCCCATCCCATCCCATCCCATCCCATCCCATCCGGCCAAATGCTGGGCACTGACACAAGATCCAACCACCCTGCTCCCTCCCCCCACAGGACCCTCCACCCGCCTCAGGGGGGCTGCCAGGGTGCCACACAGGTGAGGCCATTTAGCAAATTTTCCTGAATAGCAGCTGGCAGCTGTGGAAATTTCTCCCATGTTGCACATCAGCCCACCTCACTTCTCATTTTCCCACTCAGGGCACAAAGGTCCTGACCCACCTTTTCATTACTAGGCTTTTCTGGCGCATTACTAATAAATGTCTGCTACAGAGAGGAGCCTCTCTTACGTGCACTGGAAATATCATCCCCCAAACAACTGCAGACCTGACCTGTGCTTGAGTATGTGACCTGTCTGGGAAAACACTCTCACACATTACCAAATCCTAAGCCATCTAATCCCCTTAGCTGAAAATGAGCCAAACCAAATTAATTTAAATGGGTTAACACAAGCTTCTCTGTTCATATCAAATCCATTACTCCATCTTGGAAGTATTTGTAACAAAAACAACTGGACTTGTCATTTTTATCAAAGTGACAACAAGAAGGGGTTTTCATTTTTTTCCCTGTTTTCAATTTTTAATGAGTTAGTCACACCTCCTCATCATTGTTTACAGACTCTTGTCTTTAAAGGATACCACAGTATTTAACTTCTGGATTGAATCCAGTGAGACACATGCAGCATGCAGGGATAAAAAGAAAAGAAAGAAGATGGCCAGGTCAGGCCATGCCAGACTTGCACAAATAGAGAAATCAGGGCTGGGACATCTAGGAGCAGCAGGGTACAGCCTTGCTCTGGCCCCCTTGCCACACCTCCATGAGAGGATTTTTTAACGGTGATGGACATGGTCCTTCTTTCCCCAACACAGCGCAAAGTCAATGGCTGGGGTCTCCAAATGAGAGAAGGTCACTCCTTTCTTGTTACCTCTGCAAAGTCCCTTGTGGAGAAACAGCCTTTTCCCGGTGCCCACCTTATCCTTCCCGACAGAGCCTGCTATTAGGGCTTTTGTTAATACTGACTTCAGATGCCTCCCACCACCACCTCCCCATACCGCACACCCGGTCCTTTCCTTACCCTACGAAGGGCATGTGGCCCTTTGGCTCGGCTCAGAGGCAGAGCTTTGGGGTCACATGGTGCCCAAGGCTTATTCTTAGTGACAGTCAGGGCAATTTACAGTGCAAGTATTGGAAAAAAAGGAGTGAGTCAGGCCTGAAAATATCATGACATTCACATTAAAATCATGAGTCTGAGCTAGGAATCATGAGAAGCGAAGCACACACACAAACAAGCCTCCCTCTTTCCAAATGTTATACATGGGATTATATGTTTTCATCTCCCAGTTTCTGAGTCTCTTGGATGTGCCTTGTTCAGGTTGTTCTGTTTTTTCTCCGCACTCTCAAGACAGAGAAAATCTTACAAAATTCAGTAATGACTGAGAATTGCAAGAGTTTTGTAAGAAGAAGGCTTCAAGTCTGTAAGATGGTCACTTTTGAAAGATTGACCCCAGCACTTGGGTTTCCATCATTTCAGTAATGACTGATTTGCAAATTGTCCTGGAAATTCAGCAGAACAAAAGTTACCAGACTACCTTTTACCCTAGCACCTCTTATTAAGAGATAGAACTAACTGCCATTTGTTCACCAAAATAATTGCTTTCACTCAGGATGCATGGATGAGCGAATCTTGCAGAGCTTTTACATATATATTCATCTCCAGCAATTCATCAACATAATAATCACGCATTATTAACTTGAGTACTCATCAATTTTTTTTCTCTAGCTTCAAATACTAGCAAGGAGCTAGTGTGCAATAGGGAAGAAAAACATGCAGGGGAACTTGTGATGAATGTTCTATTTTTGCTATGAAAGGAAGATAAGAAGAAAAATTCAGCTCATAGCCTACCCTCTCCTTCCCTTCCAAAAAATTCCTACCAGTCTGAGACCCTTCCCCAGAGGCCAGCAGATGGGGCTTTCCTGCAGACCTTCTCCCCAGCTGGAGGCTATACCCTTTCCATCTCTGCAGCAAGAAGTGGGCCCACCTGCCTGTTCCCTTTGGGGATTTCACAGGCTACCCCAGTCGAAGGAAGGGTCGCAGTTTGGTGACCAAGCAGTGGACCAGAGCACTGAAGGTGCTCAGGTCTGTTCTCATTAATGAAGAGCAATAGCAGGAAGCAGAACTTCCCAGTGCTATTCCTTCCACTGCCACGGGTTTTCTGTGTCATCCCCAACAACCTGCCCCCTCTTGGTGTCCCCTAGATGTAAAATGGACCTAGGGGTGGCCCATCATCCCATGGGTAGTGGGGAAGATTTGTTAGTCAATGTTTGTACAGCACAGGAGCCTTGCTGCTATCTGTCACGCAGAGCCCATAATACTACCTGAGAACAAATTATATTCGTGCATAATCAAAATCGCATCCAGCTCAGCCCTGATTCGAGAATCCTTTTTGGCTGGTGATGATGTCCAGAGCAGAGAGAGCACAGCTTGATTTCCAGAGCCCAGGCTGAGCTGGCAGAGCTGGCAGGTAGAAATATCTTGTTTTGACTGGTAAACTGAGCAAATTTGACATGGAAACCACTGAGGGAGAATAAATATGGAACAACAAGATGTAATTTTTACAGAGGCTCTTTTCCAACTATAACTGTACTCAGAGTCATCCCAGACGTGAACTAAGAGGTCCTGAGGTCTGGGGAGGGAAATTCAAGCCATGGTAGGTTTGGCTGAGGCTCCCCCCTGTCACAAGCGCAGATATCAGTAAGTGCACAATTACTTAACAGTTCTATTCCTGCAGGACTGCAAAGAGCAGGAGGAACGGGAAGGGGAGGGGGGAAAGATCAGAGAAGGAAATGAGTTTTTAGCTCTGACACAGAACCAAGGATAAATGCCAAAACCAGAAGAATAGCCTATAGGAACTGCATGATCAGTGTTCACCAAACCAGCCCGAAATTCATACCCTGCTCAAAGCAAACAGCGGCACTCACGCGGCCTGGGAGGAAGGGCTGACTGAGAAGAGCTCTGTTTCTTCCCATTTAATGGGAAGGGGATCAATCACTGGATCTCCAGAATACCTCTTTATTTGACCGGTCTGTTCGTGCTATAGGTCTCCACCATCCAGCATTTCTTAAATATGTGATGTGAATTCCTTTAATGGGCTTTATGCCATCATCAAGCACATAATTTGTCTTGTCCATGTTTCTGGTCATGTTTTAACAAGTGCATTATATTTCACATGAAATATCAAGATATAAATAGAAACTTAACAAATCCCACCAAGGGCTATCTGCAAGAATGGATCTTACAGACTTCTGCACCAAATGCTGTCACTACCACTGAAGAATCATCTTACATCAGTTCAGCCTGACACTTTAGTAGCCTCCAACTTTTTTTCTTTGAACCAGACATAGGTGAGGAAAGTGACATGCACACACGGTCTGTCTTTCAGGTAGCAGTAAAACTACAGCATATTCCTTGGCTTTTATATTTTGTGCTATGTGGGTTAAAAACATTTTTCTGTCTAACTGGGATATTGGGAGTCTTAGGAAATGAACAATGCAGATATGTAAAGCTGCTCTGATGAACAGCTCTAGGGCTGTGGGAATATATTTTGAGTAATCAAAAGGACTTGTACTAATGGGTTTTACACTCTTACATTTTGCTTTCAGTGGCAGTGCCTCGAAGGCAAGTTTACCAGCAGGAA
>NW_009259199.1:1182054-1203464 GCF_000687185.1 Egretta garzetta
GGAATAATCTCAGAAATGGTGAGTGTTATACAGATGTTAGTCAAGGAGGAAGATGGGTCCAGGTGAGATAGCAAACAACATCCAGACAGGCTATAAACAACAATCTGCTCTTAATCAGTTAATTAATTAAGAAGTATTGGAATTATTCTACTAATCAATAACTTGAATGCATTGTATTCGGTCACAAAAAATCTATGACTAAGAAAAGAGGTAAAATTCATGGAATAAATGCTTTGTTAAAGTCATGATGACATCTTTCCTTTAGAGAGAGACCTCAGAGACCCTCGCTAGCCAGGGTGCACTACAGTGGCCTGGCTCCAGCAGCGCTGGAAAGCAGCTGTGTCAGGGGCTGAGTGTTGCTGCAGGGAAAGACTGCACCAGCCATGGGCGGAAAGGAGGGAGGAGGGCAACCGGATACAATTATCTGACATAAGCTTTGGCACAAACGTGAGCATCAACATCTCCTCCAGTTCATGTGAACGTATACTGGCTTAATGGATGGCAGCAATACTTCATATCCTCCACCAGATACCGAATCCAGAAAACAATGTTTGGTACTACCAAGCACAACTCTAGGGCAGGCACACGTTGCTCAGAAACTCAAGTCCACTTTGACTCTGGTCTGAGACTCAGGGGAATTCATCTTCATTGCTGCTTCATTGCTTTGTCACACCACCCAAAACCCCCTCCACTGCTCTGTGTCAGAGCTTCCTGTCTCTGAAGGAGGATAAATAAGGATCTTGTGGGGCCACAGGTGAATGCACAAATATGTTCAACCTGCAGCAAGAAGTTTGCAAGCTCTATTACACTGAAGGAAGGGACTGGTCTAATATTCTGCAACATTATTGCACTCAAAAAATAAAGCATGAGAAAACAAAATGGATGAAAGCTAGGTGGAAGGATGCCCACTGCTGAATGGATGCTACGGAACCGGTTCTTAATTAAACAGTCCACATGATCTTTGTTCATTCCTTTTCCTTGTTTGATAGAGGATGGATTTGCTCTGAGGATGACGCAGGATTATATACCAGAGGATAGCGCTGACAGTGGGGTCCCTGCCTGATTTGCTGAAGAAGCTGATAGCCATGCAGTGAATGAGGGGGAGGCCTTCAGGAAAGGAAAGATGTTTGTGTAGCTGAGTCTTGCTCTCCAGGACTGGATGTGTCACAGGGGTTTCTACATCCTATGCAAGTTACCTAAGCCTCACAGGATTTTGTGAATTCTGTGTGTGTCTCTCTTGGGGCACGGGGGCTGAGCACTCACAGCTGTGGCTGAAATCAATAGGAGCTGTGCTTTGAACATGCAGTGTGCTGACTACAATGCTGCTAAGTATTCTGGAAAATCAGGTGTTTGGGCTGGGCACCCCACAGGAGGGGATACCTTTGACTCCTCAAAGGGGAGGTGTGAACAAGTTCATGCTGTACTGGTCTGCTTGACAACATTATAAAAACAACTAATTCTGTGTTGTGAGCCAGTGTGAATACAGAGCAGTCAAGAAAGCATGAGTCCAAGATGGTCTTTGCCTGCTCAGTCCCAGGCTTTGCATCAGATATGCATCTCACTCCAGTCTGGCTCAGCCTGTTCTAATCGCCTGCCGTGACAACCACAGCTAGTCCCCACTGTCCTGCTCCTAGACTGTGCCCCTCTTGAATGAAGGGGACAAGAAAGATCAGCTCCATGTGTAAATGGCATCTCTTGTCTCTCCTGCAGAGGTGTTCAGGAGAACGCAACTGTTCGACCTTGCCTCCCGATGCACCCTCACAAGGGGACCAAATATAGATCCAGGAGAAACCCCAGTTCTGGCTTTTCTGGAGTCATGAGTGTCTGACTTTACAGCCTCAAAGTCCTTTTCACAGCATGTATTTCCTATAAAAAGAGCAAAGTGAAAAAAATAGAAATTCCATCATGTGGCAATGTGTTAACATCCACATATGTCCCAAGAAGGACTGGATCCTTTCATTTCCTGCCACTTCAGTTAATGAAGTAAGACACAACAGCAGGAGGTTGTCATCTTCCTTCTGCATTAGCCCTAGAGAGGATGTGACCCATGGTCTGGAGCCAGAAGTCACGTAAAGGGGGGAGGAAGTGAGGGCTGGTTTTACTGACCAAGAACATTCTTTTCTTAACACCCTTTTCTCAGGGAGGAAAGTGGGGCTACTGGCGGTTATATCCGCCTTTACTGGTGGTACATCCACCTTTGATTTGGCCCTGGTTGGCACTGGGGTCTCCAGACAGCTCCTTCCTCAATTTACTCCTTTCCCCAATCTGACCCATATTCACTCCTCTGCTTTCAAATCCAGAGCTGCCCCTCCACCCTGCCGGGGTATAAAGAAGGAAGGGTGATGTTTCCCACTGTAGTAAGGCTCTGTGAAGTGCAGCATTTCAGGTTAACCTTGTGTCCAGCTTTGGGCAATTTCTCCTGCAGTCAGTGAAGGAGATGGCCCTGGTGGGAGGAATGCCTTCCGGCTGAGCCTCAATTCCCTGCCCCAAAGCGAGCAAAAGAGTTGGCTCAAGGCATCTCAGAAGTGTGGGGAAAATTGAAACTGGCTGCTCTGATTGAAACATTTTTGCCACAGAGGTGGAGGGGAAGAGAGCTAAGGAGCTGAGCGCTAAGCCCTAGAAGGCAGGTTTGCAGCTCCCACTGCCGCTGGGACAGGCAGCCCAGGACCAGCCCCCCCCCACTGCTGGGCTGTCCCCTTCCCAGCCCTGCAGCCTGGCCCTCCTGCAGCAGCACCACCAGTCTGGGATGCTGCATGGGCACCGGAGGTGGCACGGCCACCATGCTTGTTCCAGCCAGGTCACTGGCGGCCCCGGGGATCTGCCTGCTACACATGCACCTGGGCCAGTCCTGCTGGAGGTGCTGCCAGTTTCACCCCCAACATTTTAGGAGAGGAAAAGCACCCAGCACGTATGTGCCTCAGCTTGTTCTTAGAAATGTCTGAATCATTTTGCCTAAAATTTCCCCCCTCCTCTTCAAAAAGTCAAAGCAAGCTGGCTGCATAGAAAAAACACATCCACTGTGGCTGAACCTTATACGCAGTGGAAAACAGGGACATTTTCAGGAAGTATTAACAACGTGCAATACCACCAGCCTTGACTATGTAGGAACCCAAATTCCCATTCCTTCCAGTACAGGACCACTAAGACCAGCTGTTTCCCAGCCACACAGGGCTGGTGGGCCAGGGCTTGGTCCCCCTCCGTCTCCTGCTGCATTCGTGCCAGCCAAGACAGCCATTCAGCCAGCCAGCCCTGCCAGTTTCGGAGCCCTGAACTACTGACGATGCTTCACTGCAACACTTTATGCATCAGCAATCATTTATTTTTACAATTCTGGCTTTCAGGCGATGCTGTTACATGGGGAAGGGCTGAGGATTTCATCCCCAGGTCCACTGAATTTGGAGTGGCCTTTGAAGAAGAAACGCTGGGGAACAAGCAGGATGTGGGGGCAGGCTGGGTGCCCAGGAGGGTGCAGAGAGGGGCTGAGGGCAGGAGGGGCAGGGGAGAGAAAGGAGGGAGGCCAAGATATTGCAGCTAAGGAGGGGTTTGGGTGTCAAAGGAGAGGGGTGAGACTGGGCGAGGGTGACAAGAGCCGAGGCCAGATGCATGCTGCAGAGCAGATGAGGAGCAGGGCACAGGCTCATTTTGACCCAAGATCCCCTAACTGCTAATTCTCCTTAGGGAATTTTGAATTAAAAATGGGGCAGGGAAAGCTTCTGCATCTATAGGCATGGAAACACAGGATTTACTGTGTAATCCTGAGGGGTTCTCAGTCATTCCTTTTTCACCAGGCATTTTCAGACACTGTGCACACCACCCAGGAGAAACACTAGGAACCCTGCATTCTAGGTGGGCTGGGGGCAAGGAGCAGAGAATACCCTCACCTTGCTTTTGACTAGCAAGATCTGTAAATTATGCTAGGAAACCATAAAGGATCCCCTTTCCATCGTCTGCTCCTGGGAAGAAGAGGCACCTACTTGAAACTCTTGCGAAGTTTTGGACTGGGAATGTTGCACCAACAGAGAGCAGCTGAGTCACTGAGCACAAGTGGGATCCTCCTGCCATTCCTTCATTGCCTTCTCTACCCTGGGGCAGTACAGTCTTCATTTGCTTTCTTTTTTTTTATTTTATTTTTTTTTCCTCCTATAAACCTAATGCTTCTGAAAGTGAGTGCTTAAGAGCACTTAGAAGAGCCAGGGTGCTGCTCTGAAAGCTCCGTCTCTCCCCCTACCCGTGGCCCTGCAATGCTTCCCAGACCTGATCTGCAGCATCCCCTCATCCAATGCTAAATCATGAGCATCCTGCTTGCCTTACTGTGGTCTGGCTTGAAACATACCCACCACATATTGCCCCCAAATTGTCCACCGTCCATGCTGGATGACACCCACCTGTGATTTGATCCCCCTGTGAGATACGCTGCCCTCCTCCTCCAGAGCTGAGCAGGCTCCCCAGCACACCCTGCCAAAAGACCTCGCTCTGCATCATTGCTGATCTTGCAGTACCAGGACAGAGATCTCCCTCTTCAGCAGACCAAGAGCCCTGGCTGGAGGGATGCAGATCCCTCCTCCAAGGCTGTTCCAGATCCTGACCACAATCCTGGCCAAACCCCTTAGACTTGTTTTGCAATGACCCCCCGCCCTTTCAGTCCCAGGCCATCTCCTTGCTCAGCCCATGAAAATTGGTCTTTGTGGTCCCTACATGTCCCACCCTGCCACTGTCCCACATCTCTCCAAACTCTAGGCCTTGGGGGACCATGGCTGAAAAGTAAGAGGGGACTTCCCAGGCTGAAAGGGCTTATCACCTGTGCCCCAAGGACTGATGCTGGCCCTTCAATGCCAACCCCTCCACTCATCCTCCCTTGGTGCCTGACCCCTTTGAGCTGCCCCCACTGAGCTAGGATAGCTTTCTGAAGGAGTTGCTCCCACATTTTTCCATCACTCCCACATGGCTCCAAGTTTCCCCCTTTCTCTTCTGTGTCTCCCCATTCAGCCCAGCTCCCCAGATGAGCACGTCACACTCATTGCCACCCCTGAGAGCCGACCTGCTCATCAGCCTAATGGGTTTCCAAGGGGGTGGGGGAAAGGGGAGGAGAGCAAGTGGCTGATGCTTCTCAGCCACTCAGCTTGGCCCAGAGCTAACGAGGCATCTCAAAATTAAAAAGTGAACTGCAATCCCCAGCAGGCCTGTCCTCCTTTTGGCATTAGTCGGAGTTCTCTTTCTCTCTCAAAAAAGAGGACTGGGGAGCTGTGAGTTGCATTTGGAGCCATTGAAGCACCGCATCCCAGAAACCGTGGGGGTGCTGGCATGAGGAGGGCACCCTGGGGCTGCTGTACCACGGAAGCACTGGCTCTCTTAGAGAGGTTGAGAAGTGCAAGATCTGCCTCACTATGGCAAGGAGCACATATGGTATATAGGAATGTGGTCCTCCAGTGCCGCTACACCCAAATGTCCCCAGCTCCCTCCTGCTCTGTGGGCAGCGACTGTGGGTGTGTGGAGGCGTCCCAGGATGCAGAGGTGGTACCCTGGCCCTAGGGCTGAGCAGGTGGGGGACAGTGCAGGGGTGATTGCCACCAGGCACTGATGTGGGAGAAGGATGGCCAGCCCTGAGACAGCCCCAGCCTGTTCCTCTGGGGCAGATGGCTCTCAGCAGGACCTGCCACCCCTCTGAGATGCTCTCGGCCATTTGCAGTGCACCCTGACTGGTCTTCCTGGGGTGAGAGCACAAGCAGGTGAAGGGTGATAGCCTGCCCCAGCAGAGATGGCTCATGCCCATCTTGCCCAGCTGGAAGGCAGCTGAGGGCTGGCAGGACAGTCCAAGTGGAGCACAAGGGGGCCTGCAGGGCAGTCTCCTTAGAATAGCCTAGTCCTCAGGGTGCTGGGACTGGGGTTCAGCCCAGTCTCACTCACCCCTAAGAGATCACAGGTCTGCATACACACAGCTTCCAGGACTTTGCCCAAAGTGTGCCTTTTCCAGCTGCACACAATTTATTGGGGGAACTTTGGCCTCTCCACAGCAGGGCTGTGGATGAACTAGGAGCCACAAAGGGTCAGGCGCATCCTGACATGATGCCACCAGATTTCTCCTAGGAATGGGTTTGGCCCAAAATCTCAGAGAACTGGGGAGCTCTGGGGACAGCAGTGGTGCAAGGGAACTTCCACCCCTTTCCCCTGGGCTTGTAATGCTAATGATCATCAGCTCTCAGACTCACCTCTCAGCCCATCCTTCCCTCATCTGTAAATGCTGCAGGGGAAATTTTGTCCAGGTAAGTTTATCCTCAGGGGAAGGGAGCCAGACATGTTAAGGCGTCCCTGCACACTGAGCACTAAAGGTACCATCACCCGTGCTGCCAGCCAGGACTTTGCACTCACGAGCAGGGGGAAGGACAAGAAAGGGTGAAAGGCAACAGTGAGATGAGTGCAGGAAAAAGGGTTACCATCGTCTTTCTATTTCTCTGCTTGAGTGATGGAAAATGCAGTTTACACTTTGGGAATTCAGACTAAAATCAAATTAAATGCAACGGTTACCCAAACCCATCCATTTTGCAGTCAGGAAGGATGCGGTGCCTGCTGAGCCCAGCCCATGCACCACACAGACCTGGTAGGGTCAGCAGCAGCGCCTGCACCAAGCCCTGTGCCTCCTTGCCCAGGCTGGAGGAAGGGCTGGTCCGTGTCCTGGGGGGTGGTAGGATGCCCTGGGGACCTGGTGTCTGAGTACACGGGCTGTCAAATGGGCCTGGGCTGCTGGACCTCCAGCCCCACGGGTCCCTGCTGCACCCCTCTGCTCTTGTGCCTCCGTGGAGCCAGATCACCTACCGTTTTACTATATTATAATCATCTCAAGGGCTTACAAGATGGTTTTCTTGCAGTTTTTATGTCATTTCTGCAGTTCTGCCCCTCATAAAATGTGCCTGCACCAATTGCTGTGATTGGGGCTGGTCAGCTAATAGGGACATTTCATGCTTCCCAGGCAGAGCCTTTAAATCAAATCCCGTGTTCGAAGGAGACAAGGGAGAGGGGGAACCCCTGTTTCCTCGCAGAGTGCTGCAAGCCTCCCTGAAGCGTTCCCCACCGCACTGAGGTGACCTCCCAGACGGGCCCTGCGCACTATGGAGGGCTGAGCATCTCCCCCACCCCACAGTCCTCTGTGCGGCCGAGCCCAGCAGCAGACGGTGCTGCTGCCTGAAGGCCCTGCTCCTCCCTGGGGGAGAGCGCGGTGGCGCGGGTGGTGGGGCTGTGGTGCGTGGGGAGGGAAGGCAGCCTCTGCCGAAGGGTACAGGGCAGTGAGTGGATGGGGACAGGTTTGGGTGAGGTGCAGGGAAACCAGAGGTTTCAGGGAGAGATGGGTTTGTTTTGAAATCAGTGGGGATATTCCCTCACCCCCAGCTTCAAGGAACTCTGGATCAGGCCCTTTGGGAGAAAACTCCTCCCTTGTATCACCATGGACTTGGCCCTGGCATCTCTTCTCCTCGAGAGCATGCACACGAATCTGCTTCCCAGCAGTCACCTGGAGAAGGACGTCTTGATGTGGTTCCTGTTCTCTTGCAGGCTGAAGATCCCCCAACCCCACACATCTCCTCACGAGGAGGAAATAGCATTGCCCAGGGAAGACTGAAAACAGCCAAGCTCGGCAGGCTGAAGCCAGAAGTCCCCCTCCCTGTGTGGTCAGCTGTGGTTCTCCACTGCCTGCTGCTCTCCAACAAATGTACCTCAACTGTACCCTGGAGTATGACAGTACCCAAGGATTATTTCATGTTTCATCTCCACCAGGACAACAAAGAGAAGGCTCTTCCCTTTTGCTCATGGGACACAAGAGAGGAATTGCAGAGCCTTGCATCTCCTACTGAATAAGCAGTGAGGCCACAAGTTCCCCATGAAATATTTTATCCCATATTGTTGCTGAGAGGGCAGCCTGGCAGACCGACCAGGAGCCCTGCCAACAGACACCCCAACCCTCTGCAGGGAAAACAGCTAAAAAACCTGGCATTGGGAACAGAAGTGGAGGAGGGTGACCAGTTGTCCGTGATGGAGGAAAGTTTGGAGTAGAGGAAAAGCAGAGTGTCTCTGACCCAGCAGTATGTCCCCACAAACATCACACCATGGACAACCCCCAGCTGTCTGCAGAAAGTGATTATGGCGGGAGGAGAGGAGCTGGTGAGAGGAGGAGGGAAACCAGAGGGCAAGAAATAAATGTGAGGAAGAAGGCAAGAAGGAGATGGGGCTAGCAAACAGTGGTTAGAGGGAGAAGTCAGGTGGGAGCGTTTCGTGAGGTCAGGGCATGTTGCAAGCAGCCAAGTCGGCAGCACAGACACGCGACAGCCCCCGTGCCCAGCTCCCCACGACCGCCATCACCATACCTCCAAAGTCAGGCCTGAGGCGGACGTCATAGCCCTTCAGCAATTTGTCCACAATCTCTTTCACCACAGAAATATTCCCAGTGGATGGGCTGAAAGACAAAAGAAGAGAGTCCTTGTCATCCCGTCTGCCACCAGCCCTGCAGGAAGGGGAGCTGGCTGGGCAGCACTGCCAGAGCAACCCTTGTGCCCCACGGCACCAAAGCGCCTGTGCTACAAACACCCCAGCCATGGGCACAGCCTCCTAATTTCCTTTCTCACTTGCATTTTCTGTCCCTGGTGCAGCTCTTGGCCCCTGCACACAAGCCCTGTGGGTCTGCTAGGGGTCCTAAGCTGTCCTTGGGGGTGGCACAGGAGTCTCAGCAGGTATTTTGGCTCCTCTTCTGCATCTCACCCTGACTCCTGGGCACTCCAAACTCCATCACCCCATGCTCCTGCCTGCTGCGTGCCTGCATCCCAGCGGTCCTACCAGGCTGGTACCCCCTCAGCACGGGCACCGCTCACCACGCACACCCTCCCCAGCCACCAATGTGCACACGCGGGGTGCCTTGCTGCACCCTGCCCATGGGTGGGTGCACACCCACACATATGCAGGCAGAATTTATCCTTTCTGTTCCACCAAGGTGTGCATGGGGCAGCTGCAGCCTCTCTCTTGCAGGGCTCGCTCCCCTGCCATGCTGGACACTTGCTCCCGATCTCACACCACACAGCACGGACTTGTCACACACTGAGGTCTCCCCTACACAAGTGCCCCCCGCAGCAGGCACCCTGCACTGTCACACATCCCAGTGCAACCTCTGCTTTCAGTGCACCCAGGTATTTCTTCATATTATTGTAGTAAAGGGAAAAACAATGCTTCTTTTGTCCTATGGCCTCAATATACGGCTGATCTTTGGCATGTAAAGATTAATTTTCTGTCACTCAGCATCACCATGACTTCTTAGCAACGCAGATCAACAGAGAGAGACAAGGAAGGAGAGTACATGTTTTGCTCTCTGTGCCAGGGCAGTGATCCTTTCCCTTCCAACCCCTGACCTGCACGCAGGGGGGGCAGCCATCCTCCCTAACACTGATCCAGCTCCTCCAGCCATTTCAGCAATAAGGGAGCTCCCTCTAATAACAGCTCAAGAGCCAAAGCAAAACTGAAGGTGGGAAACCCGAAAGGAGAGGATGCTAAAAATATTGAACATATTCAGTGCTGCGGGGTATATAGGTTTTCTGCCTGAAAATCCAGCCTCTGTGCCACCCTCGTCCCCTGCTTTGCATGAGAATAGGGACCCTGACGGTGACAACTGCTGCTCTTTGCAGTCACCCACCACAACAGCATGTCTCCCTGTCAACACCGCCTCCCACATCCACCCGAGTCAAGCTGGAAAGCTGCACCATAGCACTGCCTCAGCCAGCCAGCCCCATGCCTCGCTGGACACCAGGGTTTGCACTGACACATCCGTGTGTCTGCACACACACACAGACGTGTGCTCTCCTGACTGCACAGAGGATGTACGAACTCCTTGCGTGTGCACACAGACATGCAGACACATGAAAGCATTGGAGCTCAAGGGTACAGCTGTGGAACATGCACAAATGTGTGTGCATGTGTGTGACCACATCCAGGTCCGTGTGGAGGTGATGGTGGGTGCAGATCTTGCTCCACTGGGTTATGAAAAGACACCGGGCTGTGGACATATTTTATCCAGGAGCACAGAAACAGGCATTTGTGGGTGCCCGAGACTGGGTTCCCAGGTACCCCAACTCTCTGTATAGGTGTGGGTGGAGGCATGTGGGACCACCGGGCAGTCTGGGCATGCGTTAAGGCTCTGGATGCACAGGCTGTGTATGTGCAGGGATTTCTCAACTGAACAGGGATGTGCGAATGTGAAACAACACACTTCCCAGGCCCAGCTTTGGTGCATGGACAAACTGTTCAGCACTTGTGCTGTGCGGGGAAATGTGTCTGAGCTGCCTTCCTGAACATGCACCTTACAGGGGTACAGCTCCTCATTGCATCGCTTTATTCACTGTAAAAAGGCCAGAGAGGTGCACACAGGTGGACATTTTCACAACACTCTGTCTAGGCTTGCAAGGTCCACTTGCACCTGTGGATTTCCATGCAGGTATGTGAGGTTTTGCTATGTGCTTATGTATACATGCTCACTGTGGACTGATAGTGTGCACTAGCATTTGTTCATCTCTAGAGTCATTCCTAGGTACACAGATTTCCATATTCATATATTTCCATATTCATAATACAGACACTATGTATTTCTCAAGGGATTTAGACACTTCTGTTTAGCTCCTCACAGGACATAACCTCAAGAAGCAGTGTTACCTCCCTAATATAGGCAAGGAAACTGAGGCAGAGACAGTAACCCATGTGCCAGGGGCCCTGCAGAAAGTGGCAGAGGGGGAAGAGGCACATAGGGGCTCTTTCCTCCTCATCAGCTACAAGTTGGCCCAGTAAGGGCATAAACTGGCACCATGACTGAGGGCAAGGTCTCTTGCCTCTCAGTGCTCCTTTTGATCCAAAAAGCCACATCCCTCTCAGTGAACAGGCAAGTTGTGCATTTGCCCAGCTGTGGGCGAGCAGCTGCATGGAAGTGTTATTCCTGGCAAATGTGGGTCTGCATCTGCTTAGGGAGCCTGTGAACTGCATTTTTGAATACTGTGTCCCTGACTCTGTGTGGGTGTGCGTGTGTTTTGCATATACACGTACACTTGCAGCCAAACATCTACATATATGCGCACCATGCTGCTGGCTGGGATGTGTGGGAGTAGCTGAAGGCATGGGCACATGGGAGAGTGTTTTGTCTCCGAGGTGTGCACAGATATACACACAGGCTATAGGTGAATATCAGTCCTGGACATAAGCAGATATAAACACACATGCAAAGGGCATGTCTGAGCAAAGGTTTTTGATATGGGCATTGCTCTCTACACATTTGCTTGGACGCTGCCTCTAAGCATGCCTCTGTGTGTGTCCCTACAGAGTGGAACCATGCATGAATGGTGTGGGTAAGGTGGGGATGAATCTGCGCATGTCCATGTTTATAACTATGGGGACATAAATCTTTGTATATACAGGTCTGCGAGCCTGTGCAGGGACCTGCATATGTGTATTGGGAATGCACTGCCCAGTGTGCATGGCTGAGCAAGGAAATGCCACAGCTCCCTCCCCAGCAGGCTTCATGTAAGCCGTCAGCACAGAGGCACAAACCCACCTGCCCGCTTGTGTGAGAAGGGAGGGTGAGGAGGAGTAGGCAGCGCTACTCCTGTGTGTGAAGGCAGCGGATGGCCGCCTGTGTGGGAGCAAACAGGTGTGCTCTGGACACCTTGTCCAGGCTGGGCGGGTGCCTGCACCTCCGGCTGCTTGGATCACTCAGAGCACTCAGGGCACGTACCACGAATAGCTGCAGCTTGAGCATGCAGGGTATTAGTGCAAACATTTACATGGCTACACGCAGAGCAGGTAGAGTGTGCTGTGCTCTGTAGGTGTGTTGTGATACACATGTGTGTGCACCCCAATGGGCGCGGATGGACCCGCACATGCAGGGATGTATCTGAACGGATCACACCCACAGACGATTGTGTTGCATGCCATAAATCTGCGTGGAGGCACAGACGTAGGCATTGCCTCCCCTACACCGCAGAGCCAGGACTTGGGTACCGGCGCAGCACGCTGGGATGCGAGTGTGGCTGCGTGTGTACTGTGTGTGTGCAGAGACAGGCATGGCCAGGGCAGCCCTGTGCTGGGGTGAGTATGCACACAGCCCGCTGCCATGCACTCCCTCAGCTCCTACGGACACCATGTTCCCCAGCAAAACGCTTCATTTTGCCATTTTCCCCCAGGTCGCGTACGGGGGAGGGGGAATGCGCTGCAAGTGGGCTGCGAGGTGGGCTCGGTCCGCAGAGAGCCGGCTCCACATCGCATGTATGGGCATCCCCCTCCCCCCCCGGCCAAATGACACGGACTGGGAAATAACAGCAGCAGGCAGCAGGGGAAGCAATTTGGGGAAAGAACCCCCTCCCCTTTCCCACATACAGATCGATAGAGAAAACCCCAAACAAAACAAACAAATCCTGTATCAGCCCCCCTGCCCCTGCAGCCTGGGATCGCAATCCTTACCTTTGCGCACAGCAGGCGAGACAAAGAGCTGCTAAAGCAGAGACAATTCCACTTAATCTGTCTGCCTGAAATGTCCACATTTCCACAAAGACGAAGGATGAAAAAAAATCTTTGGAGGGGAGGGGAAAGAAGGATGGATCTTCTGAAATCCCCCTCCAAAAAAAGGGGGGGAGGCAAAAAAGAAACCAACCCCCCCCCAGTTAATGATTTCCTAGAGAAAAAGAATGATGAAAAAAACTAAAAAATGTGGGGGAAAAATATCCCCCCCCTCCTTCAGTGCCAGTCAAAGAATTCGTTTCTTCTTCCTTTCAGCATCCTCTCTACAAGAGACATCCTCTGGTAATGGAGAAAATCCCAAGAGAAAGAAAAATAAAATGCCCCAAAATGGGCTCAGCAAAATGTGAAATTGAATCTCACAGGTAAGCAGAAGAAGGAGAAGAAGAAAAAACAAAAAAAGAAAAAGAAAAAAAGAACTCAGTGTCCCCTGAGCACTCCACTTGGATTATTTTTCCTCCTGCTCTTTTGCCATCCGGTTCTGCAGATGTTGCATGGCTCCTGCTACGTGTGTGTGTGTGTGTGTCTGTCTGTCTGTGTGTTGGGGGGAGGTGTGAGTTATCTAGCAATATGATTTTATTCTGGATTTTACCTACTTGCTCCCCCCTCCCTCTTTATTTTCCGAGGGGGAAGGGGAAGCAGTCCAACCCCACTGTTCTGGTTTTTATTTTAGGGAAATCTCAGGCTCGTTACTTGGATGGTTTGGGGCTTTTCTGAAAGGGTTAAAAAAGGAAAAACAGATGCAACCGAGTAAATAAATAAATACATATATGCATGTGTAGAAAAAAAAGAAACCCCTGTCTGCAGAAAGAGCTGCTCTCCGGGGGAGGACTGGATCTCTCCCTAGTGCTGTTGCCGCAGCTCCTGTGGAGTTTTGCTGCTCATTGCAAAGTCACAAGAGGAGGGGAGGAGAGAGGGAGTTTGTGGATGAGGAGGGGGACTCTCCGGGCAATTTGGGATCCTGACGTCATGGCTGACAACATTAACCCCTGCTGGCTTGCAGGGGGGAATTTTTTTTTCTTTTTTTCCCAGGGAGGTGGGAGCAGGGGAGAGGATGGGAAAGGTGATGGCATTTTGGCAAGCAGGGGGATGTGCCTGGACAAGAGTGGCTCTGCTGCAAGCGCTGATGGGTGCTGTGCTTGCCTGAAATAGTATGATCAGCAAAGGCTGAGCTTCTTCCTTCAGCCACAGAGATAAAAAAGAGGTGATTTACTGAGGCTTTCTCCTTGTCATGGGGCAGAGTGGCCTGGTGGCCTTTTCCTGGGGCACTGGGGAAGATCTGAAGCTTCTGGTGGGGCTGGAGACTTCCCCAGGCCAGGGAAGCCCAGCGCCGCAGGGATGCTCAGCTTTCCTTGGAGGGTGCTGTGTTATGGGTACAATACAGTTTGTAGGAAAAGGGAGCCTGAACTTCCAGAAATGCTGCTGAGGATCAGCTCCTGGTGCTGTGTCTCTGACTGCTGAAATAGTAACAGCCATTGAAATCTTCATAGTCACAATCTCCTGTGCATCAGCTTCTGATCTTTATCTTAAAAAAGTGATATAATTAAGGAGCTCTACATCAGGCATGTGGTAATGTACTTCCATGGAGGATTTTTCCCAGGAAAAAGAGCTCCAGCAGCACTTTGAATGCAGAGCAGAAGCTGTGGCTCAAGGAGGAAATGTCTGAGCTCTCACGCCAGGACCGCCCCTGATGCCATCTCCTCCATACCTGCCTGGCAGCTCGGAGCAGACCCTTGGAGCAGGTAAGTCTCCCCTCCCCTTGCACGGGCTGACCCCTGTGTGTGCATGGTCCTCAAAGCCCCCTGGGCCAAGAGGGCAGAGCAGATGTTGTCACTGAAGCTGGGAGGGTGAGGATCAAAATGCCTCTGAGGAGGCACAGGGCAATGGACAGTGGCCACCAGGCAGCACCCTCATCCTGCCCTTCCCTGCAGGGAGATCAGCCCCAGCCCCAGCTGGGCAAATCCTTGGCTCTGGGGTTGATAATGCTCCCTTCCCTCATGCTTGGCATGGCTCCGTGTTTTCCTCACCAGAGGCACACCACAGATCACATTCTCTGCATCCCCTTCTCCCCGGGATGAGCTGCCCCATCTCCTCTTGGGTGTCAGCCGTTGTACAGGTACGGCATTTACCTCATCTGCTGCTGCCAGCGCACAGGTCTCCTGGTAGCTATGTGTTTCTTAAGCACTTATCCAGGGAGGAGCTCTTGGGAAGACAAGAAGCATTTGCCTCTGCCAAGGCTCTGGGCACCAGAGGGCCCATTTAGCCCCTCCTGGGCCCTTCCACTCCTCTCCTTTCTGGCCCCTTAGCACTGCTCTCTCCCACCAACTGTGATTGCATGTTACTGGCAAAAAGGTAAGTGGAAAGCAAACGTCAGAGGCATACACAAAGAGGAAAAATTATGCTCACAAATGGTGACATTTGTGCTTGCAAGTTCACCCAGTCGGGAGCAGAAACCGTGTCACATGAATTATCTGACCACTCAGCCACAACACTTTGGAAAGCCAATTGCTTAGCAGTGAATACATTCAAAGAAGCTGTTGTGTGCCCTTGAATAATCTACCTGAAGCCATGTTCATGAATAAAGGACTGCTTTGGAATTAGTCACCCGTCTCCACCGAGTCTCGTTAAGGCTGATGCGCATTGATACATGATGATGCTCACTGAGGTGTTTGTTTCTTGCCTGCCAGAAGATGAGCATCCTTGAGCCCCTCCCAGAATCCCAAATGCTGGGTCTCCCTCCCCTGCTGGGGGCCGTCCACTCTCCAGTGAGAGCCCAGCAATGGATTTTTTCTGAAGTTCATATTCTGAGTCCAAAAAGAGCTGTGAGAGGCTGCTGGAGGCGACATGCTGTGGCTGTAATCACCCTGAAGAGGCCACGGAGGATGGTGTTTGTGGCCATTTGTTGTCCTGCACTATTAAATCATTCATTTTCACTCCTCTCTTGCTTGTTGCTCTGCTACAAGCTCCACACCCTGACCTCCCTTCTTATTCTGTGGCCACTGCTGACTCCAAGTCACAGTCAGTGTGACAGTGTTGTGCCAAAAGCCTCTACAGATCGTGGCTTATGGTCTACAGCCACCAGAGACAGTGCAAATTCCTCCCCCCCCCCAATCTCTAACAGTTGAGCACTTGCTGGGTCTTCACCTGTGTGCTACCTCCATCTTTGGGTTCATGGCACAGGACGGAAGGATCAATGCTGTCCCAAGGGGTTTGCATGAGTAAAGCAGCAAGGCAGAGAATCAGATTGTCTCTACCTTTTAGCAAAAACAGGGATAGAGAGGGAGGTTGAGCTTTGCCAGCACCAAGGCATGATTTAGACCTTTCCTCCAAGCATGCAGATGCACTCAGCACATGGTTTCTGGATAGATATTTCAGTAGAACATATCCAACATTAGGAAATACCATAATTAGAACTAGCGCTACGGAGCATCCAAAATACAGGTCCACCAGCACCACTTAGCTGGGTCACCTCCTGCCTTGAGGAGGTGGTATGTGTTATTCTTGCAGCAGGAGGGAATGAGGAGCTCTTTCCCCTGCCATCACAATTATCACATAAGTGCTGCTTTTCCCAAGGGCTTGCCATCAAGGTGGAAA
The DNA here is from genome assembly GCF_000687185.1 of Egretta garzetta. Classification (NCBI taxonomy): domain Eukaryota; kingdom Metazoa; phylum Chordata; class Aves; order Pelecaniformes; family Ardeidae; genus Egretta; species Egretta garzetta. The sequence continues at coordinate 1,198,174 of NW_009259199.1, forward strand.
ATACTCCTGGTCCCCTCTCCCCGCTGGCAGGATGGCTGGCTCTTCTGTCACTCCAGCAACTCCCAGTAGAAGATGGTTTGTCTTCTAAAGCAGAAAAAGAAGAAGAGAAGAGAAAGCAAAACAAACCAGACACTAAACCAGAAGTTTAATAAAGGCCCTGCAGGAAGGGAGAAAATATTTGACCTCAGAGTCAGAATTCCTGTGTGGAAGGTGGAAAACACCCTGAAAATAAATGAAGTGTGCCTCATGAGGTGGAAATAGAGAGGGACAGAGGCAAGGGAAGCTTTCCCACCTGGTGCAGCACACAGCCCGTTTCCTGCTGCAGCTGTGTCCAGGGCTGAACTCACCCAGCCAGAGACCCTTTGCAATTCCAGCTCTAGGTTCTGGCAGGAAAGGTTTTCCAGCAAGTTATCCTGTAGGACAAATGCTCTATCTCCTGCAGGACAAATGCTCCATCAGCAATTACAGGGCCACCTAATCACTCTCAGGTGTTGGCAAGAGAAGACCACAAGTCCCTGCCCCCATGTACTAACGAGGCTGACAGCCACCGCAACTGTTTGGACAGCTGGGACTGTTGTTTCGGCAACTGTCTGTCCTCTAACTCACAAATTATTCCTAATGTATTAGCCCGGGAATCCCTCTGCTTGGACACACCATATGCTAGATGTTATATATTCCTGAGGAAATATCCCAAAGACATATTGTATATACAGAGTTCCCCATCTTTGCCAAGATAAAGATCCTTCATCACTTTGAAAGATAGTACAGACTTCTCCAAAGTAGGTGGAAATGTTGACCATTTTTAGGAACTGTGAATGGGTGAACTGGTGAGCAGAGCTTTACATGCAGTCAGTCTCCTCTGTGCTCAAACCTCTTTAACTAGGGGATGGAAAGTGTGGAGGGAAGGCAGAAAGGATTGTCTGTGGAGATGAGTTCATGCACCAGCTTCCATTCCAGCCTGTCTTTTAGCCTTTAGCTTATGAGGATGCAGACACAGTCTAGTTTGAGCTTTCCTTCTATTGAGAAATCATATGGCCAAATGAAGGTCCTTGGATTATGAGAGCACAGAAGTTCTGTCATAGCTGTGGTTGTTGAGAAGGTTTACCTCCTACATGTACAGTGAAAGAACAGCCCTATGCATGCCAGTCTCCCCATTCACAGGGACAATCTGCTCCAGCTCTACACCTGAAGGCTGCTGATGGGAGAGGTGGGTGAGTTGGGTCCGCAGGGCAGCCTTAGGGCTGACATGCAGCTGTAGTGGAGCTGTGGTACCCTGGGAGGTGTGAATTCATTCCTGCATGCGTGTTGAGGGATGTAGAGCTTTAGTAATCTCATGAATGCATGTATGGCTGTATGTCCCCTGGCTACTGATGGCCGTGGAGATGGGGGCCAGCTCCTCAGCAGTGTCAGCTTACTGCCGTGGCATGTCATCAACTTATCCCGCTTGCACATCTCACCTTGGGGCTGTAAACACACTCCTAATTTGTGGCAAAGGCGTGCTCAGGTTTGAGCTTAGCACATAAAAGTCCCCAAGTTCATTTTCTCTTCGCATTTCCACCATGGTGGTTAGGAGCGGCAGCGATGCCCTTTGGGACTGGCATTTCTGATCATATTACGACTGGCAGTGTGAAGGGCCCAAGGCAAGGAAAAGGCCCTTCAGCCCCTGCAGACAGTTAAGAAGTGCCAAAAAATGCCTCCCTGCTCATTAGTGTTAACGATGGAGATTTGCTCTGACACAGAGTGTGTCTGTTGGGCCCAGGTCTCCCATGAAGCGTCCCCATTGCTCCTAGGGCTAGTCCTTCCCATTTATGCCAGCAGAGAAGCCCCCTTCTAAGTTAAAGCTCCTGGTCTGAGTCATGGAGATCCAACAAAAAGTGCTGGAAGCAGCAGTGAAATGTATTGCAAGGATCTAGGTAAAAAAACTCCACTCCTGACCACCACATGGAGGTGTGGATGGTTTCAGCTCCTCTTTCTTATTCTGTCCCTGCAGCTCTCCTTCTCTGAGGAGGACCAGGGCTCAACACCATCACTCAGGAGGCAGGAGGCGCTGAGAAACCCAGTTGCTGGTCCCTGCTGGCCACAGGGACAATGTGTTCCCAGAGCAGGTGCCACCTGGAGCTGTTTCCTCCCAAAGGCCTGCAGCATTCACCACCTGCACTGGGGGGCCTCAGCAAACATGATAAAAGGTGTTCATGCACACCAGGGGGCACCTCGATTCCCCTATTAGCCTCAGAGAAGTCAAGCCCACACCTCCTGCATCCCAGGCATGCAGGAGAGAGCCAGTCCTTGTCTGCATTTTGTCCCATGACAAAGCTCATGGTGATGTCTTCCACAGGCAATGCTCTGGTGGATGGAGACAGCTGGGGCTTTCTCCCACGACTTTCCTGCTCAGCTCAGGGACTGGTTGGGCCACCTGCTCAGCATTTGCTTGCAAACAGAGCCCCCTTGCACAGGACAGGCCATGCACAGGGGCTTGTAGGGGTCACCCAGACAGAGTCACACTCTGGACAATGGCAGGAAAAGATAGCCAGTGATGCCATGAGTAGATGACAATGTCAAGTGATGATGTCATGGGGGGAACATATAGAAGGTGCCTGAGTAAGCATATTGCTGAAGGCAGTATCCCAAAGACATGTCAGCTACGAAGAGAGAGGCAAATGCATGCAGTCCCCAGGCTGTGACACCAGTGAAGGACACACACTTCAAGGTGCCCATCTGGGCTTTCTTACTCTGAGCAGAGCTGAAAGAGAGAACATAAAACTGCATTCAAAGTTTCCAAGACTGACTGCTGAAAGAACAACCCTACTCATTTGTTCATCCTAAATTCCTGTTTTTATTTTTCAGGTGGGAAATTGAGGGAGATACTAGTTTAATTACCTGCCTACAACACGCAATTTCAGGCCTCTAAAACTTCTGCCTGCTTTTTAAGGATAAGAGTTAATCTATCACTAGAAGACTTAAAAACCCTGGACCTTTGTAAGATGATGTTTGAGATTAACAGGGGAAAAAAAAGACAGTAAGAGAAGTTTTCCCCAAGTTGATGGCTTAAATCAAGAGCCAGGAGGTTGTCTGTCCAAGGGCAGCTCTGTGAGGGACCGAGAACCAGGAAAGCACAGCCAGAGCAAAGCCACGTTGCAAAAGCATCTCAGCTCCAAACACGATGAACTTGAGCAGTTGAAAAGGCAGAAGTTAGTTCTTTAGGTCTTTCAGTCACTGGGATAGTTCAGCTCAGAGAGGTTTTTAATACATAGTTCTGGTTCAGAATGAAAAGTTGACACTTCTGGTGATCAGATGTACAAAATACTTCAGTAAGGGAGGAGAGGCCGGTGCTGTGTCTGTGTCCTGGGGAAGGGTCTGATTTTGTTCTGAGATGCAGAGCCTAGGCATGGGTGATTATTTATGTGGGGAGTGCAAAAACCAGGTGGAAAAATGCCTGGTTGGTGTCAGGTGGCAGCAATCCCAATGACGGTTTCCTCCAAAGAGATTTACACCACACTTGCTCCCCTTGAGGGAAGGCACTTACGTTCCTGTGTCCCAGTGCCTGTAGAGCACAGTACAGCCCTGCAGGCAGGGCCATGGACACTACGACAGCAGAAAGCCCTGCACTGCAGCGCTGCCAGCCTGCAGCTTTCCAGTGTCACACTGTGCTGGGAAGCCACTCTGCCCAGCTGCTTCCCTGGAGCAGACCAGGATCCCCTTAACTATGTGCTGCATCCAGTGGTCCCCAGTGGTAGTGAAAATGCCTCATTCCCAGTTGGGAGGTCTCTCACTTCCCAAATTTGGTCTCTCTTAGTTTTGACTGGACACCTAAGCCAACTAGCAGGTTGTTTCTGAGATAGAGACTAAAAACTGATTCCAGTTTTTAGTGTGGAAATGCAGGAGGACACATATGAAGCATGATTTCTGAAGGCATATGCTGCTTTGGGAAAGGCGTGCTTCCTCTAGGACTCCTCTGGCCTGGGATGGGGTATTTGCAATACGTTCTCACTGGGAACATGATGTGTGCTCCTCGTTAATTCAGCATTTTATTGCAATAATATTCATGTATGCTTTCCCATGGTGTTTAACCACTGCAGTGGTTGCAAGGGGCTTTGGCTGACAGCTCTAAAACAGGTGGCTGAGAGCTGAGTGACTTTTACGACCTGAAAAGAGTGATAATTGTGCCGAAATTTGCTCTCAGGAGTGTTATATGGCTGTCATGAAATGCAATTTGTACATTATAGGATGGAAGACAGTGAGACATGTGTCTTGCTCCTGAAATAGGTCTGACAGTCCATCAGCCTGCTGACAAGTAAGCTCGTGTCATGCCTCAACTTCTGAAGTCATTTTAGCATTTGCTCTGTAGATGTGAAAACAAAACTCCTGTGTAAGTGTGCAAAGCCCCAGATTAAAGCCTTGCAGACTGCTCAGGCTGAAGGTAGGGCACCCGTTAAACAAATCCCTGTGGGAGACAAGGATCATGCCAGTGTTTTCTACAGCTCCCAAGTGTCTGGCTTCCAGCAGCCTGTGGGGTTGTGCCTGGAGAGATCTGCTGCCTTCAGACAAAACTCAGTGTGGGTCCTCCCAGGTGCAAAACTGGCAGATGGGAAGGTAATGGGAGGAGTTGTGTGTTAGGTATGCCTCCGCCTTGGAAAAGAAAATAACCGAGATGGGCTCTATGTTCCCTCTTACCCTGGTAAGAAACTGCCTTGACCAGAACCAGTGTAACAGAAAACACAGCGCTGGTCCCACAGGTCGGCAGAAGTCTTGCTGCCCATCCCTTGTGGCTGCAGCGTGGGAGGTAGAGGTCAAGCATGAGCAACTGCACAGGGGGGACAAGGAAACCATGGCTGGTCCCAGCAGGAGTTACAGGTGTCTTGTCTCTGCCTTCACCACCCCACTCTGCCCCAGCTTTCCTGCTCCAGGCAGAGCAGCACCCCAGCCAAGCCAGCAGCCAACAGTGACCGCTGGAAACCCCTCACCCTCTCAGACCTGCCAGTCCCCATGTCTGCAAAGTCCATCTTTGGAGAAACAGGAGGAAAATCCCCTGTATAGACAGTTTATTTTGGAGCTTATGAGTGAAATCCGTGTGATGCTGTGTTGCCTGGCAACAGGCTGGGAGTGATGGAGCACAGGCAAAGTCTTCTCCAGGGCTGTGCTGGAGAGGAGCACCTCCAGCCACAATACCTGTGCGTGTGTGCACGTAGCAGAGGGAAGGGGAACATGCTCCAGCAGAGAGGGATACATCCTGGAGCAAAGGCACCGACACAAAAACATGAGAAGAAACAATAGGGAGATGAGGGTATGGGAAA
>NW_009259199.1:1203483-1205988 GCF_000687185.1 Egretta garzetta
GGAAGGGGAGCCCAAGGAAGGCATCTGGGCACTCACTGAGCTGCAAGGGCTCTTGGCTGTCACCTCCCAGGGACAGCTGCAGCCTCTCTTCAGATGTGTCCCAGCTTTGACCCAAAGAACTGCAAGAAAATGCAGTTTTCCTCTGAGCATCAGTAGTGTTTCTTCACCTCTAAGGGATTCACATCTTGCTGCCCTCACAACCCCCAGAGACTTCAGACAAGTTTCAAAGTAGGTTTCACTGATTTGGGGTAAGGGACCTTTTTTTTCTGAGCAAGGAGCCTCCACACAAGGCTTCACCGGGAATAACATCACCTTCTGGACAAATCTCCAAAAGGATCCACCTCCAGTTCACCTGTCCCAAAGGGACCACACTTGGTCAGTAAGTCTAATCTTCATTTCTTTTACTTATAACTGCTTGGAAATAAAAAAGGAAATAAAAAAGGAAGGAAGGAAGGAAGGAAGGAAGGAAGGAAGGAAGGAAGGAAGGAAGGAAAAGAAAGAGGGAGGAATAGGGTAAACAGACAAGGAAAGCAATTGATTTCCATCCATGCTAAATGAAAGCATGTCTGGTTAATCCCTTCTGGGGATCCTTTTCCCCACATCAACATGCAGACCAGAGGGGACTCCCTGCCTAGAGCTGAGCTATGGCTCAGGGAGGGACGGCAGGGGGAGGGCACAGCCAGCCCTCAGGAAAGGTCCCTGGGGAAGGCCACTATGCCAATTGAAGTGACACTTGGCCCTCTCTCACCAGGAAACCCCAGCCTGTTGGCAGGCCACTCGTTCACCACTGCTGATCCCTCCCCAGGGGATGTCTGTAATTCCCCTTACCTGGAGCGTGGCATCAGGACTCCTGGCTGCAGACCTCTGCCCCAGACATCCCAAAGAAATTTTTTGGAGTCCTGTTTTGTCCCATGCATGAGGTTTCCCCGCCTCACTCTGCTTCCATTTCATCTGGTTTTCAGCACTGAATCGGACAGGAGCCTGACAGCTCAGCCCTCCACGTCTCAGTCCTCTGATGCCACACAAGACTGCCTCAGTGCAGAACACATTGCAAAAAAGATGTCAGCCATCCCTTTGGCCACCCTCTGGCTTTCCCTTTTGCTTTTTTAGAATAACCAGACTGTCTTGCAGTGTCCTCAGGAGGAAGCATTCATCCATGTTGCCTCTGGGACACATAAAACAAGGTATCTTGTTCACGCTCATACAGTGAAGGAGTAGTATGGTTGTGATAGACTGTGGTTTCCCCGTGCTCAGCTCTAGAGTCTTAATAATTAAGATAAACCTTTTAGCTCAGTTCTTTCCATCTTGATGCTTTTCTACCCAGCCTGACTGAAAACAGCACTCTAACAGGACTCCAACCTGGCAGGAAAACCCAAATCCGGTAGTTGATTTAACCCAATTTGGAAAGACGAGTAAAAATACTTTTTCTAAGTACAGCTGCTTCTAGGATGTTTGGGATAAAGTTTTGGTTTAGCTGTACCTTTTCTGTCATTTCTAATATGAGGCAATACTATACTTAAATTGATAAGGACTGTTACTCTTATCAGAACCAATTCCATTACAATCTTCTGTCATGAGTATTGAGGGTAAAAAATCAATCTCTCTCTGCAGAACATTTCCATTTTGTACCGTAAGTGTTTTCTGAGAAAATTAATCTATTGCTTTCTCTTTACAAATTCAGGTTTGGCACAGCACCTGAGAGTGTAAGGGGAGGCAGCGTTCCTTGGGCTGGTGCTTGCAGGGTGAAGCAGCTGCGAGGCCAGGACGCGCGCTGGTCACACTGAGTTTGCCTGGGTGAGCTGTGTTCCTAACCCTGCCTGTCCTTGCCATAGCCTGAACTTGGTAAGGAAAAGAACTTTTTTTAAAAGAGTGATACGCAGAAAACTTGACAGAGAGGAGGGTTACAGCATGTTCCCTGAGCAGGTTGGAGGGGAGCTATGAACCCTTTCTCAGCCATCCTCGTGCTGGGATGCTGTCCCTCTCACTCCACTGCCTTTTTCTCAGGCAGAAAAGTCTTTTCTCAGGAAGAGCTATCTATAATTGAAGTAATAGCTGAAACATCTGATTTTCCACCAGCCAACACCTCCTGCTGCAACTAGCACCAGCCTAAAGTGAGTGCAAAGACATAACACTTTAGTAGCATGTTACATTTGTTTTATGCTGGTGCCAGCTGCTGCAGAAGGTAGTAGAAAGTGAATTGAAGCTCACACAAGAGCTTTTGGAAAGCTATTGACATAAATATAGGCCCTCTCTCGTATGTACTGTGACCCAAGGCATGGATATGGGGGTTCAAGCTTTCTCAGTGCATGTCCATTTTTCTTCACCAAGGTGCTTCAAATTATTTCCATTCAGGTTCCAAACTGATGTTTTCTGTGGTCACCAAATCCATTGAGGGGAAATGTTTCCATCTAAAGAAAAGTCCACAGGGAAAATTAACTTTTCCAAGGAAACTGCAGGGATGCAAGAGAACAAAGCAGCTGGAAGGGGAAGTATAAAGCATTCCTG
>NW_009259199.1:1206112-1219265 GCF_000687185.1 Egretta garzetta
TCCTCCGGGAGGGACAGGCAATTTCCTTTAAGGATAGGAAATAGGAATGGCCACAATGCTCAGAATTCTTGTGGGATGTGCAGGCAGAGGCTTGCAGGGAGCAGCAGAAGCCTAGGCAAACAGGACCTCTGGGCTGTCCTGTCTTGGGACCCAGCAAATCCTGCCTGGGTCAGGGGCAGGTGCCAACACCAGGGCCTCGCTGGCCTCTGCCATGCTCCCACAGGCTGCCATTTGACCCTGAAATCCCAATTCCTGAAAACTTCATCTTTCTCTTTGCTTTCTTTGGAATTTCTGGCCCTTGTTTGCAAACCAAAATGCTATAGGAGGTGACTTGAGGCTAGGCTAAAAAACAGGCATGGTGTGGTCGCACATTTGGCTGGTTGTGATTTTCCAAAGCCAGCAGCTAGCCGTATTGGGCTCACAGATATCAGTGATGCATTGTGTTTTGTTTCTTTAATTGAATAAAAGCAAATCCCACTGCTGCCTTCCCTGGGGCCCCCAGTGGAAGGGTACCGCAAAGCCTAAATAACTCACAGCTAAAGATAAATCCAGACCTTCACATCTTCTTGGGTCCTCTTCAAAGGAGGACACACCGCAACGCTGCCCACGCTGAAGTGAGGTGAGCTGTATTTCTGCTGTCCCCTTCCTCCAGTCTCTGTTACCCACAGCAGGAGCCACTTTTCTTCCATGGTTGGAGAGGACAAAGCGCTCTGTAGACATAACCATAGGGGATGGGCTCCAGAGGCAAGCCCGGGAGCAAAGAGAGCTGGATGCCTGTGTTCCCAGGGAACCTACACCTAGGGTGCCTCAGCCAGCAACCTCCCAGGAAAAGAAGCAGTTTCCCAGCCCACTGTCCCAGCTTCTGGCTGTGAAGTTGTTTTCCAGACTGCCAACGTAACAATTTATCCAACAACAACTGCCCAGTCCTGCAGAGGAAACTGAACCAACAACTGCCCAGAGATGTAATCATAGAAACACTGGTTGCAAGGGAGATCTGGAGATCATCTAATCCAACCTCCTCTTACACTGCAAGCCATCCATGCCTTGTAAACATCAGGCATAGCAAGGGACACTCCTGATCCAAGGGGATTCTTGTTTTCCCAGTCTCAGGTAAGCCCTGGTTGGCATGCCATTGCTTTCTCTTCCAGCACAAGCCCTGTAACCCTTCCCCACATTGCCATGCTGGTATTTTTCTCCCTCCAGGGACAGAAGGGAGAACAGCCTGGTGTGAGCTTGGGACTAGACAGCAGATCCACTGCTTCTCTGTCTTTGGAGTCAACAACACCCTGAGGGAGGCTGTTATCTCCTGGTGGTGGCACTCACATTTACATCCACAACTCTTCCACCAGCATATTCACCCTGGTTGAAAGAAGCAAAGCTCATCAAACTCTCTCTTTGTTTCCTGACATCTCCCTGGGAAGCTGGTGCTTTAAACATGCTCTAAAACAAACCATGCTGGCACCAGGCTGGGCAGCTGGGCTCTGCAGTGTCTCCTCTCCCTGCTCCCACAGAGGAGAGGAGAGCGCAGAAATGAGCGAGCAGAGGCCCCACAGCCTGGTCCTCTCCACGAGCTCCCTCCAGCCCTGCACGCTCCCCTGCAGCCGCAGGGAGGGCAGGAAGGCTTTGAGGTATTGTGGACGGAGGAAGAGCTGTTTGCTTTATTATATCTAATTTGCAGTGGAAGCGCAGGGGTCAGGAGAAAGCTGTTTTTCATACCAAGATGTCCTGATTAAGTCAATGATGACATCTTAAAGGGGCTGATGAGGGGTAAATCATCTTCCAGCACTAGAAGCTCTGGGGAAAAATGACCAGAAAATGCCCTGGTTAGGGGTCAGCATCAGTCGGGCACATGCACATCCCTCTGTCGCCAGCCCGTGGCCCCCAGGAAAGTGGAGCGTTCCCTCACGACAGGGGTTGGCAGCCTCTGTCGACATGGCAACGTGGGATGCTGTGCTGGGGACGGCCGGGAAGGAGTTTGCAATCAGCAGAACGGTGAAATGTTTGATAGATTAAAAAAAATACCAACCACCCGCACGCTCCCTCTCTCACTCACTCACTCCACCTTGTGCTGCCAGGTTGAATAACGATGTTATTGTGGTGGGAGAAAAACAGCATAATCTGTACTCCGGCTGCCAGGGAGAGGGGAGAGAGAGGGTTTAACCACTTTTCTTCTTGATATCCCCCATTTTCTTCCCATCTCTCCCTGGGGAGGCGAAGCCAGGCAGTGGGGAGGGATCTGGGGTGCAAGCAGGAGACCCAGGCTTTGTGCCATGAGGTCCCACAAATCTCCGCACCACTCTGGACTGCTTTACCCTCCTCATTACAGGATGGAGAGGGTGACTCTGAGTTACTTTTTTTTTTAAATGGTTCAAGACCTTGGACTTTTCAAGAATTAGGTAATTCTTGTTCACTATTAGAAATCATACAGAGAGTTCTCTAAGGAATAAAGAGGAGTGAAGAGGTAGAGGGGTTAAAAAAGCAGGTCTGTCTGTATGGCCAAAACCTTCACTGCTTCCACACACAACCTCTGAGATGCTGGAGAAGACACCAGGACTCCCTGCTCAAATGGCAACTGCAGCAGTCCCTGTTCCCACCCTGGAGGCAACCTCACAACCCAAAGGGGTTTGTCCATGTGCTCACAGTAGGCGGGCATGTTACCCTCATGCACATAATTTGGGACAGCGTGACACACCATGCAGTTTCACACAGTTTGTGTTAATACCAGGCTAAATATTCTGCTGCTCCTTGTTTAGGTATGTCAAGAGGACATTTCAATCTGTTTCTCTTTTCTCCCTGGCCAGGACAGCAGATTGGTCCGGGTTGCACTTCAGGTCTCTTGCAAGGGTTCACTGAAGTTCCCCTGCAGCCTCTGAGCAGCAGCCAGCTTTGGAATGGTTCTGTGAGACTTTTACTTTACTCCGGCAATTTGTGTGTTGCTCCTTCCCAAACCACAGACAACAGCATAAAGCAAGATGTGATGAGAAGAAAAGTAACCTGTGACACCTAAAACTACCCAACCACCAGGACACCCACCCCTGGAGAGCTTTGCCTTGTGATGTTGCAGCTTTGTCAGGACCCTGAGTGCACCACCAGGCCCCAGTTGCCCCAACCAGCCCCACCTGGGATGTCCACTACCACCCACCCATTGGGCCATGACTCCATTTAAGCTCAGGCCCACAGTGTTTTCCTAACCCCCCTTACTTTGAGCTGTGCTGTTGCTATCTTAGAGTCTGGTTTTTTTAGAGATTGCTTATGTATTTTGCAGCCTTGTCTCTGGCTGAACTCCCTGGATCTGCTCTGTTGCCTTGCCTTGTGTGGGAGATTGCCCTGCCGTGTTCAGGTACAGCAGGGTGCACCCTGGTTGGTAAGGGCACTGCCTGTGCCATGGTCACCTTTGGCTCCTGGTTTGCTCCCCTCGTGGAGCAGCCATGCTCTTGCTGCTTCCCCAGCACTTGGTGGGAGTTGCTTTCTGAGGGCTCTTCTGCAGCTCACATCTGAGGAGAGGGCAGATGTACTCCTGGAACAAAGGTACCAGATGAGTCCCCTATGTTGTAATTTCTCTTGCAGTAGTTCCCAGCTGGGCAGAGCCTTCCATGGGACTGGGCAGAGCAGGAGCCTGTTCCTGCTCCTTAGTAGCCCTCAAGGTAATAATTGAGGAAGATCTTTCCCCTGACAAGAGGGACAAGAGGAGTGTCCTAAGGTCATTCAAGAAGCTTATGTCAGAGGTCAGTGTTTTGTCACTAAAATACAACTTGAACTTAAGGTAGGGTTTTAGGCTGTAATGTTTTGCACTCAGATATGATTGGGCATGATTCTGCATGTGTGGGTAGACAGTTGTGTCACTTTTTCACTAGTGAGAAAAGACAGAAGGACTGGTCAGTAGGGAGCTTGCAGCCCAGGTCCCACATCTGGGCTGCCTTGTTTGCACCTTCTGCACATGCAGGAGCACAACAGCTTTGTAAGACTAGTTGGTGCCTGGGTATCTACTTCTGTGTGGACAGGCAGGACCCTAGCGTGGCTGTGGTGTTGGGGGTTGTCTGGGTGCCAGCAGCAGATGGAGATGTGTTGGCTCTCACCAGGAACTGAGTTTTTTAATCCCTTCCCCAGAGCTCTGCTAGCACAGCAACCTTCCCTCTGCATCCTGCAAACAGGCTGAGCACAAACCCCAGTGGATTTCCTTGAAGACTGATGGTGTGGTTTTGTGTGAGTGCTCAGCCCTGGTGCAGAGCATCCAGCAATGGCAGAGGAAGGAATCCCACTTCTCTGGAGGGGAGTGGAGGGGGATGGGGCTGCTGTTTTCCTATACCTCTACCACACATGCAGGGAAGAGAAATCCACTCCAGCAGCTCGTCACTGTGCCAGAACCAATAGCGGGTGGCAGAGGGAATCCCTCTGCAGGGGGAAGCACTGCTGAGCCTAGCCAGCTCCTGATGGGGATCCTCTACAGAGCCCCAGTGAGCAGCATCCCGCCTTCCCCCCATCCTCCCTAGAGGAGCCTTTTGAGTTTTCACTCTCTTTTTCACTCTCTGTTCTTTTGTCTCCCCCAGCACAGCCACCTCCCTCTCCTGCATTTCTGCCTCACTCCACACTGCTCTGCAGCTTTCTCTGCTTAAAATAATTTCTGCTCAGGGAATTCCTCTCCCTCCCTCTCTGCTCTCCTGCAGTATTTCTCCCTGGCCTTTGCCCTAGGAGATGTAGCTGAGCATTAGCCCAAACATCTCTCACTGGTGATCTGCAGCAGACTAGATGATTTTAAAGCCCTCCTGCAAAAACATCTTGTTGCAAAACCAGAGCATTAGAGAGGAAGTCTTTGCTCTCCAGGTGGGGTGTTTGCTGAGGAATTATTCTAAGCACTGATTATCTTAGCAAAGTGCTGAGTTCACCCAGGGCACTTCCAGCCTGAGTAGGAACAAAATCTGAGCCTGGGAGCAGCAGCCTTGGTACTGCTGCCAGCATCCATCTCCTCTCCAGCCACAGGGAGGTGCCAGCCTCCAGCAGCAAACCATGCCCACCTGTGATACTGTATGGAGCCCCTGTATCCTACCCCACAGACTGCAGTAAAATCACCTGCAATTAATCACCTGCAGATCACCATCAACAGATTTATGGATTAGTAGGTGCTGTGTGTCTGTGGTCTTACAGGTTGGACTTGGTTCATCCTTGCAGCAGAGCTGTGGGGCAGAGTGCTCTGGACCTTGATGAGGGACCTGATGCCAGCAGTGCAACCAGATGCCCTCAGAGGCAGGGGTCTGAGGCACTGCTCTAATTAGGTACTGTTTCTTGCTGCTGCCTTTTATTTTAGCCTTCTTCCTTCTGCAGTAAGTTGATGAGTTTTGTGATTCCTCTGCAAAGTGTTAGGGGACCTGAGCAATTACTGCCCCATAGCAAATGTTAGGTTTTGCCTGCTGAGCTGGACCTAATTCTTGATAAGCCCTAAAGGCAGAGTGGTTGCCAGGGTGCTGTGCATGCTGTAAAGTGTCTGAGTATGTGCTGCAGCTACTAATCAGAAATTTGGTGAGGTAAGATACAGAAGCTGTATGTATAACCTTTCTTTTAAAATACTATAGCAGTCTAACATAAGCGTGTGATGGGGTAGAGTAGCTATTTTTAGCAAAACGCTTCAGGTAAGTCTAAACTTCCCCCTTTGTTGCCTGTGTCTTCAAAGCACTTCTTTCAGTCTGAAGAAACAAGGCTAATAAGCCTCTGTTGCTTTTCAGCTCTCCTGGCAGTGAGTCCACAGTCTCTTAGATGCTGCTGCAAATTTGGGCATGGTGTTCCAGCTACAGCCTGCACTGCTCTGTGTCACAGTGCTAGGTAATAAAATGAAGTGATATAAAATTATCATGGATATAAGAAAGCTGGCAAACACTGTATGTGGTAGTTCCTTGAAAATGGGCTGGGATGTATTAGCAGCTGCTCCTCAGGGTTTCTATGGAGAATGACCTGGATTAGATTAACATATTGTAAAGGCAGGTGATGCTAAAGCTGTAGCTTCCATGAAGATGTGGGCTGTGGCAGGGGAGTTAAGAGGGTGGTAGCCTTACGCCCTTTGTGGTATGCCCACACCCAGCTAGGATAAGGTGCTGAGGGTACTATCCACACAGCTGGTGCTCCCAGCAGAGGAGGAAAACTGGGCTGGTAAAGGGCTGTGATCTTAAATGCATTGGGCAATACCGAGGACTGTTTGGGTTTTTTTTATCTAAAAAGATACTTCCCCCAGGTGACTGGCAAAGCCAGCTCAGTAGGGAGAGCAGTCCTGTCTAACCCAGCATTATACCATGCACTTAATGCAATGAATCTCCTCACTTTTCTCAAAGATCTTCACTTACAACAAGATCCCTTGGCATCCTCTTTAAAAAAGCAGCCTGGCTGACATGTCTTTATTGGGCTGCTCTTAAACCTGGCACAGATAAGAGCTGTTATGCAGTTTGCATTCAGTTAGTAAATATTAATGCTGACTTTTTTTAAGGTGACTGCTGTGTTCCTATGTTGTTGGCAGTTAGCTAGTCTGGTATAAGAAATGGCTTATAGTGTCTCAGCTCTCAATAAGGGTTCAAGAAGATTTGAGCTCTTGGAGTTTGAGGCCAGAAGGTGTAATCTGGCAAGTTGTTCTATCTAGGGTGTTCCGAAGTTCCAGCAGGTTAACACTCCTCAGTTGATGAGCCCAGTATCTTTAGCTGGATGAAGGCAGAGTAGGTGTTTGGCAAGGCCAGCTTGTAGAAGGGTCGTAATTTTGATTTGCAGACCTCTTGTAAACAGAAGCTCCTATGCAACCAGATAGACAAGGAATGCAGTTGCAGAGAATGCAATACTTAGAAACCAAACATTTTTAATGGCAAGGGTAATTGACTTTTTTCTTTGCTAATTTCAAACCCTAGGGTCACTTTTATTTCTGATAGAACAGAGGCAAGCAAGCCTTGTTTCTCACCCTCTTCCCCACCTGCCATGACTAAACTAAATCAGCTTTCTGCTGAATTTAGAGTGCTTTTTTTTAAAGATGGTGAGCACCTGTGGTCTCCTAACATTGGTACAAGGTGTGGGAGTTGCTCAGCTGCCAGAGCAGGTCTGTAACTCATGGGACTGTTTATTTGGCATTTGAGCTCTCTCCTCACTGGTAGCTGATAAGGAGTCCTGTGTTGGACTCGAGTCCAAGGGATTACAAATGATCCTGTGGAAGACCTAAGGGTGAATGCCAAGTGGTCTGTGCTGTCAGTGTGATGGAGCCACAAGAGGTACACTAAACCTAACCCAAATGAAGGACAAGCTCAAACAACTTTATTTCACAAAACAGCCAAAGCCACATGACAGAAACCAGTGAGAAACTGGGGGAAACTGCAATCAGCTGGCACTGCAGTGACATTTAACATGTAGCAGGTTTGAGGTATCAGTCGGGTGCTGTCACTACAGGTCAATGCACACAGGAATGATGCCCCAAAGCACGCACACAGGTGCACTCACAAGGGGAGGAACTCTCTCTCGGGGGTGCCTATGAGATACAATCGCTCACCGGGGGGCAAGGGCTTGCTCAAGGATTTATCCAGCAGAAATCACTCGCCAGAAGGAGGTGAGGGCGCTCAGTCCCGGGACGTTTCCTCAGGCAGCGTCCCAGCCCCGGCAGAGGCCTTGAGCGCAGGCCCGCTGCTCTGAGAAGGCCGCTCCACGGGGGTCTCCGGCAGGGCCCCATCTACACCCGGGGCTGGGTCTGAGTTGTGGCCACCACTGGTCATGATCCAGCAGCTTCTCTGAGCCGAGGCACCTCGCTGGCTGGGGGGCCCTGCTCCTCCTGCTGCCCTACCCGGGCAGGTGCCTGATGGTCGGTGCTGGGCCAAGGTGTGCACAGTAGAGCGTAAAAGGTGTGAAGAGAGGGTGAAAGCCATGTTAAAAGCCTCGATCTTTGGGGAGTGGGGAGTGTACCTGTCACAGATGAGATGTTACAAACACAATTTATCCTCACTCCAAGACTCTGCCTGGGCCTAAGTGGGTCAGGTAAGCACAAAGAGGCTGAGGAAATTTGTGGCTAAAGGTCTAACTGGAAGGCAGATGTGAACTCTCAAGGCTGTCACAGGTCAGGTCCTTATGGGTAGCAATCCCATGCCCTGTTTGCTGTGTTTTGGCTGGAGACTGCCAGGGAGGTGTTGAAGGTTTCGTGGCCCTCTTTGCAACATACCTTCTTCATTAAGTTCTGCATCTGCAGTAGCCAGTGTTACCCAATCAAAAACTCACTGAACCCAAAAAAACCTGAGGCTTGGCTGGTGAGACATTTAGTTGTGACACTTTCCATGGAAACATATATAATGAAGGCAATTTATGCACCTCTATCCTACCTGGTAATGTATATACACATTTAACACAGGAGAAATTGCCTGCTCCATGGGGATTGAGGGCTGTTTGGCAAAGTAAGCACTCTGCCATCAAATGAAGAGATCAACTACACTTCCTGGAGCCAGCAAGCCTCGGTTATATTTAAACCAGCAGTTTTCACACTGGGATGGTAAGTACACTCTTTATATCTCATTTCTGTGCTGGGTGCCATGTTGGACTGCAATTGTGACAGAGGTGATACGTTCCCCATTAACACCTTTACAGGCTGCTTAGCACATCTGAGGCTCCTGGAGGGTGGGGGAGAGGAGAGGGAGGCAAAAGCAACTGCAGAGCTTGGAGCCTCAGGTCCTGGCTTATAACCAAGCTCTCCTCCCTTCCCTGGCTGCTTTCTGACCTCCTTTCAGCCCCACAGACAGTGGAGCAAGCAAGAGTTGAGTTCACTCTTGGGTGTTAGAAGTGGGTGAAGAGACTAAGCAAATGGAAGAGGTTCAACATCCCCTTCTAAGAAGTCTGGGACAGCTCTGGAGGCGGAAGAGGTGCTGTCCTGCCCCTTGTAGGGCTTGGCTTTGACCAGGGTGGTCACTAATTTCTCTCAAGCCACCTAGTTCAGACTGGGAGTGACCTTAAGTGAAACAGAGCAAGCTGAGCAGGAAGCTCTAAGCTCTGTGGTTACTCTCATGTCCTCCCTCTCCCCCACCCTTTGGCAAGTGTTGTTCCACTGATGTGGTACCCTGTGCTTAGCAGGGTTGGGGATAACACTGCTCCTCTGAGGAGTGTTTGGGCTTTGCTCTGGGACTGCTTTCCCAAGAGCAGAAAGACATGAGGGATGTGATGCCTCAGCCTGGAAAAGGGGATTTTCCAGGCCTGGGGCTGAGTGCTGGAGGAGGCAAGGGAGAGCAGTTAAGGCATGGGGTTGCTGACTCCCCTTCTCACCCCAGAGGTGAGTTGTCCCCTATGGCAGGGCTTAGGCACACTGCTGTAACAGCACAGGCAAAGGGGACCTCAAATGTCACACTGCTCATTATTTCTCTGTACCCTGGGGGAAAGTGTAGCATCCGAAGTCTTCAATTAATGTTAATCAATGCCCCTTCTCTTCATGGAGAGAGCCATGAGTGGAAGCTGACAGGGGAGCCGGAGCCGGAGTATTCAGAGTGGCTGCACAAGGAGCACCGAGCAGCATGGAGCAGGGGCTTCGCAGCCCACTCCCCCATCCCTGGGGCAGGTCATGAGGAAGCCCTGACTGTTGCAAGATTTCCACTGAGCTATAAGTCCGCTTTCTGTCCCTGGCAGAGTGCAGAGTAGCCCCTGCAGTTACCACCTGCCCTGTGGAGCGTCAAAGCTTCCCTGTCTCTCCTGCCTGTCTCAGTCCCATGGGATATCTGGCATGACCAGCTCTGTCTACAGGTGTGCATGGAGAGCTCAAAATGCTTTACAGGAGCAGGCTTATGGCACTAGACCCTTTAAAAAAATAGCAGAAACTGAGGCATGTTGTTATAGCAACATGTTCAATATGTTAGCAAGTCTGACAGTCAAGTGTATAGGCCTTGCAGGCTTTCCCCATCCAAAGCAGTGTTAGGATGGCAGTAGTTTTATGAGCAGAGTGTTTTTAGAGTAGGGTTGGGAGAGTTCATGTGGGTTAAACTTGTCACCTTTATAGCAATGGCATTATCTGTGCCTGCTGAGACCTAGGAAGAGGTCCATATGCAGATGTGGAGAAGCAAGATATCAGGGCTTGGAAATCTCTGTAAATAGGAAGCTGGCCAGATGCATGTTGCAAAGGACAGCATGTGTCCTGGCTAATAGAGAAAAGGTACCAGAGAAATGGGATTTGAGGCATGGGGAGGAAAAAGGGGGAATGCTGACAGTTTCATTTCAGGTTAAGGAAAACATGATTAACAGTTGTAATTGACTGGTGAAATGGTGGCTAGTTTTCTGCCCCCTCCTGATGATTTACGAGGTGCAGAGACCGCCTGTGTCCATGGTTTCTGTTTATGGCAGCACTCTGCAGCATCTCAAACTTTCTGCCTCTAACTCAGATCTGGAGGGGGGGTTCTGTGGCTTTTGCTGCTGAGACTGGTGTACGGAGCTCCCCTTGCTGACCCTGATCCCTGGCTGGGAGGTTTAATAGCTGAGAAGGGAGTGCTGAGGCAGGAATTAAGAGGGAATGTTGATCTGTGACAGAGCAGCTGCTCACCAGCAAGGCTGAGAGATGCAGGCTTGACCACAGCTCAGAGGGCTGGGGACCGAGCTGATCAGGTACCGGGGTGAAATGGCATTTCCAGGTGCCAGGGGCTCCCTGTGGATCTTATTGTGTGCCCTAGAACTGTAACATGTGCCAAGCCTCAGAGACCAGAGGGGCTTGGGGTGTGCTCACAGGTTGGAGCTGATGTCCCAGGTTCACACTGTGGGCTGGTCTGTCTGAGCTTTTGTGAGTGATTGCCTCCTCAGCAGGTCTTCCAGTCTCTCTTCCTCATTCCTCCAGTGCTAAGGTTATAAGGCCTGAGGTGGGTGTGACCCAGCACATCTGGGTGGCATCTCACCAGCCACAAAGTGCTGAACTAATGCTCCTCATCTGCTGAATTAGTGCCCCTCTCCTTTTGGTGGCATGTTTGTGGCAAGGTCACTACTGCAAAGTACCAAGAGTGATCCTCCCTGCCCCTGTCTTGTCCAGCAATGGTTAATAGACTGTATAAAACAGGAATAAAAGCACCCATGGAGCTGAACTTGCCAATTTAAAAATCTAGGTAAACTTGTACAGATATGTGAGAACTATACCAGAGGAAGGCACTGTATGCATGAACTCCCAGTGTGAGTAGGGCAACTGCATGGGTGACAGAGAAACAACTTACTTTGGTTTATTCTTGTATGAGAGTAGCATTCATCCCTACAATGAAGACAGATGGCACTTCTGGTGCATCTGCCCAAGGCAGATCAGAAACTGGTGCTCTATCCCATCTGAATAGCTATTGCTTTCTCTGGAGCAATTGTTAAGGATGTGCTTTTTGCTGTAGAGGGGAAGAACAGGGCAGGTGAGCTATATTTTGTTTGTCTGATTGCATATGCATGATCTAAAAAAAGGGACTATCCATTTCTCTAAGGATACCTGATGAGCATTAAAAATACAATTGCAAAAATAATCAGGTCAGACTTCAAACAAATGCAGGGAAGCAGATCTGTTGAAGAAACAGATACCCTGTTATGTCACACTTTGTCTGAACACTTCTTAAAAGCTGATCTTCCTCTTGGAGATCAAATCAAGGTTTCTCAACCCACTTGTCCACATGCTGTGAGTAGACAAGGAGTTCTAATGGGAAAGAAAAGAAAACCTCATGGTTTTATGGGGCCTCTCCAGAGCTTACAGCAGTGCATTGCAGGTGCAGGCTTTCAAAGAGGACCTGTGCCTCTATGGCTTTTGGTGGGTGCAGAGACAGGCTTAGGACCACAGTGGGTTGATGGGGGGGACTACCCCAAGGGCAGTGAACTGACCTGTCTTCCAGTGGGGCCTGCTGCCTGCAGGGAGATTTTGAAGGAGAGGCATGAGCTTGTTGCAGTGAGCACATGCTATGTCTGCAGTAGCATAAGCTGGCAAATGCTTAGTGTTAAGTTGCTACCTGGACATGGTTGAGAGCTGCAGGGATGAAGCTTGTTTGTGCTGAAGCTCATTTGTGCTGAAGTTAATTTTCCAGCAGAGCCAGGATTAGAGGTGCTGCCAGCTGTCTGTGGGGTGCTAACACAGGTGGGGGGAGACTGAATTTCCCTGTGCCTCAGAAACAAAGCCAATGATTTCTCAGATGTCCAACTGGGACAGCTGTGTAGGCAGGGAACTTCTGCAGATCTGCAGTTGCTCAGTAGGGGTTTAGCCCCCAGCTTTGCTCCTTACCTTGCTGGGTAGGTTTACAGGCTGGGGTCTGCCCTGTCTGGGGCAGTAGAGCTTGTAGGTCAAACCCAAACTTCAGTGAAAAGCAGTAACTTGAAGAAGGAACTATCTGTAGCTCAGCTTGTAAAAAAAAAAAAAGTTCAGATACACAAAAATGCCATCTTGTAGTCACATTATCTGCAGAGGGACGCTGTCATGCATTGCTGGGCTGCAGATGCTTGAAAAAGCTTCAGTTTAAAATGGAAGTTCATGTGGGAAAGCAGAGGTCTCCTGTGGACATGTCCACTTACCAGAAATGTACTGGTTGACCCAAATGGCTGAGGCACAGGTCTGCAGGTGACCCTATTATTGCTTTACAGCTTTTCTTAGCAAGTGAGCCTAGCAAAGGCACTCTGGGAACTGTGTGTTAAGGGCTGCTAGAAGTGCTGTGTAAAAGGGTGGAGGGGAAGCCTCTCTGAGAAGACAGAACCATGTCCATCTAACTAGAGAGCTTGGATTTTGCTGGAGTCCAGAGACTGGCTCTTGAATTGGTCTCTTTTCTTAGGAACCAGGTGCTGGTGTTGCACAGATATTCCCAGGGAATTCCCTGCCTGCTGTTTGATCACTTCTCTGGAGGAATAAATATGCATAAATAAAACAAGCTGTACCTTTGTACACCCAGATCACTGCTGCTTCTGCTCTGCAAC
The DNA here is from genome assembly GCF_000687185.1 of Egretta garzetta. Lineage (NCBI taxonomy): Eukaryota > Metazoa > Chordata > Aves > Pelecaniformes > Ardeidae > Egretta > Egretta garzetta. The sequence goes on from NW_009259199.1 coordinate 1,218,998, forward strand.
ACTCATCTGGCAATCTGCTATCACCAGTGGAGTTACAGAGGTTTCTAACAGGTGCTTTGGTCTGAACACCGGGTGAGTGTTTTGTGGCTGGCTGAGGTGTGGTTCTCCGTAAGCTCTGGCGCTGGCAGGATGGGTGGGGAGGACGGAGCTCTCCCTGCCGGATGCCGCTTTGAGTCCGTTCTTGTTTAACGGGGGGATGTTAACGCGTGCCTGAGCGAATCCATCGCGCTCCCTTGGGCCGGTGTCCCGAGAGCCCCTCTCCCGGCCC
>NW_009259199.1:1219286-1232034 GCF_000687185.1 Egretta garzetta
GGCGAGCGGCGCTGCCGGGCTCTGCCCCGCTCTTTCCTGTGAGGGTGGTGGGGACTGACCAGAGCCGTGCCGATGGGCAACGTCCCTTGCGGTTAGCCCGGCGTGTTTGGCGAGCTCCTCCACTGGATTCATCCAGTCTCCCTCCAGGCTCCTTCCTTGGGCAAGCCTGCAGGCAGATGCTGTTGCTGCCAGCAGTACATCTTGCCCTGATCTCTGTGCCTGCTGAGAGGTTCTATGCTATCTGCAGTGGGCCTTCTGCTGGTATGTAGGCACAGAAAGCAGCACAATCTCAGCTGGAGCAAATGCATTTCTGCCCCATGTTAGGAATCAGCCTCATAGCAGTGTCATTCCCCAGCAGGACTGTGACCTGGGTGGCCCTTCAAACGTATCTGTTACTGCCATGGCTCCTGATACAGCCGAGATTTAGGGAGCTTTCCTTGCACTACGAGCACTTCCCCTTTCCAGCCTTGTCTGGGAAATGGGGGGAAGCAGCTGGTTTTGGCAAAACAAACTTCCCAGACCCTGGTCAGTCTGTGTAGTGGTGCCCAAGAGGAGATCTGTTGCACCCTTGAAGGCAGCACTGTAGCTTGCTGGCCACGGGCTGTCCTGGGGCCAAGGCACAGTCCTGCCCCAGGCATAGGGATGAGAGTGTGATCAGCAAGGCCTGTGGGTAGAACCTCAGAAAATAAAGAGGAAGTGTGGAAAGGGGGTAAGCAGGGAGGGGTGAAACTCAGTGTTGTGGTGAAGGGAAGCACTTGGAAACATGGTGCAAACCCTCAGGCTCCCCTTGGTGTGCTGCTCCCTCACCACAAGCTAGGCAGGGCCCTGGGACGCTGCCTCTTGGCCCCAGAACAGCACAAAGAGGCTGGCCTGGGCTTGGCTCTGGATGGAGCTTTTTCTCTCCAGAGCAGTTGACTCCAGCCTCGCATTGATTTCCATTTGAGTCAGACACTTCTTAAAAGCCCCAGAGGGAGCTTGCACAGCATCTGTATCTCTGCAGTTTCCAGAGCAAGCATCTTGCCAAGTATCTCGGTGTGTCAATAGCTGAGGGAATCCCTCAGTAACCTCCTTTTTATGGATGCTTCTTTCTAGGTCTCCTGCAACAGAGTGTTCTGGTGCTAGTCATTGCCAAAGGACACCAGTCCCTTTTGGAAAGAGGTCCTGATCTGCATAGCCCAGTGCCACCCCAGATGTGGTTTTCCTTCCCTCAGTGTTTAAGGAAAATGTGCAACTATTCTCATGCAGGCTATAACCTCCCAATATCTGAGTAACTTTCACAGGTATTTAATCCCACTGTAAAACACCTCTTTCAGATTGTGGTGGTGTTCCTTGGCCCTGTCCTCATGACCAGAACCAGGTCTGGGTCTGTTCCTTGCAATGCAGCAATCAGTGCACAACACTGCCTGGCTCTGGAGGCTCTGAGGTTTGTCTGTGAAGGGGTGAAGGCAGCTTTACTGTTTCTCTTTACTGTCTCATCACAGGGCTTTGTATTGCAAGCTAGTTCATATACCTGCAGCCCAGGTTAATAGTAGTACCTTTACCAGTAAATACTAAACCCTGGTTTTTTGAGAGAGAGGAATGTCTTAGCACAAGAGTTCAAGCTGGCTAAAATAGTGGTTTCTTAGGGCAATTTCTCGCTTTCTTTGAATTTTCTCATCCATTTTCACCTGACAAAGCTTTTTTGTTCTGGTTTAATTTTTTTTCTTTTCTAATAGGAAGACTTATCAGGCCTTTCCACCTTCCTCAAAGTGATGGAAACCCCTCATTGCTTTTCTACTTGGTAAAATGGGAGTGAAGAAAAGGACTAGGGAAGTAGCTACTTGCTCAAATATTCTGACGACTTTGTCACTCAGGTGATGATAGAAGGATAAAAAGGAGAAAGGAACTGAAAGAGATTGTTCCATTTCCTCTGAAAAATTCATCTTTCTTACTGTTGTTCTGGCTGGTAGAGAGCTTAAAGTGGAAATGTAAGGCCTTGAAGAAAAATGCAGTTTTTAAAAAGTTTCATTTTATATTTCTAAAGTCAAAGTTGTTGTGTTTTTCAAAAAAGTAGAAAATCCAGCAGAAACTAATTTAAAATTAAAAAGCTGCCAGCATCACATCCTTGTAACTCTGGTTCTTACTAGCAGGGCAATGCTGAAGCCTGGTGCAGCTGATGTGCAGTGAGGTCTGTTTGGTTCTTGGCAGCAGCTCCTCAGCTCCATTGTGCCTTTGCACTGTGTCTCTTCCTCCTAATTCCCCTCTATCTTCTTTAAAGGGATTTGGAGCACCCTCACCTTGTCTGCACCCTCACCTTGTCTGCACCAAAAACACCAGGAGACCTGAGCACCTGCCTCAGTGCTATGCCCCGTGGGGCTGGAGATGGAGTCAAGACAAAATGAAAACTAGCCCAAAAAAATAATCTAAGCTTTGGTGTAGAAACTCAAGTGTGAGGGGGGAGAAATAGGTCAGCTGTACTTCCCCTCATGCCAGGTAGGAAAGAGGCCTCAGATAATCCTATTTCTAAATGTGTTAACCAGCAAGCTTGAGTTCCCTCATGCTAATGGAGAGCAGGTAAAGAGCTTTTGCTGGAGACAGCTGTAGGTTGTGCTGCCATTTTATAGATGTGAATGAGGACAAGGCTGCTAACAGTTTCCATGGGATGAACTTTATAGAGGAGACAAAATACTGGAAAAGAAAGTGGAGTCATGGGCAAGATCCTCTGAAACTGGGACATAAAGTCAAAAAGCTTCATCTTGCATCAAACCAAGCCACCTGACAAATGATTGGTATGGAAAGCAGTCTGAGTCTGCCTGCAGGAGACTCAGATGGGAAAGACTAAATTCACTGAAGAAACCAAGAGCTGCAAGTGGACCAGCCTAGCCTTTTGCAGTGGCACAGAAATGCCATGTCCAGAGCAGAGCCCAACCAGTTGCCTGCATAGGTGACCACAAGTGTGGCTGTCTTACACTTCCAAATAAAAACATCATGTGGAAGGCAGTAAAGTTAATCCACATGATGAATCCTTTCTTGGCCAACAGCACTTTGCCATCTGCAGCTGTTCCAGATGTTTTTGCTGTGGGCTGGTGGCCAAGGACAGTTGGCTGCTGATCTGTGAGGCTCAAGCCACAGCAGTAAAATGCAAGCCAGGCAAAGGCATCAGACAGCTGAAAATTACTCCCCAGAGTCTGTGGTGAGACCTCATGGGTGTTGCAATCATAGGACAGGTTAGCAGTGCTTGCTGAGTGTGCTTTGCAGCTTTTATGATGCCTGGAGTCACTCTGATAGCCCTGCTTTCACGTGTGCCTTCCTGCCAAGAGACACAAACCTTTCTACTTGGCCACCTTCTCTTTCCCATGACCTCTACACTCTATATATCTTTTCTTTTATAGCTATGGTTTTTAAGTAAATGAAGTACCAGCTCCTAGGATGAGCCTTTTCAAGAAGTCGTGCTTCCTTGTAAGCAGCCAAGCTTTTTTGCAAACCTGGTATCCTCTACCTTGATTTGATTAGTCTTTTTGGCTCAACTTTTTGTCTTTTTTTTTTCTAGCTTCATTTTTAACCTTTTGTTCTTTACCAAGCTTCTCTGTACTATGTATGCTGATGTTACTGAAATGTTCAGGCAGTGAAGCCTGATGTTCAGGAGTTGGGAGATGAAAATTGAAGCTGTTTCTTTTACCTTACCCCACGCCATGCTGTGCATATGCATCAATACAGCCCAATTACCTGACCCCCATGGATCTTCTCTGAAGCACCTCTGTCTCATTGAGAGCACAGTATACCCAGTGCTTGCATTCAGTGTGGCTTTTAGGTTTTTTCTTTTGCCTATTGTAAGATCTGCCTCTTTGCTGCACGGTAGTACTCATCACTATTGTATCAGACTGCTTCACACATGGTAATGAATTTAATTTCACACCACCACTACTGGAAGACATGTTATTTTTATCCTCTCTTTAAATTTGTGAGAATTGACATGCAGAGCTTAAAGCAGAGAAGCAAGTGAATACTTTTGGCTGTCAAGCTGAAGATATGTAGGGTCGTGATTTTGGAATACTTCACTCCAGAGGGCTCTCTGCAGTGCAACTGCTCCTGAGTAACAGTAGTGGGTGCCTGACACATCTGTAAGGCGCCCAGGAGATCTCATATACTCATATATTGGTTCTCTCTGGGAACCAAAGTAAGTGGTTCCCTATGGAAACTTGGGTTTGAGTGGTTCTGCTGGTACTCTCTAAGAGCCAGAGGTAACACCTGCTCCCACAGGGTGCCTTAAGATGAGCATCCTCTCTTTCTGTAGCTGTATGGCTATCTGCTATTTGTCCCTCATTATCTGCAACAAGTTGCAGTTCCCTGTAAACAGGAACTGCTGCTACTTCATTGTGCTAATTCAGTCTGGGATACATGCATCTGGCTGGCTGAAAAAGCTGGAGGTCCTGTAGTGAAGTAATAGGATTATACAATTAAACAGTATCATAATTTGCCACCCTTATATCTGTATGTGAGGGCATCAGGGCTGCTCTGAATTCTGGCACTCCTGATTTGAGTGCTTGACTCTACAACCTTGTGGGTATTGCTTCTGGAGAGGCTTCACAGACTGTTGGCAGCAGACACTTGTGGCCATAGCAGTCTTTATGGACTTTGGTCCCCTCCCCATGTTCTTTGGCTGCTGTTTATGGTCCAGGGCCCTATGTCTTCAGTCTAGCATTTAACCAAAGTGGCCTTGTCTCAGGTCTTCCTACCTCCCCAGCCAGTCCCAATATCCCTGACTTGACAGGTAGAGCTGTCAGCCACTGAACTCCCTTTTGTCTGTTTTAATCTGGAATTCTAACTGTGCATGTTCAGTATGTGCTTACGCCCTTGCTTTTTGAAGGGCATTCAGAAAGGTTGCTTGAGGGCTGAGCAGAGTCCAGCTCTCTGTAGCAGTATGGGAAATATTTGTTTCTTTGTCCTTTGCATTTCTGCTTCTGTTAATACTGATGTTGGCCAACACTCTATCAGGGGTGATGATGAACAAGGCAAGTATGGACTTTAAGCAATACCATGTGATCATTTTCCTTGTGCATAGAATGCTCGGTTTGGCTCAGGTACATGCGTGAGCAAGGAATGGGAGAGGCATACAAGAGAAAAAGAAGGTGGCAGTTCCTGCTGGAATATGTGACTAATTGCTGTGTCTTGAATTCAGGGGATTTGAGAAATGCCCAGGACAGAAGCTGATTGATTAATGGTGATGGCATTCTGTTAGCAATTCCAGGGCAGGCCAGCTGAAACAGCACCTTTCCATGTAGAAAGTTTATAATGTGCAGCAGTTTTAAGACAGACATAGAAAAACTGAAAATGCTGCTACTGTCAGGGCAGGGAAAGGGAGTTTGTCCTTTGGTTTTGTAACTTGACAGAGAGGTGTGTGTCTGCCTCTCTGACGGTAGTCACTTGGGCTCTCTGAGTATCTCTCTGTCCTGGAGAGGTTGCAGCTTCATCCAGTTATCCTGCTGCTCAGCAAAAGCTTTTCTGCAGCATGCTGTAAGTTTTTTTTTTTTTTTTTAGCTTTTGAACTTCTCAAAAAAACCCTCACAAAAAAAACCCAAAGGCCCCCATTTTTCTCTTTGAGAAATGGTTTTGTAACTTGACAGAGAGGTGTGTGTCTGCCTCTCTGACGGTAGTCACTTGGGCTCTCTGAGTATCTCTCTGTCCTGGAGAGGTTGCAGCTTCATCCAGTTATCCTGCTGCTCAGCAAAAGCTTTTCTGCAGCATGCTGTAAGTTTTTTTTTTTTTTTTTAGCTTTTGAACTTCTCAAAGAAACCCTCACAAAAAAACCCCAAAGGCCCACATTTTCATCCTTAAGAAAGGGTAAAGTTTTGCAAGTATCTGTGTCTGTGTGCAAGGCTGCAGTGCTGTGCTTTATTGCCATGCCCTGCAGGAAGAGACTTGAATTTGGATGAATCTTTGCAGGTTCCCAAAACAGCCCTTTGCTAAAAGTGGGCAAAAGTTTCCCATCTTATCTGGGGACAAAGTTTCTATCCTTCCCTCCTAATAGTGCTGAAGGAAAAACTTGGGAGTACCATGGTGTGCCAAAGCCCTTTCTGCTTGAGGGCTGATTTGGCTTTGTGGAAAAAAGAGATAAGCAAGGTACTTCTGGGGCTATTGGGGTGAGGTAGGGTTGAACAACCTCCTCCTCCCCCACGCTCCCCAGCCTCTCTTTAGTGTCTTTTCCTTTGCTGATGGGTTCTGCTTTCTTCTCACCTGATACTTTTTTTCCTCCTCTAGATATGCTTTTTTCAGTTTTATTGGCAGCTCCTCTGTTTCAGATCCTCTTCAAACTTGATGTGCTGCTTATTCCCTCTTCCAGATCGGTAATTATTATATTTAATAAGAATGGCTCTAGTCTTGATCCATGCGTTACCTCCTGCTCTCTCAACATTTTTGTTTGCCATGATGTTACAGCTTACAGTAATGCAATAGCACATCAGTCCATGCGAAAACGTCCCTACCAATCTGGACAGAATGGCTTTCTTTTCAAGTAAAGAACAAAAATATACCAGACCTAGGAAAAGAGACCTCTGCTTGTGCTGTTAAACAGAAGGTGGAAAGAGAAGCTGCTGTAGTGGTATTTTTCCTGCCGCAGCTCCTGGCACCTTGGATGGCTCCAGATCTGCTGCTCCTGGCAAAACGTGTGAGCCTGCTCCCTGTGTGAAAGCTGATTGTGGGCTCCTGGAATTTAGCAAAGCTCATTCTTTTCTTTCTGCCTTCCTAATTATCATCTCTGCATCTGCAAATTGTCAGGTTTTCATCAAAATCTTGGGGGTTTGTATGTGGAGAAATTTCCATTTACAAAAGAAAAAAATGTCCTATTGAAAACCTCTGGCTGGGGACCTTTCAGATTTGCTCCAGAACATGTGCCCTACTAAACACCACCTCCACAGCCTCCCTCCAGACAAGGGAAGCTATCTGGGGGTTGCATATCTAATACCTAATGCTTCCCACTGATCACTTACCCTTTTGTATAAGAAATGTAACAAAGTAGCCTGATTAACTGGGATTGAAGGAATTAAGCCTGTGTTTGTGGAGATAATGATCAATGGTTTTAACACACTTGTTACTCTGGGCTTCCTTTGATTGGCATATCAGCAGCTACACACCATAAATTACCTTGATGGATTCCCCTGTGCATCTGCATTTAAAAGAGATGAAGCAGAGGGTTATTTTAGTTAATATTCCAGTGTGTGATTTGCCAGGTGCTGTGCAGCTTCTGTCTCAACGTGTAATCTCTCTTCTTTCATTTCTAAAGTCCTGTCCATGGAAATAGCACTGGGGCTGTCCTTCAGCCTGCCTCTGGGCTTTCTGTAGCTCCCATATTTCTTAACCCACGAGTCCTTTCTGCCTGGACCATTCCTTAAACAATATATGCTCACGATGCCTTCAGGAGGGAGAAAGCGGCGTGAGACTGAGGCAGTTTAATTACTGAGACAAACTCTTGGCAGGACCTGTCAGGTTCTCCCAGGTGACTGGCTGGGGCTGCTGGCATGGATCCTGGAGAGAATTAGCTAAAGAAGTGTTCCTGGATGCATGTGGGTCCACAGCAGAAATTTTGGTGCCTTCCCACTGCAACCCATTAGCAGTGAAGTGAGAGGCTGCCTTCCTCGGATTAGAAAGCACTTGAGGATGTCATTTACTCAGGCAGATTTCCCAGCTGACTGAGCATTCTAAAGCAGAATGGATCCTGATAATTATTATCCTCTCCCCTCCTATCATTTGGAACAAAGTAAATCTTGCTCTGGTAAATCCTGCAAAGTTTGTTGCCCAGATGCTGCAGCTGGGGCCCTCTAACAGCTGGGGCCCAAGTCCAGCCCTCTGGGTGAAGTGTATCAGTGCTGGGGGTAACCCAGAGCCAGGACCCTGGCTCAGACTGGCTGCTTCTTTGGAGTCACCTGAACAGCCCAGGACCTGGGACTGGGGATGCATGTGAAGGAAATAACTAACTTGAATCTTTGGTAGGTGTTTGACTAAGCCATTGTCGGACCATCTTGTTCTGACTGTTTTCAGCTGGTGTGGGAGGGAGAAGACTTAGGAAAAGTTGCTGTTTCAAATCTCCCAGTATGGAAGGCTGGTGTGCTTTGGGATATGGGGCTGAGTGGAAGCAGTGATGTTCATTACAGTCCAACCAGCCTGAGGGCTTCCTTCTGTGTAAGGCTGTTCTGGGTCATGCAACTTGGCATGTTATGAGTATTGCTGGTTTGGGGGCAGTTACAGCACCTCTTTTCTCATCTTGAGTGTCCTTTGATTCCCTGGGCCTGTGTTTTCCTATTTGGCTGAAGCTGACTGCGTTTCCAGAGGCTCCATGTCCCATTGCCAGACAGCTGATAGCAGCAGAACATCTGTCTGTCTCTGTGCCCTGTGGCTCTTCCTCCTGTGCATAGCTGTGTTTGCTCTGCCGTGTGCCTTCCTATCATCAAATGCACAACTTCTCTTGCTGCTTGTCTTTGATCTGTTTACATTAAAAGAACCCTCCTGAAGTAGACAGGCCCTGGGAAAACATTGGCTACTGGTGGTACATTTGTAGTCACAACTACAGCTGGTTCTCCCAAGCCAGGAAGGAGGTCCAGCTGCCTGCCCTGGGACCCATAGCCTAATGCCTACCTCAGTGTTGGCCCAATTCTGGCAGACAACTGATGTAGTGGTTTCCAATGCACGTGTCTGAAGGTGCTTCTGAGAGTGGGGGTCACCATCAGTCCTAATGAAGCTAGGGATGGAGGGGACCTGGACTAATGGATAAGCCAGTCCTCCAGCATGCTTCTACCCGACACCAGCTGTGCAGATGGTGTATGCATGAGAAGCTGTGTGAGTGACAGGAAGGCAGCTTTGAACTGCCCTTTTTTTGGTGCTTCACCACATGCCAGGACAAGGCTAACACATGAACCTCTGCTGAGCAGTTCCTCCTTTCATTAACTACTGAGCTTCTGGCTCAGCCTCAGCTTCCCACACAGGTGCCTCTAGGAGCCAGCGGTTGGAGTGTCCTGACTCCTGCAGCCACCACTCACCTTAATATCACGAAGAGCTCTTATTACCTGGGTCTCTGCTATTTTGTTTCAGCTAATTAGAGGTGATGAGATCCACTCAGTGCTAGGCAGTTGCCTTGTCCCTCAGCTTCCTGTGGCCCTCATAAAGTTTACAAGATATGTTTACATGACAAGATATTAAGTTTACATGACAAGATAGTAATCCTTTCAGGGACCATAGCACAGGCAATGTGGTGACATTTAGAGCTCTTGTTTAAAGTAGCAGGTTCAGCTGAAGCCTTTAGGAAACCTCTGCTCTCCTGCTGACAGGCTCTACAACCATATTGCATGGCTAACTGTCTAGCTTCATGGAGAGGACCCTAAAACTGCTGTTGTGATTAAAGTACAGTCAGTCTCCAGATGCACTAGGTTGCAGAGTGCACCAGAGTTCATACTTCCCTTGGGATTTAGTCTCCTAATCACCTTTATACCTGAAGCTCAGCAACACCTTTGTGCCAGGAGGCCCACTGCTGTTTGGTGTGCAGCTGTAAACTGAGCTCAGTTTATCAAGCTATGATGAGACCAGGGTCTCCTTTGAGTTGACAGAGCAAGCTGAGGAAGGTATATTGAGGGGAGGGGAGGGAAGACCTGGAATAACACATCTCATGTAATGTGAACATAGGGCATTTTCCAAGCACTTCAGCTAGTGTTGTCAACTCCTGCAATTTTTAGTGTGAATCTCCTCATATCTGGCCCTGTTTCAAGTTCTGAGTTTTGGCTTCATGCCACTCTTCACTTCCCTTCAAAACAAAAATGATTTCACAGCTTTGTGGGTGCAAAGACAAACTCAGAAGGACCCTGGATCAGAAAAGCAAACAAGCAGGACTCTTAAAGCCAGTCTTCCTAAGCACTTGATTTAGATGAGTGTTAGGTACCTAAATTGCTTAAGCATATTTGGACTTGACAAGCATGCGCAATGTTAGAAATAGAAATGCTGAGGCATCTAAAACCTTATGACTCCACAGGGGGATTTTTGAACTGATGCTGCTATTGTAGCTGCAGAAGATAAAAGAAAGAGTATGTGAACAGGTCTTTCTCTCCAGGTTTATTTTTGCCCTTGCCAAGGGACTGCAGGACAAATACAGTCTCTTTCAGGCCCATTAGCTTTTATGAATTGGTTCCACTGCCAGCATATAATTTTTGAAATTCAAGACAGTTATCCCTGCTAAAAGAGCTCTGGTACTTCTCCATGTAGTTGGACCTGGCTTCTAGAGATTTAGATGGACGTGTTTTGTCATAGAAACAAGGCTCTAGCGCTTTGCTTTGCCAGGATCTGCTGAGACACAACCTTGAGCTCTGCAATGTCCTGCAAAAAGGAATGTTTTTAGCTCTGAGTTGTTGTGTGGGTATACATGCTGAGCATCTATGTAAAATGAAGACATGTAGCTAGCCCAATGTCCATTTCTGGATTTCCTTGGGCATGTCTAAGCTATGGGTAAAACCCCAACTATACTGGAGCCCTTATCTAAAGCAGCAAGGTTTGTGATCTTGCATAGAAACACTGCAGTGTGCCTTGAGCACCCCTTGGGATTATAAATGTAGATCAGTACCTCTCAGGCAACATGAAAAGGTGAGGAAAAACTATTATCTTTTCCACTAGTGCATGTTAGACCTTGTCTGTTTTTTCACGGATGGGGTCTGTGCCCTCAAGTGAGCTGTTTGACGACTTTTCCTTAGCCCATCACCTTCTTCCTCCCACCAGCACAGCCCTGTAATGCTCCAACAGCTTCTAAAGACGGTGCTTCCTTTCTCACTTACTTTGACATGATTCTGTAGACTAAACTTGTGGTGGTGGGAGCCACCTTTGCATTTGTGTTGCCAAGATTTAGCCCCAACATTATCAGGTGCTTGAAATGTATGGATGAAGCGACAAACTGCGTAACACATGGGATACAAAGAAAAGCTCTCTCTGTTTTCTAAGCCTAAGGTTTAGAGGTGGAGAGTTTCAGCAGCAAGAACGTATTTTTGCTGAGTGTTTGAGAGGGTAAAAAGAGCAGCATGTGCTGCAGTCCCTTCCCAGTGCCACAGGGAAAATGTGTGTGGGAAAGTCTGCTCTTGTGGGGACCAGCAGTCTTACCAGTCACCTACTTTTAACTCGCCAGTATGTGTGAGAACAGGCAGTGTTTTTACTGGTAAGGTGGTGCCCAAAGGACAGTTCTGATGAGAGAACACTTTGAAGGAGAGCCTTTGCCTTTGAACTGTGCTGGGGAAAGGTTGCTCTTGAGCGGTTTCTGGATATCAGGGACAGCACAGCATTTTAGGTGTCTCTTTGTTCCCTCCTGGCAGGCTTTGAGGGCTTCACCGTGGACAAGGAGGGGAGGGGGCTGCCCTTCTGCCTCAGCCCAGTGCTATGCATTTTTGCTGGGGGCTGGTCCAGGACTTTGCTCCCTGCTCAAAGGAGGAAGAGCACCAGTTCACTGCTGCTTTGTATGGGTGGCTCCAGTTTGTCTGCAAACTGGGAAAACCACTAGCTTTTTCATGCTGTTTCTTTGGACAACGATTAGCCTTTGCTTGAGGGGTGCCACATGGTGCCACAGAGGGCAAACTGCAGCTCTGCCGTGCCTGCTGCCTGCATGGGACGGTGGCAGCAAGGCTCCCAGCCGCATGCAGGATAAGCACTGACCCCTGTCTCTGGCTGAGGACACAGGCGGGTGGCTGATTTATGGCCGAGGCGAGATAGGGGTCTCTCTGAGTTAAGCTGTAGGCGAGTTGCCATGGAGATGGGCTAATAAAGCACCAGGCAGCAGCCAGCTCTGAGCTACTGCGGTTGCAAGGAGTGGGTGGGTGGGGAGAAGGGGCAGCTGGCCTGGTGGGGATGGAGAGAAAGAAGAGGGTAGCACCAGGAGAGTGGCCAGGAGTTGGGTCTGTTGGGCTGTTGAGATGACCCTGGCTGCTTTGAGAGAGGAAGGGGTGATGAGAGAAGAGATTGATTGCCCTTCTCCCAGTTATTTGGGAGGGGGATGTCAGCATGGTGATGCTTCGTGGTGAGTGGGACCAGCAGCTTTCAGGGAAAGGGTTGGACCACCATGCAGCCAGAGTATCTTTTGTTCTGCTCTCCTGCCTGCATCAACCACCTGTCTGCTTAGTGACTGTAGGCTGGCTGCTTCCCCCAGCAGCATGAGAGGGCCTCAAAGCAGATGTGGATGTCAGCTTGCAGAAGCCACCTCATGCAGGATGGGTGCAAAGGACCCTGTTGTGCTTAAGGTTGGCTTATGTGTGGGGAAAGCAGGACCTGCTTCATGCCACAGCAGGTGCCTGCACACAAGGCGGTCAGGACCTTTGTAACTGCAGTGCCTTCCCCATGCTGATGAGCCTTCAGCCTCGGAGCAGGTCTGCACTGTCCAGTGCCTCTGGGGAGCTGTGTGTTAGTGGGGCATGACTCCCTTAGCACATGCCCTTCTGCCTTTCAGCACCGGGGAGGATATCTGTTCCTTGGCTTGGTCCTCCATCCCAGCCATTGCAGCATAACTGCAGCCAGCTCCCTTGGATACTGAGCATGGGTGTTGGGTGGGATGAATGGGGATGGCATGGACTTGCCTCCAAAGAGGTGGATGTACTGGAGCTGTGTTGCACATCCTGAAGCTCTTGCTCCAGCCTGCCCCTTCAGAAAGGCCCCTCCTGCTTTGCTGTAGTGGGGGTTCAGTCGGCAATCCCATTCAGTTCAAGGGCACTGTAGCATACACCTAAAACTAAGCAGACTTTTATTCTGGCTAGTTCAGCAG
>NW_009259199.1:1232452-1236135 GCF_000687185.1 Egretta garzetta
TCAGCAGGGTGATAGGAGGGAAAGGCTTAGCTAATTATTAGCAAGATATTCCCAGGCTGCTGTACTTCCATTTAGAGAGATTATTCTTCAGTAATACGGTGCAGCCATATTTTAACCTTGATCACCATAAGAAGGGTTTTGCCTCAAAGCTGTCTCCTCCTGGAGTGTGCCAGGGTTTGGGTAGGTGTTCCAGCAGGGAAAGGAGAGAGTGGGGGGAGGAGGTTATATATTTTAAGAAGGAAATAAAAAGCCTTATGATGGAGTGATGCATTAAAAGATATTTGCTTACACGTTTCACAATGTTTTTATGCCTCCTAAATTGAGGGATGTATCCACAGAGCATAATGCTCTTACTGGAGGGTTACCTTTCCTTCTGAACAGAGCAGAGATCAAGACAATTCCATCTTGTTGATGCCAACTATTGATAACACTACCCCTACTCCCCAAAGAAAAGGTTGTTTAAAGCTGGACTTCTTGAGCTAGCTAATGCCTTCTTCCCTGGCCAAAGCCTCTCCCTCACAACAGCATCCTTGCTGTTCAAAGCCATCCCCTGCTACTGCCGAATAGCCCTTGTCTCAACTCTGTCATCATGCGCTAGCCAGATGGTAGGAGGACTCCCCTCCCTTATGGGTCAGCTGGCTTTCAGCACTGGCTGCGATGAAAGAGGAGTTCCATCGCCTCCATCGTTAACAGGGCCTCCCTTGATGTCTCTGCAGGGCTAGCTGGTGGTGGGAATCAGCCAGCCCTTATTGTTGCAGCCAAATCATAAGGGGCACAGATCATGCAAAGCTTTGGAGTCTGTCTAGTGTGGCCTCTATAATCCAGGAAGGATTTGACTGGTGGAGATTTTGATTATTGCTGTTTGGCAGTGAGAAGCAGCCCTTGCTGTGGTGCATGGGTGCCTGCTCTGCCAAGGATTTGCATGAGCTGATATGGGGTGGATCAGCACATCTGGGGAGGGGTGGAAAGGGTTGCAATGTGCATGTCTACTGACGTCCTCATTCAGGGTGCTTTTTAGGTGCTGTATCTCTTTCTCTGCTCTTAGTTCATGTGGCTACACCCTTGTAATTTCTTACCTTGTGCTTTCGTCCCTGTCTGACCCCAATTATGGCCTCTTCCCCCACCTTTGTAAGGAGAACCTGGCATGTGGTGTGGCTACAAGGGGAGGGATTTAATTTGATTTTTAGATTCTTGGAAAAACTTTTCCAATAAAGGGCCTCATGCCCAAGATTATTTCAGGCTGCTGGCAGTGTCAGAGGAGACCTCTAAGCGGAGGAGGCAGTCTTTGGAGAAGGCATCTCAGAGTGGAGTGAGATATGTTGCTCCTGGGGAAGTCTGTATGGCTGTTGGTCATGGATGAACAGGCCTCAAGAGAAGCACAGTTTCCGTTGCCTGTGACTATTGTTAGCACTACTTCAATCTGTAAATCTTGGAATGTTCTTCAATATGAGCCATTTAAAATCCTGAGTCATTTCTGTCTCCGGATATGCTTGTCTCGCTGATTCTGTTTCATGCCTGTTATCATATCCAAGGCAGTTCATGCCAGCAGCTGAGTCAGTTTGGAAAGGAGGAAGAGCAAGTATTAGGGCCCCTTCTGCTCTTAGCCTCCAGGCAACCAATGTTCTTGAGTTAGCCAGGTCCTGTGTCTGGTCCCATCTCTGGGCATGGTCATCTCAGTGATAGTCTCCAATGGAGTGTCACCTTCCAGCAGAAAGGTGGTGGACCAGATCCTTGAGGCTTTTAGCTGACTGCTGTGCCTTGGGACTCTACTCGGAGCTCTTCCCTGTTCCATTGCCAGCACTCTTGTGTTCACAAGCACATAAATCACGAGCAGAAGATGTGCTTTGGAGGAAACTTAGATCTAAGCAGAAATTCAGTGTGAAAAAGTATGGCCAACTTGTGTTGCTCACGGGACTCTTCCTTAGCTTACCGTGCTTTGAGTAGGAGGTTGGACTAGATGAAGTCCTGAAATCTCTTCCAATGTAAATTTTCCTATAATCCTATGATTTGCCCCAGTTGTGGAGACCAGCAAAAAAGCTCCTCTGCTAGCAGGTACACAGCTCTCTTCTTGAGTGATGCTTTACATTATGGCAGGAGGAATTAAATGCAGAAACAGACTTTTTGAAATGGGAACAGTCCCACACCACGTAGTGGTTGCTGTCATTCATGTATGAACAGTCTAAGGACAATTAAAATTTTAGCTGGCCACACAAGATCTCAAAAGTAACGTCCCTGCAGCTCAGGCAAAATATCTTTCAGAGATCAGAAAATAATAACTTGAAGGACTGGTTGCTGATGCTTCAAAACTGTTCTGTGAGTATTTAGTCTCCATCAGCAAGGGTTGGATGTGGTGTTGAGGGCTGGAGAAACTTGTTTTGATCACATATGGTTTGTGGTAGCCACAAAGTTCCTGTAAGAAAGTCAAATGTTGCAGTAGCACTAAGGACTCTTTCTCCTCTGATCTAAGAGATGGCAGATTTGATTGTGGGGGCAGTGCATTGGACTAAGCTCAGTGTTTGCTCACAATGTTGGTCTTCAAATCTCGCGAGGCTCGTCAGGTCTTGCCTATGGCCCCTGTCCAGCAGAGGAAAGCAGAACTCTACTGACATTTGAACTGCTGCTAACAGATGTAAATCTGGATACCTGGATTAGTAAATACCATTCTCAGATTACAGGGAGCTGAAATTTTGCTTTGAAAGAGAGCCTGTGTACTCTTCCTACTGTCCAGAAACAAGTCATGGTGAGTGTTCCTGTCTCACCAAAGTCAGGATGGCTGTGGTCTGTAGGGGTAAGGTAAAACAGGGATTGCCCCTAACTTTCTCCTGGAAGCAAGAACTAGGTCATTTTCTGATATCAAAATGCAGAAAGCTGACAGCTAAACTGGATTTAATCACTCATGTCTTGAGGGCCCTCATCCTTAAGTATGTTTCATGTTATTTTAAATATTCAAAACCAAGAGTATTTTAGAGGAATTTTGGGGTGGTCAGTAATGTCTGCAGTTATGATCCTTCATCTCATCCCGCATCCTCAGCGGTGGAGGAATGGTTATGTACCTTAGAGTCACAGCTGCGGCTGAGTCTTGCCGTGCGTGTTTAACACGGAGAGCTCTGCAGGGACAATATATTTTGAGTGCGCCTAACTGTCAGCTTTCGCCTTCCCAGCTTCGCTGTTGGGTGGCTCTGCAAAACCTTCAAAGCCCAGCCAGCCCTGTCCAGTGCATCTCGCATCACCCTTCCTCCAGGATCCCCGCACTGCCACGCCGAACCCGTCCTTATTTCCCCTGCCTGCCCCTCGCTGCGTTTTTAACCTCTCTTCCTCCTCCCCTCTTCTCCGCATTTGTTTTCCTCTGCGTGCTGTTTTATTGCGATATAAACCTCGGCAATTTCAAGTTGCGGGCCAAACTTCCCTGCCCCGCCGGCAGACCCGGGATCCGGCCAGGCCTTGCAGGGAGAAGGCAGGTTGGCAGGCGCTGGGGCGCAGCGCACCCCTCGGGGTGCTGGCCGCCTCCCTGCAGAGCACCAGCGCCTTGGGGAGCTCCCCCCTTCAACAGGTAGACGTTGGGAGCCGCCAGCTTCGCTCTGCTCATCCCCCTGCGCGGGAAGGGTGGCGGGGGCTGCCGCGGTGCAGGAGGCCGGGGTTTGGCGGAGGGCCCCAGGGCATGGCTTGGGGTGGTGGCCCCAGCC
>NW_009259199.1:1236722-1240973 GCF_000687185.1 Egretta garzetta
CCTGGGGCG
Organism: Egretta garzetta; assembly: GCF_000687185.1. Classification (NCBI taxonomy): domain Eukaryota; kingdom Metazoa; phylum Chordata; class Aves; order Pelecaniformes; family Ardeidae; genus Egretta; species Egretta garzetta. Next base: position 1,236,732 of record NW_009259199.1, read on the forward strand.
GCAGCCCGCCCGCCTGGCACTGCCCGCGGGAGAGCGGGGAGAGGTTTAAGCGGCCGCGACGGGAAATGTCTGGACGAGGACTATCCTGAGCCCCCTTCCTAGAGCAGGACGGTAAATGCAGGGGAAGGGCTGAGCAGGGAAAACGGTGTAGTAAAGCTAAGTCAAATTTCCCCCTGAATCTGCAGCCAGGCCTAATGGGCACTGATGCTGTGTCGAGGTGGGGAGGAAAGGAGGGAGGGAAAGGAGTTTTGGGGGCTGCAGTCTCTGAGGCTGGCATGAGAGGAAAGGGAAAGGAGCTCCAGATCTTTCCTCCTCCCCCCAGAGTTACTAGGACTGAGATATGGATCATTAAAAAGGAGTAGCATAATGCAATTAAGCATTAGGCAGTCCCCACTGCAACACTTAGCCATTGTTCCTCGCTCTGCCTTCTGCTAGAACGATTCTCATCTGGACAAGAGAAGTATAATTGAACAAATAGTTCATTTCCCTGGCCAGTTGGATCTGTAGTCTCTCCCCTGAATTTGCTGCTGGCTGGCTGCAAACACAGCAACGTCCTCAGAACGAAACGGAGAACCGGGACCCTCTGGTGAGACTCCTTGCTGTTGTGGGCTAGCTGGCAAGAGCAGCTCTGAGTGGCTGCTCACCTGACTTGTTCTGATGGCAACAGCGGAGCAGTTTTGCTCCCTCACCTCTTGATCTTCTTGGCTTCCTTGTGGGAAGTGTGAAGAAGAAAAATAACAAGTCGTGAGGCAGGTCCAGCCTACAACTAGAAGATGCTATGTGTGGTTCAGGCAAGTCTTCTCCTTTCTGTAGTCTGTCTTTTAACTTTCTCTTTACCCTGGAGGATAAAGGATTTCAGGCTGGTTTGAGGTGATGCTGTTTTGGTGGAGTTTGCCAGCCTGCCCTTCAGGCTCTGCCTGTGGTTGCTGGGTGCCCTGCAGCGCGCGCACACGCATACACAGAGGCAGGAGTGCACGGGCACAACACTCCTGCTCTTTTCCGAGTGAGCTCCGAGCACCCGGAGGGGTTGCGGCTGCACCTGGGCCCCATGGCAGATGCTTGGCTGGAGGCTGCATCCTTTCCCCAGGAATCTCCTCCTGGTTTGCGGTGTGCAGCAGAGCTCAGTGCATGGGTATGCATAGATGCATTCTCTGCACTGCTGTGAGATGCACTCAGCACAGGGAGGCTGCTGCTTTCCTTGCTTCTGGAGCTTCTTATCGCAAGTCTGCATCATGCAGCTTTCCTCCTCCTGTTCTTTCTCGTTTCCTCTTTCTTTGTCTGTAGACTGCTGCCTGTCCCACTTCACTCTCAGCTTCTCCTTTGTGTTTTCCTGCTTAATCCATTCTTTTACCTCAGTTTCTTTTTCTCTAAATAGACCTTGTCCTCTTCAGTGGGCTCCTCTCAACACTGGAGAAGCAGCCCAGCCCCTCATTTCAGTAGAGTATTCCTGCCAACTGTTTACAAAAAGTAGCACAATACCCAAGCTGAACACTGACATAATTACATACCCAGCCAGAGAGTGTAGTAAATAATCCTGCCTTTCAAGCTTTTGCCCAGTGGTGAGTCTTTTGCCATCTCCTTTGCCTGTGGGCTAAATGTATTATACTTGCTTGCATTTACTTATCTTCTGGAAACGTTAAGTCAGTGCAGTCAGTGCACAGATACATGGTATCGAAGTGGATGTACGCTGATGTCTTCCACCATATACACTTGCTGTGCCTGTATGCATCGTGTGTCTGAATATGCATCGTAGGGCTCTGCTCCTGGGTTCAGGCTTTGGCAGTCGTGCTTGGCAAGTGCGAGGGCTGTTGGGGAAGGAACACTTGCTGAGGTGTGGATATTGTTCCACTGGTGGAGGGAAAGATGGCTGTGGGGTGAAGATCAAGAGCGCCAGCAAAAAGCGCAGGGCTCGGCTAGCTGTGTTTGCATCGGCTAGGGTGCTAGCTAGTTTTCCAAGGATTTGTGTGTACATATAATTACAAACTGTGGTTATTGTCAGCACAGCTGTATTTCCAGTTGTGCTTGTGAGCCTGAGTCTGTCTGCAGTTGCTTTGGTTGTGAGTCAGTCTGTCTGCAGTTGCAGTAGCTGTGAATCAGTGTCTGCCTGTAATTATGTGGGTGAATCAGTGTTGGCTTGTTACACTTTGAGTGCAAACGGTTTCCTGTAGCGGTTGTGGGTGTGAATCACTCTACAGTCCCTCTGGATGTGTTTTTTAGTAGAGAGATGCAATACTGGGATTAATTTTGTTGTGATGAGGAAAAACTGTCAAGTGGCTTCTCGTTCTGAAAAATTAAAGCTGGGTTGGGAGTTAGGCACAGAGCTTGTTTCTCTGTTACCAGCTTTCTACAGATCCACTTCAAGGCTTGCTCCCAAGATTTCCATGTGGATCTGAACCTTTAGTTTCTTTGCCTTGTGCCTCTGGTTCTGAGTGTCCTCTTCTGCTGGCATCTCTTGCAGAGCTGCAGACAATGCATTTGGTAACCATCACATGTGCCTCGTACCTTATGTGCCTGGCAGATTCATGGGAAGGTTGTTTATGGCTTCTGCAGCATGTGTGTTTGTGGGGACAAGCCAATGTGTGCCTCTTGGGTAGGTAAGCACAAAGGTTTTCATACTTGTGAGTCAAAGACTTATGTGGTTCCTCTGCCATGTGCCTCTTGCTGTGACCCAGTGCTGTTTCTCTAAGTATCGTAAACAGCAAGTTTGATTCAGGTAGGTGGAGGTATTGCTGCCTTATTCTCATTATCTGATTCCTATAAAATGCCATGGTAGCTTCTGGCCTTCAGCAGCATCTGTACAGCACAAAGCAGCGCTAAACAGAGAGGGAAGTCAGAGAAATCCAGGCTATCTCAGATGATGGAAGCAGAGTGCTCCCTGTGGTCCAGGCTAACAAACCAAGCCTTCACCCTGTGCTGGCTGCTGCAGGTAGAGCACGATGCTGGCAGGGCTGGACTGCTTCCAGTATGCGCTGGCTTGGGTGTCTCTGCCTGCGTTGTGCAGTGTACGCATGCATCCCAGTGAGCTCTTTTCAGAACAAAGGGATGCAAACAACCAGTAGGACAAGGGTCTTGGACACCCTGGTGTCTTACTTCATCATTTCCAGGCTTCCAGATGAGCCATGTCTGCTCATTGCTGCCCCTGCCCTCAAATAAAAAGATAGTTTTATTCCAAGGGACCCTCCTTTTTAGCTGAAGTGATTGAAAACTGAGTCAAAACCTCCCCAACAGGGACACAGGGCAGCATGTGCATTGCCGGCATTTATTGCTGCTGCTGCACTGAGCGCTTGCTGGCTGCCCATCTCTGCAGAGTGAGCTTGGAGCTTTACCCGAAGAAATGCTAGAAGAAGCATAGCAGTGATCATCACAAGGCTGGTGTGTTCCACAGAGGATCAGGGATGGTTGGGCAGAGCACAGCCCATGAAGTTTGGACAATTTTGGAATCCTTGAGAGGTATCAAAGGACCTCTCATGATGCCTGGGGCCTGTTTTGCAGAGGCTCCAGTGCAATGAGGAAGGGCTTTAAGGAGCTTCTTGTGCTGTGCAAGTGCACCTGACTTTGGGGGTAAATATGCAGGTGTTGTGAGGTCACCTATAGTGCTGTGCTTGGCAATGCTACTGTGCAGGTGGGCGGATGTGGTTGGCACCCACTGGGTCTAGATCACTCTCTTCTTGCATGGAAGTGCTTGGATCTGGGCTTTTCGACTGAGGATGCCTCTACTTCCCAGTCTGTTTTCCAGCTGGCTTCCCAGCATCAGCTTCTCATCACACACCCCTCCCTGAAATACCTGACTTGGCAAGGATGTGGAGCAGCTGCAGGTCCTGGGGGCTGTGGGCTGAGAATGAGCTGTAAGTGCTTGGTACTCCTTCAGCTGGTGTAGGTGCATGACGCGTGGGCTTGCTGATCTAAGTACGCTGCGGGTACACAACATCTCTGGGTGCAGTGATGGGGCAAATACATCCTTTGGGCTGCTTCATGAATGCTGCCTACATGATGAGACTTGCTAAGTGAATCAGATTGTTCCCTTGGCTGTGCATGTTCCAAAGAGGCAGTCATTTGGGAGAGATACTGATGTGACTCTCACAAATGTACCCAGGTGGGTTTATGGGTCTCTTCTGTCTTCATTCCCTTTCTGATGCTTGCAGTCTCCCCCTCTCTGGGCTGTTCTCCCAGATTTTTTTGCAGGCTTTACCTTTCAGTCTCCACCTCCGGAGCTCTGTCTTTCCCTTGTCAGCAGTAAGCCTG
>NW_009259199.1:1240986-1264128 GCF_000687185.1 Egretta garzetta
GATTTCTGAAAAGATCAGGCTCAGTATGCCAAGTCAGGAGATATGAAATGTTAACGTACTTACTGGGGTACCTTGCTGATCTGGAACGTACCAGTACTTTTTGGTTCCCAAGCCCCACCTCAGTAGGAGCAGGGGCTGGAGCATGTTGCTGTCTTGGGGAGAAGGAAGCTTTTCCAATTCCTCATTCCAAACCCGCACATCCAACAGGAAGGCTGTATTTCTCAGGAGCATTGTTATGCTGTGATGCTCTGGAGATTGGACAGACCGCATGTGTTGGAGAGGAGTGGGTATGTTTATGATGCCTCTAGGTATGTGGTTATAGAGACCTGCCAAAATCCAGAGTGCACAGAATTGTAAACTTCCAAGTATTACTGGATTCCAGCTGCAAAGTGTTAGCAGGGCTCCTTAGAAAATCTGCATTTGATTCAGCTGTGGAGGTTACCAGCAACTGCAGAATTAGCGATGAATGCATTTGCTAACTGTGCCGTTAAGAAATGAGCAATGGATGGATGGAGGAAGGAAGTGCAGAGCTGCTCTGAACACCTACCATCCCTATAGGCTCCATCCTGCATAGGCATAGATGAGAAACAGAAGCTATAGAGGGGTCAGTCTAAGGAGTTGTACCAGTCTTTTCTGAGCTTAGAAATCTTTGCGTTCTGCTTTTTTCTTCCTGAATACTACACAGTTTCCTTTCAGTGAGACCTAGTAAGAGATTTGGGGTTTTCTCTTTTTGAGATTGCTACTACCCAATTAACATTCCTAAACCCTCACTTGGTTACATGCAGTTAAATGCATGTCCCCTGCATCCTCCCTCCCCTCCCCAGAGGATCGGGATCCCTGCAGGTATTCAGATCAAGACTTGGCTGTTTCAGAGCCTTCCTGAGTGGGAGGTGACAGCTGAATAGCATTTTGCTTAAGCGCTCGTGTTAATCAGGAGTGTCAGCCACAGTCCTCAGGACTGGGTCTGCTTCTCAATCCACCTCTAAGTGTAAAGTAGCCAAAGAACAAGGAAAATGCCTTTTCCATGCAGCCTCTTCTATCCAGCTCCCCAGGAAAAATATGATATAGGAACCAAAGGAAAGTGGTAGAAAACAGTGCCAAGTTATTTTCCATGCTGTGTTGCCCTTCCCGAGTCCGCAAGTGCACCCATAGCAAACCAGCCATCCATGTACTCTCACACCCCGTTTTGGGGGCATTCTCTGTGCCAGCAAAGTGAGCTGTGGCTGGCAAATCACTTGGGCAAGTAGTGAAAACAGATTTTCTCCCAGTACAGGTATATAGAACTGGTTCTGATGCTTAAAATGAGGCTTCATCACACATTTAACTTTATTCAAGCAGCCCTGTTATCCTTGGCTAGCACCTTCCTCAACAGAACTATCCAAAGTGGAAAGTTAGCCCTTCACCTCCATATACTATTGGAGGAAACTGTATGAACAAGGTATGGTGGAAATGCGGTTGTTCGGAGCTCCTTGACACAGACAGGCACGTCCTACACACTCCTACGTGGAAGGTGTAAGCACTTCTGGCTTTTGTCACTGTTCCTGACCCTATCTCTTTCTGAATTACCTTGCTGCCTCGTTTTCTGCTCCTATCCTCTTTAGCTGCTCTTCCTTCCTATGGTGCATAATCTCCCCAGCCCATGGTCTCATCAAATGTAATCAAGATGGTCCAAAATATTCTAGAGGAGTCAGAACAGCTCCTGCAGAGCCAGGAGGCACCTGCTGCAAAATGGAAGGGTACTCATTTGTGTGGATATCCCTGGTCAAAAACTGCTGGCAGTGCAAATTCTGTCAAAAAAACCTATTTGTTGAAATCAGCAGTTGAATGGGAAAGTGTTGATTTCAATGAATTTTTTTCAGTGGTGGTGTGGGGAGGGAAGAGGGAAGCCAGCAATGGGTTTTTTTGCTTTTGGCTAGTGTTTGAAATTGCCTTAGAAAAAAAAATCAATTAAATCCTATTGTATAACATGCAAGTTTAAGTGAAATGAAAGGGAAAAGTTGAAAGGAAATCTGTTGAGGAGCTGCTAATTGAAGGAGTTTTGAATTTGCCTTGTAAGAAACATCAACATTTTTGCTGTCCTTGTTGTGATTTGGAACGAGTCTCCCCTACGTGTTGGAATTTCCCACAGAACAGATGTTCAGCCTCTTAATTTGTGCTTCATCAGCAAATACTTGAATTTCCAAGACTGCGTGTCTTTTCTCAGCTGTAGGGTGGCAGGAGCCAGAGGACCCCTCCCGAATCAGAGCTCGTCTCACCAGAGGTGTAGGTGTGCCCATGCCAGAAGGCTTCTGCAGCCGCTGGTAAGCGTGTGCTCCTTTGGTGTGAAGGCTGCGCTTCCCTAGGTAGCATCCTGATTAAATAAGGCCTGAGCACACTGGCAAATGCTCACATGCACAAAATTAATCCATGCATTGATATTTGCAAGGATTTTAAGTGAGCTATGGGGAGGAAGATAAAGGTAACACACGTCTGAAGTATGCTCTATGCAAGGCAATGCTGGGGCCCAATGCTATTTTTTTTTTCCTGTGCCTGCCATTAGTGAATATCTTGCCAGAACAAAAGCTGAGGTGGGTGGATAAGGACTTGTAGTGTCTGGCTCTTACCTCCTGCGTGGCAGCTCATGTCCTCACAGAGCTGTACTGAGCTAAAAAGCACAGATCAGGCACAGCATCCAAGAAGCCAAAGCGTTGTGGGGTGGCCAGGGGTAGCTAAATGCAGAATTGTGGCACAACACGTGACCCAGCCTGGCCTTGTGCCCCTTCTCTTCTTCCAGTCATCTGTGGCAGGCGTAGCCATGTACGCATCGCTGCACATACATGATATGCATGATCTCCAGGTGTTTCAATCCTGCTCGGCTGAGCTCCCTGCTCTCTCTGCATGGGATTTCTTCTGGGGGTTCCTGTCTCCCATGTCTGTGTGAAGAAACCCTTGCTCCTTGGTAGCACCTGCATAGCTCACCTGCCCCCTTCATCCTGGGGCACCTTCCGCTAGCTGAGAAATGCCATTCAGGTGGGGGGGGTTGGCTTTCAGCCCAGCATCTCCTTCATTGCTGGAAGGGGCTAAGGCTCTGCAATGTTGGTGCCTATTGAGGGGGGAAATCCAGATTTGGCTGGCAACAACTTCTTGCCCCAGTTTCTGCAGGCTGTGATTGAAGGGAGCCTTTGTTTATGGCTTTGGGGGATCACACTGTCCAGTTGTCCCTGGCTGCCACAGTGCTGAGCCTCTGCTGGGCTGAATCCCGTGTGTGCCAGACATGAGGTGTTGTGTTGGGGAGACATCACGACAAGTTGTATTTATACAGGCTGTTGCTTGGCAGTGCTGTTCCAAGGTGCATCAACATAATGAGATACATAAAAGGGGAAGGCAGTTAAATGTGCAATAACATCACAATAAAAGTAAAACTGAGCATTAATGAAAAATCTGAGTACACTAAGTTTAGTACAGTCGAACACTCCCACTACCTTGGGCCTCAGTGTCCAAACTTAATAATAATTTCTGGCAGTGTTGTTACCAGAATTAAATGAGGGCCTAACTGTCCAGAAAAAGATGTTTGGAAAAAATGGGCCATGAGGCTTTGCAAGTGGTTCTGCTGTGTGGGTGGCCCCAGGGCATCATAGGTAGCGGGGGGAGCTGGGAACCACTGCAAGGGGAGGGTGGTGACTGAGAGTACAGGGTGAGGAGGTGGAGGGAGGAAGAACCAGTGTGGTCATTTTGGAAATGGAGCTATGCACTTGCTGCTGGTGTGCTGTGAAGATGTGGTGAGGGTTTGCATGTGCATGTACATGCTTGGCTCTGACCCCATGCTGTGACTTTCCCATGGCCAGCAGGGCTGCAGGGGATGCTGCTGCCTTTGGTCCAAGGAGGGGGTCTCTGGGCCTTCAAATACACGACCCCAGAAGTACTGACTGTTGGCTAACATGGATGAACTGCTGGGAAAAACTGAACTAAGGCTTTCCTCCTAGTAAATAAAATCTCTTTTCCCTTCTCTCCTTCCCCTGTGTGCCCACCCTGGCAGGTTTTGGAGGCTTGCTTGCCGGTCACCGTGTGCTGGCGCCATGGCACTGAGGCTCCTGGGAATGGGGTCGCTCTCGCTCGTTAGCCTTGGAGTCCTAGTCCTGGTTTTGGCTCTCCCTGCTGATGCTGGGTAAGGTGGTGAGTGCTGAGGCTGTTGGCCAAGGCTGCAGTCCTCTTGCTGTCCTTAAATATTCTGGGGCCAGTACCTGTGTGAAGTAGTCCAGGGCAAAGCACTAGAAGTGTCTTTCACAGAATCGCAAGGGTTGGAAGGGCCCCTTGCCCCTGCCCCATGCCTTTCACCCAGGGACTGTTCAGTCCCTTGTGGCTGAGCTGACTGATTACATTAGCGTTATTTGACATGCTCTCACTAAGGGCAGTTGTCAGCGTTTTTTGCAACAAAACCAATTTTCAGATTTGGCCTCTGCACAATTCACTCTGGGCAAGGACTTGGCTTAGATGAGTTTTAACCTGAAAGAAAGACTCCCTCCCCCCGCTTTAATTTTTTAATACTCTTTTAAAAGAAAAGAAAATGAAACTGTTTCAGCTGTTTGGCTGTTTATGGTGTGACAACCCATGAGTACTACACCTTAGCACAGGGGGGCTCTGGCCAGCCCTGGCTGGGCATGCTGCTCACCCTCTGCCTGGGTTGCGTCCCTGGGCGTGCAGAGGCTCCAGCTGGCCCAGCACAGAGAGCTCTGCCACCAGCCTTGGCTTCCCAGCCTCTGGGAGCCATTGGGAGAAGACGAAAGCCAGTTAATCCGTGACAGGCTCTGCAGCCTTCCTCTGCATCCCACCGGAGCCTCTGCTGATGCTTGGTGAGCTCGGACGGCCTCCGAGGAAGGGAGGCAGAGACACCCCCAGCACAGCCTGCAAGCGCGGGGAGGGAGGAGCTCTGCACAGAGGGAGAGAAATGCAAATAATACATGACTCCTATAAAAAATTTAGAAAAGCCTTTAGAGTGCCAGGTATGGACACTGAAATGCTGTCTGCTGAGTTACAAGTTCAGCAGCGATCTGGGATTTTCAGGCATGAAAAAATGTCAGTGCTGCCACTCCTACTTCACCCACACACCTCTCGGCATGCAGCCCTTTGCCCAGCTGCATGCTCCTACCCTGTCCTGCCCACACTGCTTTGCCTGCTTGGATCTAACTTGGCATAAGCAAATGCATCCCAAGCGTGGCTTGACATGTAGATGCTGATCCTCGTATGGATGTATGGCTGCCTGCCCCTGCCTGCACAGGCACCAGCAGCCCCTTCCCCTGCCCAGCCCTGCCAGCTGCGGGGGCTGTCAGCAGCCCCTGTGCCTGCAGCCCTGGCTCTGCCTTCCCCACTGCTGCCCTTTTGCTTCCCATCACACATTCACTGCTGCTGCTGCCGTTCCCTCGCCACCCGCCACACAGGTACTGCTCTGGTCCGCAGGAGGATTTGTTTCCTAAATTGCGTACGCGGGGACCCTTGTTCGGAGGTCAGCATGCCAATGTGGCAGCAGCTCTCCAGAGAGCATGTGCACAAGGATGGGTGGTGAGGTAATGATTTTTCCTCAAGCCTATCCTAATTAAATTTGCTGTAAACCTCTGTCTTCCCTGCCTAAAGGCTTTTAATTATTTTAAAACCATGATCCCCATACCTCTTTGCAGTTCCTTAGAGTTCTTCACTGGGGCTTTGAGAGAGATAAATGAGACCTGGTTTTACGCCTTGCTAAAGGGCAGATTTAGCTTTATGTTAAGGTTAGATGAACCAGCCCACACCTCGGCTGGACTGGGGAATTAGCCTAAATCAGGTGCCAGGCAGAGGTGCTGCTGGCTCTTCCTGGCCTGCACCTTTCCCTTATCCTGCCTGCACTGCTCTTTCCCCAGCACCTACTGAGTGAATCCCACGCTGCTCACATTGAAGTTGAAACCTCAAATGTCAGGCTAAGTAAAACAGCTTTGAAATTTGTAAACTCATTTTTCCCATCACTGTTGAGCCTCCGCCAGGAGTTCCTTCACAAAAATCTGTCCTCTTGCTCTTTATATTACGGGTAATTTTTAAAGATAGCTTATAAAACATTAATGAATGAGCTTTCACGAGCATGCTAGCTATTCATAAGTTATAGATGGTTATATACCCATCAGCAGACACTGGTACAGATTGCTTTTAACCATGACATCTATTGAAAGCTGGTACAATTGAAACCTCACTAATTATAGTAGGCATTTGTTAAATTCCTCAAAATTCTGCTTACCTGCAGGGAGTTCAGCTATTTCAAATATTTCAAGTCCAGATGAAAAGCCAAAACCAGTGTTTTGATTCTAATGGGAAGTCTTGAAGGCTATGATGCAGTTTGTAACATCAGTGGTGTTCTGACGTTTTGCATCTGACAGGTTGCATTAGGGCTGGGCCAGGCGTTTCCCACCCATGCATCACCCCCCATACCCTATGGGAACTGCAGTTTAAGCACTTTATTAACCTCGTTAGGCTCCTGTAGGCTGAGCTTCCTGGCTTGACCACTTCTCCCATGATAGCAGGTATTGGTTTGCTAAAAACCAGAGGCCAAGCGGCCTTGTGAGAAGTGGGATCCAATCCCTGGAGAAGCGAACCTCAAGCACTTGAAATGCAATTTCCCGGAGTGTTTGGTCATTGATGCCGATGCAAATTAATGTCAAAATTGCCGAAAATGGAATATTTCAATTAGCTGCAGCATGCTGAAGAGTATTGATTCAGCCTGACTCTAAAAATACCCATACCCTGCTCGCAATTTTTCCTTTTGCTAGAAAATACTTTTTGCTCTTCTTTTATCTTAACAGAACCTGGGTTTTCTATTGGGAGAACATTTTAATACAAAACTCCAAGCCAGCTCTGCTACTTGTCATCCTACTGACCCTCACAGAGTATTTACAAATGGACCAGTAGTGTCAGGGGTAACTAGTCTAACCAGATGGGATGCAGCAGGATTAAGCGTTGAACTCCTTAAATATTCTTCTTTCTGGTTTTTTTTCTTCAATTACTTCCTGATGCATGCTTAAACCAGTGGCTGCATACATCAACTGGAGCAAGAGAAAATGAGGCTGGGGAGGAGAAGGAAAGGGGCAGAAGTGTTAGAAAGCAACACTTTAGAGCCTTCTCTTCCTGCAGCTGTGGGGAGTGGGACCCTGCTTCAGAGGGTTATAGGTGCCTTCCCCAGTAATTGCACCCATGTCTTGTACCACCAGTGACTCTCTAGTTTTCTGCATTTGTGGTCTTCATCTGGGCAGTGCTCCCCAGTGACTTACCTCTTCAGTTCGTGGCATGGGGCTGATTTGCCAGTCAGGGCTGCCCCTCTCCCAAGGCGCTCCTAGTGCCGCTGCTGAGGATCTCTCCGCTCCAGCAGCCTTTTATCCCCCTGCCTGGCTGGTCTTCCTCAGCCACCCTGCTGCCTGTCTGTGCCTCTTAATCTTTTTTTGGCCTCATTGGTGTCTCTCTTATTTCCTCTTCCATCTTCCTTGCAATCTCTGCATCTCTATAGATTTTTCTTTTGGTTTTCTGTTACTTAATCTTCTGCCTTTCCATTTGTTTTGGTCCTATCAGCTATTTCTGCTGGGGAAAGCTGTGCTTGGAGCCACAGCACCAGTACTCTGTGTTGTCTGAAATCTCTTTTAGAGACAGCCAGTTTCAGAAGGATTCACAGGCTCCTTTTCTGTTGATTGAAAGGGAGATGCAAAATGCAAATGTATTATTTGAGCCCCTTGGGCTTGCAAAACTGCATTGAAGATTTTGTTTGGTGAGATGAGCTTTGTTTGAGAAATTTGCTACTTATTTTATTCCACCTGGGGCAGAAAATGCCCCTAGGAAATCATCTTATTTGGGGGCTTCAGGCTTCTTGCGTTGAGCAGAGATAGGAACATGAAAACTCATTTGGTTTTATAAACACGCAAAGTTCAACAAACCACAGAAATGGTTCACGAAGAGTTTTAATGATGGACTCAGGCTTCAAGCTTGCTTTACTGAATTCCTCCTTTTCTGCCTCCCTTCCCTCTTCCCAGGAGCAGAGAACTTGGAAATGGCTCAATATGATAAATAACTGGCATCGCTTCTTCTATGCTGCCTATAAGGACATACTGGCACTTGAGTAGCTGAAGTTCACACAGCCTCTGTTCATAAAATGCCCTTTCTTAGGGGCAGGTGAGGGATGCTGGGGCAGGGGAAGGCTCCCATAAAAAACAGGGCTCCAAAACCGCTACTCATGGTAACGCTGGCCCTGGGCATGTAAAGATGGGGAGGAGGCGGTGGGGATGCCTCAGCTTCCATGGTGAGGGCCGTGGTGGCTGATGCCAAAGGGGAGTTGGTTCAAGATACTCTGTGGGGAGTCCTGCAAACTCATTGCCTTATCAACAGGAGTGCCCCATCCTGCAGCTCAGGGCCCATTTCAGCACAGGCTGGAGCCAGCACCCCTTCATTTCCAGTAACTGTTCAGAGCATGTAAAGAGTAGGTTTCTCTTCTGATGGTGTTTTTTCCTCTTTTTTTCTCCTGCATGCCAGGCTTTCTCAGAAGCATGTTTCAGACGTTGTCGATGATAGCAAAGATAACATCACCATTTTCACCCGCATCCTGGACAGGCTGTTGGATGGATACGACAACCGCCTGAGACCTGGACTTGGAGGTCAGTTGGGTGGATGGAGAGATGATGTTTTCCACAGCTGTGTAGCTTTAGAAATGAGAGACTGCACAGATGACTTTTTAGTAAGTCTGGTGCTGTTGGGAGGAGAGGCTGGTTCAGCGCCAGAGTCAGCCTGTTGCTGGTTTCCCCATTTTGAGTCCATGCTATCTTGTTTGATACTTTGTGAGATGAGAGGTGCAAGCCTCTGCCTGCTGTGGTCTTCTATGACATTACATTGATAGGCCTGTAGATGGAGCAAATATGATTAAACTTATTTCTGCTATATCTATAGGCATTACCATTTCAGAAATGATGATGCCACCAGTTTGCAGGACTTTCAACTCGTGTTGGTGTTGCTTTTTAGTCAGCAGGCTTTGCTACAGAGCCTCTTATCTCGACATCTTCTTAATTATTATTTCCTATGTAGCTGTCACCTGGCAAGCTCTTCTGTGTGTGCTGGTCTGGGCATCGGGCAGTCAGCTGGGCTCTGCTGTCTCCTGATCTGCTTTTAACACCGCTGCCATTATAGCTACTGCTGCTGAGTTCCTCTCCCAGGCGCCTACAGATGTTTAAGGTGCTTTAGAAAGCAAACCCATGGTAGTCACCTTCCCTTCTAATGCTTATGGCATACATTTAGCATGATGTAAGGAGGCAGAAGGAGCAGGGAGATGTGTGGGGAAGACAGACGTGACCTTTCTTGGTGAGATGAGGGAGACATGGGCCTGTGTAATTTCTTGGTGCGTTGTTGCCAAGGGGCATGCTGTGGCAGAGAAGATGACCCCTCTCAGGTGCTGGTGACTGTGTGCCACAGGGACCGCTGAAGCAATGTCCCTGTACTGCTCTGAGCTCTCCTGCTCAGCTGCAAAGGTGTGCTGCAGGACCACAATTCCCATCCAAAGCTGGAGTTGCTGTGTGCTCCCCTGTTCCCTGAAGGTCTGGCTGCCAAGGGAGGTTGGGAACCAGATTTCCTGAGCTCTTGCATGCTGGTGGGGGCTCCAGTGATATAGTGCTAACCTGGGATTGCACCCTCCATTTGTCAGAGCAGCCTCATTGTCTCTTCCCAGTCCAAGTCCACCTCTGTGCCATGGCCCTCTGCCCTGCGCCTGTCCAGGAGTACTTTGATCCCATGCAAAATCTAGGGAAGAAAGGTTTCTTTAGTGAGCATCCTCACCTCTGATGGGCTGCCATGCTGCGGACCCAGACAAGAAAGGGTTACTGTGTCTGCATAAGCCATCCATCAGTTTTATTGCTTTTGTTGCTTGTTTCTTTCCCCCAGAATTAACTGCGGTCCCACTAATAGCTTTGCTTCCTCAAGTCTCCCCGATGGCTGTATTGATTTAACTGAAACGAGTTCTGAAAGGGGACTGAGGGGGCATTTATGTTCACCATAGGCTCGGTTGCAGACAACCTCATGCAAAGTATTAACAAGAGGACTCCCAGGAGCCCCTTGCTGGGGAAGTTAAAACCTTTCTTGGAACAACTCTGCTCTGTTGCTTTAGATCCTTTAATAACGTGCTTAACATAATAAATTGTCTTTGCCTGAACCTGACATTGCATGTTTAAAGACTGCTTTCACCTCTGATTTCCCCTTGTGGAGCACTTTTGTGGACCCAGGTGGGAAGTTTTGACAAGGGCTGCAGGTTTTGAGGGCTCTTGGCTGGCAATGAGTCTGGGGTCAGGGGGAGCAGCCTGGTGAGCTTGGCTCTCCCCACTTTTAGCTGGACCTGTTTTCCCCAAGTCTGGGCTTTTATTTCTTGGAGGTTTGTTGGCGCTGCTATCAAGAAGAGCATTACAAGGGAAAGACCTTTCCCACTGCCGCTGGTGGCCAGAGAAGCAGAAATGGTCCTGCTGCAGACTCTGGACTTAGGGGTTAATTAGGTAGCCTGGGGTGATAGTCAGCAAGAGATGGCTCCTGCTGTCCAAGGTGATGTGAGATCTGTGAAAGGAATTGCTTTGCTGCAAATTAGCAGCTGTGCTGCTGGGTGATTCAGTGACTTACAAGGTACATGGGGTTTCCTGTGAGACAGCACCGGGCAGTCCCTGTAGACCCAGCACTGGCTCTCCCTGTTTCCCTTGGGATTATCTTCCACTTGCTTTTCTGAAGATGTCAGGCAAGAGCATCCATTAGCACCATGCAGTCCTGCTTTGGTGCCCGTGGAAAGGGCAGACGCGGCGGTATTGTGCGCACACACAGGCTAATGGAAAGATGGACTGGCCTGAAGTGTGGGTAGCCGGGAAGCAGGACACACAGGCTCCCTTCTTGTTCTTGGTTTTCCTGCTCTGTATGAGGCAGAACCCCCTGAAAACACTGGGTTGGGATACAGACTGAGCAGGATGCAGGGCTGCAGCACCTCCTGGGGCTGCGCAGTGCTGTGTGTGCCTGGGCGCCTGTCCCCCGCATTCGGCAGAGCTGTTTTCTTGTGCGCCAGGAACCGAGCAATGTTTGTTTAGATTTTGGGAAAAGAGACTGTGTAAGCAACAGAGTGTTGATGTGGCGACTTCTCCCCTCAAGATAGCCTCTTTGTATTTATTTTCCTATCCCCTCTGTTTTCACCATCTGCTGCCACCCACTCTAATAGCTCCCATGCCAGAGCTCCTCTTCCTACCAGGATGCTGCAGACACAAACTGAAGCAAACCAGTGCCGAGCGAGGCTGCTCGGGGATGCCCAGTGCTGCAGAGCCAGGCTCCGGGTAAGGGTGGCCCTGTGCCTTGCTGCTGCTCCTGCCCCCAGGAGGTGGCAAAGGATATCCTCTCCAGTGAGGAGTCCTTGCAGACTTCATGGCAGGTAGAGGTCTGTGAGCATACTCCAGGCTAGCTTAGAAGAGGAAAGGTGGGGGAAGAAGGTGGCTGTCAGACCTCTCCTTCTTCAGGAACGCCCCTGTACCACGGGGGACATGACCATTGGTGTCTCAGAGAAGTCTTCCGTGGCAGGTAGGAAGTTTCTCCCTGCCTCTGCCGGGTGAGATGGGGTTTGATCTTAGGGACAGACCTGAGTCTTTTGTTTGGCCCCATGACCACTGAAATACAGTCTGGGCTTGGGGAAGGAGTAGCTGCATAAATAGATCTTATTATAGGACTCAGAGTGGGGGAGGAGAGGAAGGAACTGTCAGCAGATAACCTGTGTTTCCCCTGGGAAAACACAGGGCAGATTGGTTATTAAGTCAGAAGAGGAACAGAAATGGACCCCGAGGGGATGGAGACATCTGTTGTCATGGCCAACCTTGCAGGATAAGAAAATCTCCCACTGAGAGAGTTTCAGTGAACAGTGTGGGCCTCCACTCCTGGTCTGGAGCTGTGCAATCACACAGATCTTCTTCCCAGCACCATGGGGGCTGAGGTGGAGGGGGGCATCTATTTCTAGCTCTCAAATTGCCTTTGCTGGGGCTCCCTGCAGAGCTGGCATGTGGAGATGCCTCCATTGTGAACCTGGAGCTTGTCTTGCTTCCAGGAGTAGGAGAGAGGAGATGTGGCCAGGAGAAAGAGGTAGAACTGTCCAACAAAGGGAAAGACATCATATACCCAAAAAGAAGAGATGCTCAAGGAGTGGGATATGAGCGATGGGACCATGAGTGATCCTCCAAGAATGACTGATGTACAACAATACCCTGTATATCCTTGTGCTGCTTACTGTGAAGAGTGATTGAAGTTCTGCAATCCTTACATGGCCAGTGTGATGCAGAGTGTGCGCACTCCCAGCACAGTTACCATGAGAGGGGATGCGGTGGTTGGGTTTTTTTGAGGTTCAGTGGTGGTCCCTGAGCAGCTGTACCACCTAAAGCCTTATTTCCTAACCCATGAAGTTTGGGTCCATTGTGCTGCAACTGAAACTCAACCATCTTGTGAATGCCTGGGGAGGGGCAGGAGGGAAGGGTTCCAGACTTGCCCCAGCCTTTTCCTTCCTTACAGCCTTGAGAATCCTTTTAACATACTTTCGCAATACAAAGCTATCGGGGAGCACCTTACTGCTCAGGGGGGAGGCACATGGGGCCTTTCTGTAGCTGTTTGCAAAACAGGGTAGGGATTTCTTCCAGCTCAGCCAGACATGGTCTGCTTCCCGGGGACCAGGGGTATATCAGAGGTACTATTTGGTGTAAGGATGAGGAACCCTGAGGGCATCTGGAACAGTGGTGGACAAAGTCTCTGTAGAGAAGGAGAGAGTAGGCTGTTCAGTTTTTCTAAAAGATGGGCTGTAAACTTTCTAGATAAGCCAGTTTCTCTGCAATTAAAAAGTAATTTGTACCACGTTAATCAGTTAGCTGGGATCGATCAGTGTTATCCCTCCTGGATGCATCATCGCTTGCAAGGTAACTCGTGGTATTTCCTTGAAGCTTCTACCACGTGTCTCTGGAGTCCCTAAATGTCTGCCTAGGCCCTGCTGAGGGAGTGGTGGCTGGCGAGCGTCCTGCAGCTCTGTGTCCGCACAACATGCTTCTGGACAGTCGAGGGTTAGAAGCCTACTGAAGTTTTCAGGGCATGGGGTTTACTGGGACCAACAAACACAGGCAACTGGATTTAAGCAATGCCATTCCCTAGACAGAACAAGGCACTTGGCCCATTTGGTTTCTTCTTCTTGGGGACAGGGCGTGGTGCCCATTCCTTGTCCTCAGCGTTGGCAGCAAGTGGGTCGCATCCAGGCAGAGGGGAAGCCTCAGTTTGGAAGCTTTACAACTGGGTATATCTGGAGAGTGAAAGCAACCCAGGCTCATGGCTGCCTCCTCTTCCTCATCTCCGCTGGGTTGCTCTTTGTGGCTCAGTGTCAGCATCTGGGCTCAGCGCAGATGCGCTTGGGCTCGAGAAGGTTTTGGTGTTGTCAAGCTCTGCTGCTCACAGTAGGACTCAAATCAGGGATGCCCAACATGGCCCTACGGTGCCTTTTATCTGGCCTTACTATGTCAGCTCTGCCCCGCTAAATGCTTTTGATCTGTACCCACCTGTTAATATTTATCCTGCTGATGCATTCCCTTTATTCTTTTATAAGTGAAGTGCACCTCAGTTGGAGTTTTTCTTATCTCCTCTTTCTGTGGTGCAGTGTTTCTTCCTGCCTTTTTAATGATGGTGTAATTTGGCAGGATGGCTCCTGAGCAAGCGAGAAATCATAGAATCATAGAATCATAGAATGTTTTGGGTTGGAAGGGACCCCTAGAGGTCATCTAGCCCAACCCCCCTGCAGGAGCAGGGACACCACTAACTAGATCAGGTTGCTCAGAGCCCCATCCAACCTGGCCTTGAATGCTTCCAGGGATGGGGCCTCCACCACCTCTCTGGGAAACCTGTTCCAGTGTTTCACCACCCTCATTGTAAAGAATTTCTTCCTTATATCCAGTCTAAACCTACCCTGGTTTAGTTTAAAACCATTACCCCTTGTCCTGTCACAGCTGGCTCTACTAAAATGATTTTCCCCATCTTTCCTATAGGCCCCCTTTAGGTATTGAAAGGCCACAATCAGGTCTCCCCGCAGCCTTCTTTTCTCCAGGCTGAACAACCCCAACTGTCTCAGCCTGTCCTCATAGGAGAGGTGCCACCTGTATTTCACCGACTCAAGAGCTGATGTCCAGGAGGTTTTGGACTTAGGTTCAGAGCAGCTCCCTTTAGGTTGAGGCATTCCCGTAAGACGCTTGGTGTGTTACACCTCAGTGCATCTGTCATTTTGTGCTGACCTCCTGCAGGTAAGGGCTTGTCTGTTATTATGTGAGCATTAAGGTGGAAGGGCTGAAATAGTAATAATAATTAAATTATAGAACTGCCTTCTCTCAAAAGTACAGTGCTCTTCAAGCTGAAACAGTGAGGGCTTATCTGCCCAGCAAGATCCAAGAAGAAATCTGTTTTCAGTGAGAGTAACCTGTAATAGTAGTAGAGATTGTTAAATTGTCCAGATTGAAGCTTAGAGAACTTTTGTTTCCTAAAATCTGGATGAAATGTTGAAATTGCCCTTTTCTTATGCAGATAGATTGCAAAGCGCTGGGGAGGGGATGCTCGCAAGCTCTTTGGGTGCACGTAAAGTCACAACATGCAGCAGCCCAGCTTTTGGGTGCTGGGTGGTGGGCAGAGGGGTGGAGGCAGGGCTGTTCCTGGTCCCTTGGCAGAAGCATCAGGCACTGCCTGTTGCTGTGGGGACACCTGAGTGCTGGTGGCAGGGTCCTGCTGCAGTCTGTCCCACTCCCACTGCAGCAGAGCTGGTCCCCAGGTGTCCAGGGAGGTCAGACTTGGTCTGGCCTTGAGCTCTTTTGCAGTTTTTTCACCTGTGCATGATGCAGCTGCCTGTAGTTTGTCATAAACTTTATCAAGATGTCCTGTTTGTGCAAGAGAAGCATTAGATGACAAACCCAGTGGTCCTTTGTGGTTTGTTATGATTTCCAGGGTTTCAGGACTGTGTTTAATCTGTTTTTCTGTCTTAATGTTCCACCTCTCCCAACTTCTCATCTCTTCTCTCTGATCTGACTTGATGCCTTGTATTGATTACTCCAGGGAGGAATTTGATCCTTTCTTAGAAAAAAAATCCATGTTTTATCTCAGATTTTTGTCTTTGTCTGAGATTCCTTGATGAGTTTTAATCTGAAGCTGAGGCACTGCCTGAACAGTGTTTTTCTTCTATTTACCTTTCTGGGCAATGGGGACCCTGCTCTGTCTCGTCAAATTTCTGAAGTTAAGATCTATGAACAAATTAATAAAAGGTTGTCTTCGCCTTGGGTGCAGCTCTCCAAAGGCAGCTTTGCCATGGATTTGCACAGCCCCAGTGCTCTCCTCTCTCGTGCAGAAATCCCAGTCGTACTGCTGTTTAAACCCGTGGATGTACAGGGAGAGGGAGCTCTGTGTGAAAAGGCATGCACACATCAGAAGGCAAGTGAGGAATACGGGCTTGACAGCTATGCCTAAGGGTGAAAGTCTTCTCTTAAATAAGTTATGAATTTGCTTAGGGCAACAAGACTGTGTCAAAGCTTCAGGGATATCACACATACCCTGTAGGGGTCAGAAACCCATTGTGAAAAGAGATTTGTAGCTTTTGGTGTGAAAAACCACCTGGGCTTCAGGTCAGCATTGGCTCCTTTAGGGGCATCTCAGAGCTGCCTGTGCCCCTGCAGTGCTGTGGGAGGGAGTGGAGCAGCACGGCAGGTCCCTGCCCAGCCATCCTCTCCGTGGGGAAGTTGTGTGGCCAAAGTCGATCACCAGCGAAGGGGCTGTCCTTGGCTGCACGCTCCTGGGCTCTCCAGAGGGGCTGCAACCAAGCCCCCAGGCTGCCAGGGTTGTGGAGGGGAAGATGTTTCTCATGCTACTTTGGATGCCTTTTTTTTAGATCATGCCTTCATTTGCTGTGTGTGGTTCCAATAAGGAGTCTGCCCCAAAGGTGCTAACCCCTCCATAGATTCATACATGTAGGCAAGGAATAAGATTTTTCCCAAAGGGTGAGAAATTTTTCTAGGAAAGTAAATCCATTTGGAGGAATTTTTACCCTAGTAATTTGTACTGGAGTAGCATCTTAGAGCTTCAGTGCTAGATCAGACACCTGCAGTGAACCAGCGTGAATGTTAGGCAGCTGATCCCTGCCCGAGGGGAGGCTGGTGGGTGCGTGCTGCAGACAGGATGACGCTGTTTCTTGGCAATGACTTTGGAAGGGGGGCTGATATTTAAGCATGTTGAACATGTGTTAGATGGTTTAAAGAACATTAGTAGATGATGTTATGGATGGCTATAAACTGCTTGCAAGGATGTCTTTATTGATCTGTTGGACTATGGCGCAGCCTCTCTTTTATTAGAATTTCCATTTGTTTAGTCCCATGTAAAGGATTTACAATGTGTCTTTGGTATGGATTGTGCAGTGAAATTTTTTTTTATTAGGTATTATAGAGTTTAAAAACAACTTTAATTGGTTTATTCTGGGAAGCTGGTGGTGAAACAACTGGTCAAATATTGAGGAAACAGCAGTTATTTTATTCGTTGAGCGAGAGGATAAAATGTTTGCAGCAGTTCGTGTACCTATACAGAGGCACTGATTATGCCTGATGAGGCAAAGTCATTGATCGTGTTGGTGGTGAATTTCAGCCTGGTTCCATCTGGAAGAAGCAATCAAATCACATCTACCTGGGCCCCCTGTGGTGGGGGGGGATTAACGCTGCTGATTCAGACCTGTTAGCTTCTTAATGCCATTTCATTTATTTAAAGGTTGTTGTTTGATTAAATAAAAATATTGGAGTGTTTGTGAGGCTCTGAAAGATGCATGGGGCTTTGGGGAGTGAGTTGCTGCAAGACTATGACCACACATGGTCCCTTAACCAAACACTGTTAAAAGTCAGGATGAAATTCTCACCCTGTCACAGTAAATGGCAAAACTCTCACTGCATCTGGTGGGGCAGGAATTCCATGTAATGATTTCTTTGTCTGTGTGTACTAACCTGTAGCTTACTTTAAAAATCTGCCTCTGAAGGACATACAGCTAATGTTTATTAAAAAGTCTTTGTGGAGTGCTGGCAATTGTAAGCATAGCATGTAGCCTAGAGAGAGTTTTTAATCTGCAATTTGCATTGTGAGAAAAGGACACACCGTTCACTTTACCTTCTGGAAGAACATAATTCAAACCAAAGTGATGAGAACAACAGGCATGGAAAAAGCATATGTTTTTTTTTTCCCCAAAACGTGCTGGAAACTCCTATTGATGACAAAGTTCAGACTGAATCAGTGGATGGAATGATTCATGACTGTAGCGAAATAAATTATGTCTGAAAATTCAAGACACTATTTCAGTTTTGCAGAATTCATTTCAGATGCCTCTCTTTTTGGAAGGATCAGTTCTGATACAAAGAACTTTGTCAAGGAAAGGATCTGATGACCATAAAAAAACCCAACCAAACAAACAAAACCAAAACCACAGCAATTTGCAAAGGGGAAGGTGGCAGAGGGTCTGCACAATGCTTACTGCACCCATCTGAATTCTTGTGGAGGAAGTTGTCTGTATCCACACAGGCCAGATCAGATTTTTGCAGTCCGGCGTTCCTGGTCACTCCCCTGAAGACAGGTCTCCTGGAGAGCTGCGAGTGTCACTTTAGCCAGTTACGTCCACTGTCCTGCAAAAAAATGAAGGTGCAAGCACTTCTTTCCACAAGTTGTGTTTTCTGTAAAAGGTCTATGCACATGTGGGAATTGAATTACAGGCTTTTGTGCTTGAAAGATTAGAGCTCTTCACTTTGGGGAGATGCACCTGGTCTCGCCTGAGAATTTGAAAAAGCCTTTTCCTAGAATAGGGCCCTGTCTGCTCCAAAATGAGGAACAGTTAAAGAACAAAAGCTTGAAATCTCCCCCCTTCTTTCCTGATCAATCTACCCATCGTTATGAGAGAAGCTTTCTGATAGCTTCTCTTTGTCATGTAACCTTAATACCATTAAGTCCACTTTGGCAAGGAAAGCAACGTATAATTAATTTGCAAATCAGGGAAGTGGATGTGATTTTTATACAAAAGAGAAGGTCTTTAACTGCAGAAGGCATTGTATGAGCATGGCCACACTGCAGATGGGACCTCTCCTCTCCTACAGGGAGGAGCCCCTCCTCGAGCATACCCCTCCCAGTGGTGGGGTTGGGACCCCGAGGTTCCAGGCTGGGCTGGTTCCCCCCTGTCCCCCCTCTGTGCACACACCTTCAGTGGGTCCCAGTCTGCTGCCAGCCGGAACAGGGACTGAATCTAACAAATAAGAGGGGAACCAGGTGGGGCAGGAGTGAGGTTAGGAGTATGAAAGTGCCTCTGAATATCTGTGGAGCAAGCTGGTTGAGCCGGGTGAAAGTATCCTTAAGCCTCTGCCTCCATCCACTGTTTTTTTGGGTTTTTTTTCAAGCCTTAGCTCTATTAGAATTACTATGATTTTGATGCAGAATGCATTAAAAAGGGAAAAGAAAAAACCCAAACCCTATCTGGACTGATTTGTTCCCAGAAAGATATTTAATTTTGTATGTGTAATTGAAAGGAGCTAAATATAGCTGTATTAATATTTATGGGCCTTATGTTGGAGTCAATACAAGAGTTGCTGTTCAAGGCAATTAAGCTTTACCTTTTCACATCTAGGATTTCAGCATTTGAAGATGACACTAGTTGTGTGACCTGCATCCAAGAGAGAGAAAACTAAAAGCATGCCATTATCTGTCGAATATGATACCCTGCATTTAATGCTGTTTGCTGACAGGCAGTTTGTCTCCAGCAAGGGTGATCCCTCAGAAGCAGGACTGCTGTCTTAACAGGGGGGACATTGGAGAAATTGGTAGGCTTGCAGGAACTGCCCCCGCAGCCAGTGCTGGGTTTTGGGAGGAACTGAGTGACTGGACAACCTCATGGCATCAGAAAGTGGGCATTCCCCACCTCTGCTGCATTGGTAGCTACTGGGAACGAGGGGAAAATTATTATGACAGCATTTCATGGACTCCATTTGTCTTCATACCACTTCCACCCTGGAGCTGGGGCACGGGAAGCGTGACCCTCAGTAGCTTGTGTGCGGAGGCATGAGTGGCAGGGAGGGCTGTTTGCACCCTATTCCAGAGCTCAGGCTATCTGTGCGTGTCTGCGGGGCTAGTCACAACCTTCATGTCATTAAAGCACAGGGAAAGCAAATCCTGTCCAGAGATCTGAGCTGCTGTAGGGAGCGTGTGCGTGGGGAATTAGGTCGAGGCTGCAAGGATGAAAACAAGTCAGTTTGTGTTAATAACAAAGGCAAAATGATGATGCGCTTGATTTCTAAAGCACTGCCTTTCAAGAGAAGAGTATCACTAGGATAACATGACAAGAGTCCTGGCAGTGGTTGAATTGCCCTGCATTGCTGCTTTTTGGAAGCTGCAGCTCCTCACTGCTCTGGTTGACAAAGAAGCTGTTAGATGCTGTAAAATCTCTCGCTGATAAGGACTGTCTGAATCCTGCCTTTCTACTAAATTTGATCAATGTGTCAGATTTTCCCTTTCTTCTGTCCGGCCTCTAATAACTGCCTTTGAGAAGGAAGACTGCAGTAAGGAGCCTCGGTCATGGCCTGCTCTGCAGCTGCCTCGGGGAGCAAAGGGTTAACCCGCCCTTCCCAGGGCAGATGCTCACAGCCAGGGCTGCAGATGGAGGTTGTCTCAGGGTGCGCTTGGTGTTCATCCCTTCTCCTAGGACTCATGTGCCCCACAAATTGCAAAGCTTTCTGTGTGGATGTGTTTCAGTTCTTTCACTGGTGTGTTGTATATTTTGGTAGCTGGAAGCCCTTTAACCCCCTTTAATAAGCATCGGGGGAATGTGTTTTCTGATGGCTTTCATTAGCTTTTGCTGTTGGAGCACAATAGCTGCTTAAACAGGGAGAGAAAAGGGGAAATCAAATGGCACACCCGTGGAGGTAGAAATGGTGGCCTCACTCCTAGTGGTTGGAAATGAGTTTTCAACTCCAAATGGCCCTTTTGAATTCAGCCTTGGCTCTGGGGATTCACACGGGGTGATGCTGACCCCGGCAGACCCATATTACCAGTTACGGATGGCAACATCCTTGCCGAAAGGTGTTGGCTTGATAGCAAAGGATTGTTCCTTGGTGTGCCTGGGAGTGAGCCAGCACAGGGCTGAGTCCCACCTCATCTCTATTCCCGAACAAGGGCAAGCCAAGCTATATATTAAGGAACAAGGAAATTGCACCAGTTAAATCTAAAAAACTCATTTAGCTAAAGCAGCACAAGCCCCCATGAATATTTATCTGATGTTATGGAAGCATGTGGACTCCCACCTACTTTATTAAATTGATTTTCAATAAAAATGCCAGTGGAAGACATTTGATTAATGGCTGGTGGGGTGGTACAATTAATGCGAAGTCTGGAGTCAGCAAGAAGTGTCCCCTGAGCCATGTGTCCCTGCTGGAGGATGGGCTAAAGAAAATGTTTCTAAACTTGTCTGAGGGACGACAGTGATGTTTATCCATGTAGTGTCCATGATGGGGTGAACAGGAGCTGCTGTTTTACTGCTATTTGGCTGGTGCATGGTTTTGCTGAGGGCTGGTGTCCTGACCTTGAAGCTGGTGTGTGGCTTTAGCTCCCTGTGCTCTGCCTTTTCCTCTGCTTTTCACACCCCTCCAAGCAGGCTGCACCTGAGAATTAAGCACAGCAGTGATCTTTAGTGATCATGTCGGGTTTGAGTGAGGCTCCCTGGGCCTTTACATTTAAACATGCCTGGGATTAGCTCCATCAGCCTCCAGATCTGCTCAGCTCGTACCAATTTACCTGCTTGGATTCGTCTCCTGAAGGAAGGCAATTTGAAGTTGTAATGTGACAGCTCTATTAGAGAGCTCTAGTGCGGTTTCCCACTGGGACCCCTGCCAGGGCTGGTGCCGCCTCTTTCCAGCGAGCTGTTGGGAGCTGGGGTGGGAGATGCTGAGCACAGTGCAAGTGAGGGTCAGGGTGCTGTGGTACCCAGGGCCCTGCTGAGCCGGGGAGCCTGGAAATCCCTGTGGGGCGAGGGGGCATCCCTGCCCCTGGAGGGCAGTGAGGCTGGGGGCTGCCTGTGCAGCCTGAAATAGAAACTCTCCCTGGATCTTGCGAAAAATCTTTGGAAGCTGCTGTGGGTGGGATGTTTCATCTCACTTTCTCAGCCGGGTGTTTCTGAGCCAGAGGTGTAGGTTTTTCGGGTGTGATGGTTAGGTGAGGACTGTGTGGGAGTGGAGGCAGGTGGCCGGCCTTGGTGCAGTAGGGAAGGCAGTGTGTTGGGCGGGGAGGTGGGGCCTCTCTGCATCCCTCTGCTCCACAGCCATGGAGCCCAGAGAGGTACCGCAACGCAATGAATCCCTGCAAACAAGGGTGCCTAAGTGGCACAAGATAACCAAGACCTGGGGCACAAATCCTTCCCCCAGCCAGTGTGGGAGCCCCCCACACAGGCTCCTGTGCTGAAGAGCAGGAGTGGTCTGCTGTGCTCACCCCTTCCCAAAGGGCATGTGGTGCCCAGTGGGCTATGGCCAGATGGCACAGGGAGAGCAGCTGGGGGCAGAGACAGTGCAGATGCTCCTGATGCTGACCTCGGAGGCTGAGAAACTCTTGTAGTGGTCTCTATTTTGCAGTACTTTGGGTTTTTCTCTGTATGCAAATGGATATCAAGGCCCATGATCGGTCTCTGCCTGCAGGAGAAGAGGGGGTCCTAGGGCAGCATCTGTACCAGCAGGCAGTGAATGGGCGCAGATACCTTCAGCGTGTGCTGAACTGGTTGGGCGCTCCCCTGCTGCGCTTGCATTACCAGGGAGCTGGTCCGAGACTGGGCATGGGGGAGAGGGATGGGAACAGAAATTAATAAAAAAATAAAAAAGGATCGGGTCCTGGATAATATGTATGTGGCAGAAAAAGAGGGGAGAGTTCTGGTTGAAAACAGAAGCTGAGAAAAGGCAGATTGGCAGCCAGCATATTTCTGGAGACAGCTTTCTCCTCTGTAGGCTGTGAGTCGCCTAAGAAACGTGTCAATAAAGCACACTCGCAGGCACCGTCTCTAATAAATACATATTTAAGAGAGACATTTCTTCAAAACTTCTGCTAGGGGTTGTCTAATTCTGAAGGGATGGCATGAAAAATGGCATCTCCAGTGGAAGCAGAGAGTTGCCATGGGAACTGGAACGCTTTGAATGCACGTCGCTAAAACAAGGAAACATTATCCCCAGTAAAGGAAATTAAAAATTACATCTGGAGGCACCTGCCCTCTGCTTGTCCCTGATGGGGGTATCGGAGTATTATGCAGCATCTCATAATTCATGTAGTGGGCAGAACTGAAAATTTGGTATTTGTGAGTAACTGTGATAAAAAGCCTTTCAGTCCATGGGACAGACAATGCTGGTGTCTGAACAGTGCCAGGGAGGGGAAGATTTAAAGCCATAATAAAATTTTCTCTAAAAGGGTTTTGCTCACTCGGGGATAAAACAACAGCCGAAGTGCACAGAGAAGCCTGTCTTGCTACATGTGGATCACCCCGCTGCTCCTGGGGTTTGCCAGCCCCATTTGCCAGCCAAGGACTTTCCTGGGAGGCATGGAGAAATTGGGCAAGAGGGAATGTGGTGGAGGGGCATGCTGTGTGTCTGGGGATTTATGTCGGTTTACCCTTGCAAGTCTGGGACAGCAATTGCAGGAGGAGTTATTTCTGCGTGGCAGAGGTGGACTCACAGTCCGTGCTAATGCATTTCTTGGTGCATTGACAGCAGCGTGCGCAGAGGTAATGCAGCGAGCTCGGTGAGCCCAGGCAGCCAGGAGAGCTTGCCGTGCTGTGCGACAGGACTCCAGCATCAGAGGAAATGCTAAACTGACCAGTGCAAGGCAATGTGAATTAAATAAATTTATTTGTGCAATGTATTGGCCTTGCTGCAAACTAAATGAGCAGTGACCACACAGCCCAGTGACCCGTGCACAACAGCGGAGAGGCAGCTCAGTGGAGACCTCGGCTCTGTGCGCAGCTCAGCAGTCGCACAGGCAAAGGCAACCTTGGGGTGCGTAAGGAGGGAAAGCATTTGTCTGTGGTTCCCTGGGGGTGGTGGTGAAGGATGCCAGAAGCGTCATTGG
>NW_009259199.1:1264239-1265609 GCF_000687185.1 Egretta garzetta
CCCCCTGCTGAAGGAATCACCATCCAGGAGCTAATGGAAGAGATAAGGGAACCACAGTGCAAATTACTGTGTTGCTCCCTGCTATGGTTTTCTTGTGTCTTCATCTCAGTACCTGGTGTTGGCCTCAGGGGACAGGCTTGAGAATTAAATGGACTCTTCCTCTCAGCTATACAGCAAGTCCCAGGAACCGCTTCCTTTTTTTTACTTTTTTGCACGCTACAGCCCATCGTGAAGTCTGGCAATCCTCAGCCTGCAGAGCAACCTGGAACAAGATAGAGCCAGAGGCATGGGAAAGCAATGCTGAGGCTGGAAGGCAGATGGGGAAACTGAGGCACAGCAGAACTGCATTGCGTGCTCAGTGCCATAGTGCAGATTAGCACCAATGATGGGGTTGGAGCTCAGAGCTCAGCCTGCAAACTCCACACACTTGATTGAGACATCTTGTTTATTCTTTCTACCTCCACAATGACATAAACTTAATGCAACGCAGTGTGTCTCTCATTGGATTTTTCTTGCACTTCCCTGCTTGCTATCTGGTTTTCCAACCTTTCCAGTTGTTTTCTATGTACCAATGATTATCGGGTTAGAAATAGCAGTTTTGTATTGTGCCCTTGTGCTTATCTTTTTCCTGCGGATCTGCCTTGAGCTCTGATGAATTACAGAGCTCAGTAATTGCTTTACAAATACTAAGGATTTTACTGGCACTGATCTGAAGTTTTTGCAGCTCCTCTTCAAGCATGTGAGTAGCCTGTTGGGAGGTGATGATTTCTGTTAAAGAAAGACTTGCTGAGAATGAGTTAATGAAAGGTTCGGTGTTCTTAGGAAAGGGAGTAAGCGATAACCTGCCGGGGCCAGTCTGCAAGCTCCCTGGTGGAGAAGCTTCAGAGATGCACCACAGCCACGAAGGTTCTGGATAAGCCTGACGTGATGACTGACTCTCCCAGCTGAGTTGTACATGTGTGAAGGGATACAGCAGAGGCAGTAGCCTGGTGGCTGCTTTGTTCTGGTGCCTTCTCTCTGCTGTGTATATGCAACTTCAGCCACAGCACCAGGGCACGGGACCAAACCCTAAGGGTGCTGATCACCAAGATCCCTTGAGGTGGTCAACAAGAATATCATCATTGATCCCTAAAGAGGGAAACTAACTGAAGATGAGGTCAGGAAGACAGACCCAAAATGAAACACAGGCGTCTTACCGGTAACATGGAGAGGTTTGCCTAATGCTCAAGCACCAGTCTGGCATTTTTGCCCTCATCTCATTGCTCCCTCCAGTGTGTACAGCCATGCAGGCATGCTGCAGGACTGTGGTCAGCAAAATTATCCCGGCTTTGGTTTCATTAGGGCCACAGCCACGTGCAGCAGCAGGCAAC
>NW_009259199.1:1265635-1311453 GCF_000687185.1 Egretta garzetta
CGCTCTTCCCTTGTCCGCTGGGACAAGCAGGGATTCCCTTCCCGAGCACCTCTGGCTTAGCCATCAAGGACAGACTTTAATACTGAATATGTTAAATTATGCATGCTAATTTATATTCACACATTTTCTCATTGTATTTATAATATATAACAAACATGTTTATGTAGCATCTCTCTTCCATTACCACAGGGTCTCAAAGCACTGTAGAACCTCTAAAAGCATGCTCATACATACATATTCCTCCTCTGTCTTCATAGCATCTGAGGGTGTCCTAAGTCCTTAAAATAGTAACTACAGTAGCTTTGTTCATTCTGTCTTTTCTGTCTGTAGTAAAAATAGCTCAGCTAATTTGTAGTCTCTGTTTGTAGTCTGTATGTGTGAGAATGAGGGGTGTGTGTAAAGCCTCCACGGCTGCACATCCTCGAGCAGTTGCTGCTTCTGACGCTCTCTTCTCTCTGACTCGCTCTTCTATTCCACCTGGACTTTATCAGTAACTTGCACCATGTCCTGATTCTAACCTCTGGATGTGTATTCATGTCACTTAGTGCAGTAATAAGAATACATGCATGTGCATGTTTGCACAGGGCAATGAGGGAAAGGTAAATTAAACTCCATGAGCCAAATGCGTAGCTCTGTTGAGTCTTGCAGTAGTTTTTTGCCTGGGCTTCTAATGGAGTAAAGGCTTATCACATCTTTTTTTTGCCTTTTGTCTTCTAAAAGCTTTTGAACCTGTTGGCTGATCTGAACAAAACCTGACAGAAAAGTAGATATCTGAGAGATTTTAAGTCCTTGCAAGACTTGTGGAATTATGCAGCTGAGTGGAAAAAGACCCAAAGTAGAGAAATATTACTGGATGGGATCAACTGGTGTTAGGCATCAGAAAAACAGTCAGGAAAAGCTGATCTGTGGTAAAGCAGGGTTTGTTGGCTCCGCTACTGGTAGAGCAGCATCTCTCCTAGGCTGTTCTGCAGCTCTAACCTGCATCCCCCACTCTTGGTAAATGTGAGAAAAAGCCTTTCTCCAGCATGGGAGGCTGTGAAATCCCTATAGCACCTTCTACAGCAACCTGCGGACTTACCTATCGCGCCAGTACGCCTGGAGCTCCCTTATCCATCGCATGCTCTGTGCAGGGAGTTCAGACCAGAAAACTGGGCTACCCTGTGCTGTTACTCACATGGAAGTGCTAGGGAGGGAGTGCAGTTTCTCACCCAAAAGGGACAAGCAGATGCCCTGTGTGCCTGTTGGCGCTGGGACACTGGCTCCCTGCTCACTTGGAAGCAAGGAGGAACAAGGTGTGCCTGACTCCTCTGCTTTCAGCAGTAGTTATGCCTTGATCCAGACTCCACAGGAGTTCACGTCACATAGGCGTGGAGAGAGCTCAGACCTGGATTAGAGCCATGAGCCCTTGTATAGCACATTTGGAGACTGCTTAGGGATTTCTCTCCAAGAACGGAGCTGATCTTCCCTACATAACCCAAGGATTTTGTGCCCCAGGGATCACCTGGGAATTAGACATCCATCTAGGCATGAGGATGTGGCATAAATCCTAGGCAAGTGGTGCTCAAGTGGTAACTGGGCTACTGCATGGTCCTGCATCTTTTTCCTGCAGAGGACACTGAGTGCAGCTGTGTTGGAAAGCTGCGTATGCGGCATGCTGTGTGAGGCAGGGAATAAATCTCTTCATTGCATCAGCTCTCCCCTGGCCCTGCGAAGGAGGACAAGGCCAGCAGGTTGTCTCTTTGAGGGATTTGACAGGCATCATCTCAATTCATGTGGGCTGAAAAATTACGCACATATATTTGAGGACCATGGTGATCTCTGTCGTGTGTGAGTGGTTTCACTGTCAGCTGTCTCTTGAGAGCACTCCTGAAATTCTTTTGAACTTCTTGCTCCCCCCATGCTGAAATATCCAAGTTGGGGGGAGAAAGGAGAGCGAACACAGCTGGAAGTGATACCATATGTACATCTGTGTTTACAGATTTGATGACTTCTCTCTAGTCTGGCTGGAGGACACGCAGTTGTAGACACTGATGTGCCATCACAGCAGAGAGAAGGTAGTGATTCATCACCGCGGCTCACAGAGCAGCTCCTTGGGAACTGGCTGTGCAGTAAACGCTGGCAGTCCCAGGGGATTTGAGCCACAGCGGTGGGTGATAAGCCAGCCCCTGTGAAAAGAT
The DNA here is from genome assembly GCF_000687185.1 of Egretta garzetta. Lineage (NCBI taxonomy): Eukaryota > Metazoa > Chordata > Aves > Pelecaniformes > Ardeidae > Egretta > Egretta garzetta. Next base: position 1,267,813 of record NW_009259199.1, read on the forward strand.
GCCTCTGCACCCCAGGACGGGAGGGGCAGGCTTGATGCTTTCATGGTGAGCAGCAGGCAGCCTTGTTTCCCGTATAAATGTGAAGCCTTTTTGATCATAACTCTGCAGAAGTCACTGGGAGTGTAACTGAGGGGGTCAGATCTGTTACACAGACTGAGTTATTTCAGCTTTACGAGTGAGACAGGGCAACCACTTCTGTAAGCAAGCAAATAGCCGAGCAACACTGCATTAGACAAATAGTTCATGACACGTAGGCAGAGCTAGATACGGATCTGATCCAAAGGTCTCATTGGCAATCCCCTGCAGGCTTTTACTCACCCCTGCTTTTGCTGAGATAAGACATTTGTTTCAGACATTTATGTTGTTTCTTTCCTTGCTGTGTGGTTCATTCTGCGGAGTACAAATTTCCCAGTGCTCAGTCCCTGGCTGACCCCACTTTGCAGTGGATGAGTGTCTTGTCATCTTTAACCATGTTGTCCCAGGTGGGAGCATGAGGCTGAGGCCAGCCTTCATCCATGGGACCCTGGTCATCCTCATCTCTACATTCACTAGAGAGAGGCAGATGCCATCGGAGGGTCTGGGTGGGCTGACCTACCTCTGGGATCACTCTCCCACCACAGACAGAGTGGGGCTAATGGCATTTTTGCTGTGTCTTGATCCTTCTGCCTAGGTGAGTTTTCCTGGAGATGTGTTGGTGTTTTAGGTAGTTGGGGGAAATTAAACCTGACACTGCTGTTAGCTCTGTCTGGCGTGCAAAGGATTGGGCCAGCTGCCAACGCTGCTGGTGACACTCTTGGCCATGATTGCTGCCGTTCGGCATTGACTTCTGTAGGCGGTGTGGTGTGCTACCAAAAGCCTTTGCTTCTTACTGATTTCAACTGTTTCAGTTCTATATAATTCTATATATGGAGGCAGTTGCAATTTATTCCGATGTAAGGAAGGCTGCTGACAGGACCAAGACACCCTATGTGTGTTCTGGATTATTCTTCTAAGAAGAACATGTGCATGCTGCTGTCCACTTTTGGGAAAGATGCCCAGGCTAAACTTGTCAAATCTGGGTGAATGTCTATGATATAAGACTTGGCTTTTGCTTCTGAACAAGTAATTTTGTATTCAAGGATGCTGAGGTACTAAAACAGCCAAGCAACATCTGAAAATATGTATTTTGTCTTTGGGACTGGGAGTTTGAAGAGGTTGACTGTGACCTCTTTATGTGTTGTTTAAGGTCCCCAAGTCAAAAACAATTGAAGAGAGAGAAGAGGCGGCACTGAGAGCTGCCCAGATCTCTGCACGCCAGCCCAGCTCTCCCTTTTGCAGATGCTGGAAGTAATGCCAGTACCTTCTCAGTTTTTTGCCATCTCTGTTCCCCAGCCTTCCCCTCCTGACCCATCCACAGCCTGTGCTCCCAGGATACTTAGTGTGAAAGCATCCCAGGTGTAGTAGGGATGTTTGTGGTCCTGACATTAGCAATAGCTCCTGCTGCTTTGTGGCCTTCGGGTGCCAGGAGCTCTGTCAGTCTATGTCCTTGGAGTCAGCTTTATCCCCTGGCTGGGCTGGACAAGCCTGGGAGGCATTAACAGCACTGCAGTGATGTTCAGTGAAATGTTTCCTTCTGTGCTGCTATTCCTGAGTTCCCTAGCAAAAAAATTCAAGAAAAACATCTCTAATACATGTGGGAGAGTCTTGCTGGCCCCGCAGCAGAAGAGCAGCAGTGAAGGCTCCATCAGGGGTTTCTCGTGTGTGGTTGGTGGTGTAGAAGATGTCATGTCTCCATTTCTGCAGCTCTTGCAAGGGAGGTTGTGGGGAGAGGCAAGGATACCCTCTCCCCTCAGGCACCTACCCCTCTGCTTCTGCCTCCCTGTCCTCTCCCAGTACTGGCATGGCAGCCCCAAGAGGGGTAGCCAAAAAGAGGGTACCCCATGCCACGCCATCCAGAGATGTGCCGTGCCTTCCTCAGTGCCTCTCTTCTTACCAAAAGGAGACACAATTCAGCTCCCACTTCCCAAAACAGGGCAGCACCACAGGTTAAAAGCCATCTGAAAAACCAAGGTAGGAACTGGCAAAGGCAGCAGCCCTGGTGCAATGGGACTGAAGCTGTCAAGAGTGAGAGGAGGGACGTGAGGGTGGAGTTTCTGGCTGGGGGCTGCAGCGTGCCGCCTCCAAAGGCAAGTGCTGCCCTGAGTTGTGGTGCAGGTCAGCTCCATCAGGCTTATGGGGCTTGTAGCAAAGGTCATGGAAGCCTCTTTTGTTCCAGTGGCTAGAATTGGAAGGAAAATTAAATCCCCCTAGTGAGAGGCTGAGAAAACAAAGAATGAAATACCAAAAAAGCTTCTGCGTGCAGCTGCAAATATTACCTTCTGCTGCTTATTAATTAGCACGGCAAGGTTTTGGGAGAAGGCATGAGGTGGAAGTTGGTAGTACAAACCAACTTCTTGTGTTGCCCTTCCTGGGGATGCTGGGTTAGCTGTAGAGCGCCACACTGTCCAGTGTGCTCACTTTGGGTTATTTGACATGGGAAAGAGCTACACAACATTGTTGTGGTGACTCTGCCGTCACCACAAGCTGGTGGGAGTCCTTCCCAAATGATTTGGTGTATTTGAGGGAACACTGGACAGGTCCTTGGAAGATCACTGAATAAGGGGACCTCATCAAGCTGAGAAACTCCTGAGCTGAGGCTAAATGCTGTTGCAGTCTAGGAGGGTGTTAAGGGGTATTATCAGCTTGTCACTGCTCTTTTTAGGTTGTGATCACAGCTGGAGATGGGATATTGGGCTGGCTGGAGTTCAGAGCAGTTCACAGGGAGCCCATTGCAGAAACATCTACCTCCAGGAGCTGGCCTGGAGCAGACTGAGGGTTTGTATCCCTGAGTGCAGAAAAGCCTGAACAGCACTGTCCTCCTTTCTAGTCTCAGCCATACCATCACACACAGAAACACCAGTAGAGATGGGCTTGCTGCCTCTGAGCTCCCTTAGGTCCCAGCACAGCCCTGGGGCAGAGACGGAGCACTGCTACGTGGAGCACGGCCCCGAGGAGGTCCCCATGCCCTCGCTCATCTAGCTTATCTCTGAGTTAAGGCTGCGCAGCCTCCCTGACGTCAGTGCAGCAGCCAGGAATCCCCTGCACGAAGCCGCAGTGGCTTCGCTCCTGTTTTAGTAGTACACATCGTTTGGGAGCCTCCAGCGCTCGGATGCAGACACATCATTTCTGCTAGCTTGCGGCATAGCCTCTGGGAACCCCCGCCTGGAAAACGTGACTGTGTTCAGCACATCCGCAAACCTCAAGAGCTGAAACACAACCCGTCCGAGTCGATTATATTATGGCTGAGATTCTTAAATAAACAGCGCTTGATGAGTGCAGCGGGATGTTTAATAAGAGCCTCCTTAGCCCCCTGTGCCCCCCGCCTCCCATAATCACTTGTAGAGGCAGCCCTACAATCTACAGCCAGCGAGGGAAGAGGCAGCGAGGCAGCGTAATTTGTATTCCAGTTCTGCTACTGCTCCTAGTGCTTCCAAGAAGCAAGTAAAAATAGCACTCCATCATTTTGTAAATAATAGCTATCTCCTCACAGGCCCAGGGAGTCACGAGCACTTAAAAGGGAGATTGCGCGAAGCGGGGGATGTCTGCCTTGAGCCAGGGCCAGGAGGATGGGACACTGGGGACTCAGAGGGGGGGACAGGGGAGGGCGGGGGAAATGGAAACGCTGAAGCACCTCAACAGCAGCCGCTGCTGCTTTACACCTTCTGCATGCACACGGGAAGCAACCAGCCCTGCTGGCCTGGGGCGTGAGGTGGCAGGATCTGGCCCTCCGCACAGAGCTAACAGGGATGTTTATTGCCTGCACAAGCAGCCAGATGTGGTGTAGCAAATTCTTGGAGGAGGGGTAGCTTTTAAAGAGCAGGCAGGTGTAGGGAGTGCCATGGTAACACTGTGGGAAGGGATGTTTCAGCTTTTGTTTCACATTTGCATTGCAGATCTGCCCAGCTGTGGGGGATTTCTGCAGGCAGGAGCAAGGCAGCATTGCCTGGCAGGCAGGGATGGGACTGTACTGCATGGGAGAAGGGGCAGCTCTGATCGACCTGCAGCACCTTGTTCTGCTCACATCCTTGCTCCAGATGGTTTTAGAAACACAGTTGTGCTGAAGTTTGGGAATAAACTGATCCTATAAATGGGTAAAGCCCCCAGACAAGGGAATCAGCCTCCAGCAAATGGCTTGGCAACATGGCATGCCACACCACTAGGGTCTCTAAATTCTGCCCATGTTCAAACCTGAAAATCTCTTGCTCTTCTAGTTTCATGACTGCTTCAGCGTCTTTTTTTTTTTGCTTTTTGGGTTCTCAGGTGGCAGTAGCTTGGGGCACTGGGAGGCTCACCAAGGTGGCCGGAGGGTGCTTGCACAGGGTGCCAAGAGCGGTACTGAGTGCTCTGCTGGGCACTAGCGCACCAGCCCACATCATTCCTAGGGCAGCTGGCGCTGCCTCGCTCTGCTCCAGCTTCCTACCTGAACCAAGTCTCTCCTTTTTCATTTCCCCAATTATAAAACAGGACTGGTGACATCCGCCTGCCACCCCAGCAGGCTTCTTACCCTCAGCTTACTTGTGCGGGTAAAAAAACTTTGAGTCACAGGTGATGCTAGGAAAGGAAAAATGCTGTTTAATGTTCTGCAACAGGTCTAGGGAAGGTACCTAACCCTCTATGATACATTCCTTAATTGTTATATCTTTGGTGTGAAATGGGCAAGACAGCCAGGCAGCAGTGTGAGTGCATCTGCAGGTTGAGGAGGAGATAAGGATTTCCCTGCCATGTCTCTGAGTGGAGGCAGGAGTTGCTCCTTGTTCAGCTTTCTCTCGCTGCAAAAGTAGATGCAGTTTCTTCTTGTTGAGGCTCAGGGTGGGGAGGTGTGGGATAAGGAACGGGGAGGCTGGCTGAGTAGCTCCTGATTTCCCTGGAGGAGAAGGTCTTGCCATCACAGAGCTGACGAGCTTGGGCAGGGCTGCAAGCCATGTGGGTGCTCATGGGCTGTAGGACCACGAAGGAAGCGAATCTCTGAGGCTGGAGCTCACTCTGTTCTGCTGGTGTTTTACTTATCTCTGGATTTCCCAGTTCTGCTGAAATCCCTGCTTGCATAGCAATGATTTAATTTCAGAAATCCCTCCAGATCCCAGCCAAATCCTGCCCTTAGGAGCACATATTAACAGGGGAGGTTCAGTCTGGCTTTTGCCATGAAAGGTGCAGGGAGCCCAATGTTCTAAGTGCTGAAGGATATCAATAAGCCAGTGACCAAGCCAGCCCCGTGGCTCATCCCTGCACTGGGTGCTGCCTTGCAGGTGCAGAGAGGTTCCACCATATTCAGTGGGTTCACATGGCTTGGCCCGGGGGTCATGGCTGCAGTCTGGAAGTGGAGGATCCTCTTCAGACTCAGGCTGTAATTAATTATTAATATTAATAAATTATTAATAAGTTCATGGCATTTATTAATGCCATTGTCTTTGATTGGATTTTTCAGTAGATTGAAGGGGTGGGAAGGGGTCTCTGGAGCTCTGTGACAGACAGGTTACAGCATGATAAGGGCATAAAGGCTGATGTAAAGATAGCAGGATCGTACCAAAAGGTGTTCAAAACTAGTCCTGCCTTTTTACCTCCTCATCACTTCCTGAATCCCTTCCCTCGTGCTTGGACTCCAAGGATCACCTTGTAAAACATGGGTCCTTTCATGGACCCTCGGCCCCCTCAGGTGTGGGGGACAATTCATTCTGCACCTCACAAGGACTGGCTTCGCTGGCCGTGGGCAGCCATGGATCCTTATCTGATAACTATGGCTGTAAATTATTTATCTTGGGCAAACTGAATGCCAGGAAGGGAGGAAAGGAGGGGAGAGAGTGTTTGTGTTCTCTGTAAAACATAATTAGCTTTCTCTCACCGCATGTGTTAGCTGCAAGAGCCTTGCTTCATAAAATGTTCTTCTCTGCTCTGCATCTCATTTGGGGACTTGTTTGGAGGGAGGCAGAGAAAATACCCCGAGTGTTTAAGTCTTACAGAAGTAACTCATTTTGTTCAGGATGCTGTCTTGTTGGCTTCTGGGTGTTTCAGAAAGTGTACTGCCTACATATTTCTCTTTAACCTTCTTTTTATCACATCAAGATGAGATCAAGGGTTACTTATATAGCACAATAATATCAGCCACAGGCTGCATCAGAAGCGTTCCAGCCATAATAACTAAAGACATGTATACGTATATTTTAGCCATTAAGGAGAAAACCCTGCCAGAATGCATTATATTATTTTTGGATACAAAACTTTGAAGCACAAAACTAAGCTTCATAGTACTGCAAAATAACTGTCAGGGGACAGAAGGATTTCCGTAACTGAATTGAGCAATGGGCCATCCAGGCTACTTGCAAAGCTGCTGCGATAGCCAAAATGGTGTACTACGCATAAAACATGAACTCTTCTTTGGGGATTTAAATTGTTTCTTTCATTGGGAAAGCAGCTCTGAGCCAACTAATGCCATACAAAAGGAGCACAATGGCATGATCTATCCCTAAAGTGGTAAGGATTTATGGTAACGTAGTGCTAAACTCAAGGCACCTCATCAATCATTTTTTCAGTACAACCCTGTGGGCAGAGCATAGGTCCATGAATATGGCAAATCACCGTGCCTTGATTTCCCTGCAAAATGGGACAGCAGCAGAGCTTTCAATTAGGAAAGATGCCAAAATCATAATGAAGTCAAGAATGAGAGCTGTATGTGCTGTTCAGCATGAATAATACCTGCTGGTGCCTGTGTTCTGCAAAGCACTTCAGTTTATCTACCTGAAGGCAAGTGATTAAGACTGCTCCTGGGTTTCAGCAGTCTGGGCAGGAACTGGGGCTCTGTTTTTTGCTGGGGCAATGAGACTGCTGTTCAGCATCCATGAGGGCAACGCAGCCTGGGATGCAGGAGAGCGTGTGATGCCAGCAAGCAGCAGCCTTGCAAGAGCAGCCGCTTGCCAGGAGCGAGGCACTTAGGAGAACAGCAAACACGGTGGCAGTAAAAGGCAATCAGAATATTGATTCTTTTTACATACAGATAAGCCTCAAGCTGTAACAAACCCGGGGTTTCCTAAAACTGGTGAAATACTGCTAGGCTGTTTATCAGGTTGGGAGACACAAAGGGACTTCAGATTAATGGAGTTTCAAAGCATCAGGGCTTACCTCTGTATTGAAAACATGTGGATCTGTACCACATTATGTATCGTGCAGCCGCCTACATTTCGTAAATACATATTGTCTGGCTGTGTGGGATATATTCATCCTCGGTGTAAGCATGGAAAGCAGCAGACATATGTCAGAGATGAATTTGCCCAATTACGAGTGATAAAACGGGCCATTGTTCAGGGCACATCAGAGAGCACGATGCGGGTTTGCTGAGGGCTTGCCAGGGAGGAGCCTGGCAGGAAAAACCACCGTGTAACAAAATCCAAATCCTTCCCTGTACAAGCAAATTCAGTTTTCTAATTGCTTTTTTCCCTTTTTTTGTCCCAGACAGCGTAACTGAAGTCAAGACAGACATTTACGTGACGAGTTTCGGCCCTGTCTCGGACACAGATATGGTAGGTGCCACTGGCTGGTCGCCTTGTGGGGAGGGATGGCTTCTTCTGCAGCCACAGTGGATGTGTCCCACCCTCATCCCCAGACAATCTGGGCAAAAGCAGGATTTTCCTAAATGACAAGAACGTGAGCAAGCATCCCAGCTGCCTGCCTGGGCATGAATGTGTCTCATCATCTTCTCGAAGGCCAGGGGGAACTCAGTGGTGGACAGGGATTCTCCTCAGGTGTGTTTGGGCTTTTAGAAGACAATTGATAATGTGGCAAATGCAACCTTGGAGGTTTGATGCCTTTGCACTGCTCAAACATGCTACAGGCTTTAGGGTCTTTTTCTTTCTTGCAATGAAATGGGGAGGTCTGCCCATGGGACCAAGACCTGTACATAGCATGCTACATCTATTACATGTCCTGACAAACACCTTCACTGCAGCTGGCTTTCCTTGACCTGACTGTGTGTGGAGGAAGGGGGGTGTTCCCTGGCAAGAAGGGAGGATGCCAGTACCTGGCCTGTTTTGGTGGCAGTGCCAGAAGAGAATGGTTCACCATCAAACTGTCCTTAGTGCTTGAACCAGAAGGGAAGTGAAAGAGAAAAAAGAAAAAGAGTGAACTCATTGCAATATTTTGACATGTTCAGGGAAAATTATTAATGAAAAGGCCTGAGGTCTGAATTTGGGCTTGTATTCCCACAACACTTTGTCTTCTAATTAAAACAGGACTGTGGAGCATAATTAATAGTGAGCTTTCTCAACAGTGCAGCTTGTATTCCACACGCGCCCAGACACACAGAGAAGAATTGGCTGTTAATGGTTGCTCAGCATTTCAAGGGTAACACATGAGGACAGTAACGCATCCAGGACTGATACCCTCCTGTGCATCCAGTCCCAGAGGTGACCTGGTGGCCAGTGGTGGGCAGTCCTGGCCTTGGAGGGAGCCCACTTCAGGAGAGGGAGCAGGCATTGCTCTCACCAGCTGGGTCAGTCAGGAGCAATGTCCTGTGGCTCTCATGGCCCCTCCAGAGCTGGGAGGCTTTCATTTTCTGTGCTGACATGGCCAGGAACATCTCTTCAGCTGCCCCACTGGCAGTCCTGTGCTAGCAAGTGGAGGAGCTGGGGGAGTATAAAATCTCTGTGTTTCATTGATGTGCTCGCCCCATCACACAACCCCATGTTGCTTTGGAAAAACCCCTCCTTCCAGGGTTAGAAGTTAACTTGATGTCAGCATAGCCAAGAGTATTAATGTCATCTGAGTTCTCTCTCTATCTCGCTTGCTTTCCTACCGCAGTGGAGACCCATAATATATTCAGCAATCTTAGCCCTTGGGGAGTATCTGATAATTACTTCCAAGGTGGAGCATATTTGATTAAGGGAGCGTGTATAATGAACTGTGAAGAAGAAATATGAGGTATTGGAAAGAGGAAGGTATTCTCTGCAATGTGATTTGACAAAATGAATTTAAAATTAGGAAGACAGTTAAAGAATAATAAATTATTTCCCCTTTGCATGCTTTAGTTCCATCTATTTTACAAATGCATAGCAAATGTGTTTTAGCATGCCGTTCTGGTGCTAAATGCACTCAGAAACGTGAGAGAGAGAAACCCCATCTCCTCGGGAAGCATGGGGAGAGCCTGCTCTTCTGCAGTGGTTCCTTTCATCTTAGGAGTGGGGAAGTCCCTCCTTCCCCACTCACATCTGCCTGGTGATCTCGCTCCCGTCCCTCCCACAGCCATTACTCATTGCGATGGAAAGCCGCTCCTGCGCATCTTCATGCAGACAGAGACTGTAATTATGATGATGGAGGAGAGGCAGGTAAAGCTGCTGCGGAGAGCGGAGGAGAGCAGCTGGTTATGAAGCGTGGAGGAGGACATGTAGAACTTTTCCCTGAAATGCTCCAAGGGACTTCTAATCTCTCTTTCAGTTTAGTTTGGAAAGTAGAGCTTGATAGGACCTGACGTACACCTGAATCTTCAGTAGTGAGCTCTTGCAGCTTTGCCTCAGTCCCCAGGAAATTTAAAAAAATGAAAAGTTCAAGGGAGTTTTATGCTTTGGTGGATGGACTCTGGAGACAGACTGATGTTTTCAGTCGCTTCTATAGGTGGTGAAAGCATAACACAGAACCCCTTGGAAGGGGCAGCTTGGGAGTGATGCTTTCACGGCAAGAAGTAGAGAAAGGAGAGGAAGTATCTGAACATGACTTCTCTTTTCTTTGGGAATAATTCCTTAGCATAAAAGAAGAAAAACAGGGCCTGGGAAATTGTTATAAAAGTTTTGTTTCTTCGTTTGTTTTTTTTTAATAGGAATGGGGAGTTCTGAATAAGATAGCTCTTCTCCTGTTAAGGACTTTTCCCAAACCTACCTCCTGGGGCTGCACACAAGCTCATTCCTTTACTCAGCTTAAAGCCATAAAGTGAAGATCACTTCCATGAAGGGGCAAAATATCTTGTACAGGGCAGAGCCTATGGGAATGTAGCATCTTCTCTTTCCTTCCCCCAGCCAGGGTCCAGAAACATTTGAGCAGGAGTGGCTCTGTGGCCAGGGAGCAGGGATTAATTTCTTTACTGAGATGCTTTCATTCAGCTGCCATTTGCTGCAGAACCTGTAAGAATTTCTATGATCTATAAGAAACTGATGCGCAGCAGCTTTTAAATGCTGCTGAGAAGAGCTGCAGGAAAGAAATCACTCACAATGATAAGTTTAGTTGGTCCTACAGCCTCCAGGAACCCGTAAATAAAGACTGTGAATCTGCAACAACAGGGGAAGAACATCTGGGACAGACAGATTTTCCGAAGCCCCTATCTCTCTGAAAGGCTCATGAACTAACGAGATCCTTCATTAGCAAGAGGAGGTGTGTGTTGTAGAGGTGCATGAGTGGTGCAGCTCATGCTGATGGCCTGAAGACTTTCCCGTAAGTGACATTGACCCTCAGAGGACATGGGGTGGCTCAGGTCACAGAGAACAGCAGTCCCTTATACCAGGCACTGCGCAGATTGATTTAATTTTGCCTTGGGGTGGCTGTGGAGCCATAGCGCCTTTGCTGCTTGGTCAAGTGGTTTCTGAGGCTGCACGCACCAAGTGAGGAGCTGGCCCTGGCTGCAGGGTTTCAAAGAGATGACTTCTAATTGCCCCAGCTGGAATTTGGCCTAGGAAATGGGTTTATACAGTAGCTGAAAGAAGGGGAAAAAAAAAAACCAAAAAGGAAAAACAGGAGAAAGGAAAAAGAAGAAAAAGAAAAGGCAGTCACAAGATCTTGTAATGCAAGTTTGTGAGGTCCTTGATTCAATGCTTTTCTAGAGGCTGCCTGGGAAATAAAATAACATTAAGACAATGTCATGAAACTTTTTTTTTTTTTTTTATGAGCAGGGGTATAATTACCAGTATCCTGGCCAAATTCCATCTCCAGGAACTTTATTTTTGCCTTTTTAAATTCCCGTGTAGCTGCACACAATGGTTCCCTCCCGTGAAACAGCTGGATAAAGGTGGTGGTGCAGCAGGGCTACCTCAGGACTGGCCGCTGTAGGCTGTATTGCAGCCTGTCTGCAGTGGTCAGAAACACTGAAACGCAAATTTTGGCGTCATATGTAAGTCTATACAAAATGTGGTAAATGCCCTCTATCATCCACAGATTAAGTGCCATTAATCCCTACTTCTTTTTGCATTACACTTCATGTCAACCAAGGTGTGCCAAATCACAGTATGCTCAATGACAGACAATATTTACCATTTCTTGAAGCGGCTTGTTTTTAATGAGGAGCTAAGTAAAACAAGACTTATTTCTTCTTTCTCCACAAAGGAATACACTATTGATGTTTTTTTCCGGCAATCCTGGAGAGATGAAAGGCTGAAGTTTGATGGTCCCATGAAAATACTTCCATTGAACAACCTGCTGGCCAGTAAGATCTGGACTCCTGATACTTTTTTCCACAATGGGAAGAAATCTGTCGCCCATAACATGACAACACCCAACAAGCTGCTGCGCCTGGTGGACAATGGCACCCTCCTGTACACCATGAGGTGAGTTTGTGTTTCCTGGGCCAGGGTCTTCATTCAGCATGTTGCACCAGAGCCATTTGAAACATGCTTCTGAGAACAGTGGGGTTTTTTTCTCCTACTTCATGGAATCAAAAATCCAAATCTGTGAAATCAATGCACATCATTAGGAAAAAAAAATGACCAGCTTATTAAAAACTGTGCTTTGGAGGTGCCAGGTTTGGAGAGGCCATTGGAAGTTCTCAGTTTAACCCAGCCAATGTCCCCAGCTGAGCTCTCAGTGTGAGCCCTGAACATGAGATGGCCCTGAAGCATGAGACCGCAGGCAGTGACACAGCCTGTGCAACCCCACTGTGAGCTCCAGCAAGTGGGGCCTTCCTTCTAAAACACAAGTCGCTGTTGGGGAACCACACTTGGGCCATCATCCTCTCTGGATTTCTCAAGAACAGCCCTGGTACATATATTTATCACTAAGCTGCAACAGGTGGAGAGCACGAAGAGAAACGCCTTTGGGTTAATTGTACATTCGTTCTGGAACTATTCAGATATTCCTGTATGCTTGTAAGCTATTCACCCACGTAAATAATGTTTGCAACTGAGGCTGATGTACTAATTTGCCTTCTGAGGTGAATGAGCTTATAAATGAAACAAGCTACTCATATATGCACAAGAAAGGTGTTCAGTTGGTTTGGGAAAGGTGTAGATCTTTGTTTTCAAAACTTATTTTCTCTGCCTCCATCTTCAAGCCGATCCTAACTAATAACAGGGTTCATTGTGCATTCTGTGTGCTGAGATGCTGCACTTTCACCTCTGTTTTTTGAGGACCAGACAGAATTTCATCTCTTCATAGTTAAGCTGGCTGTGAATCTACATAGTGTCAGCAAGTTTTACAGCCTACATTGATAAACAGTGCTCTGCTTTTGTGCAGCAGTTCTCAAATATGAGCTAATCCTGCCAGTGCCCTGGGGGTTTAGGTCTCCACACATCAGTGATCTCACGTTACTGAGGCAGATGGGGTAAATGAAGGGAGAAGCCCAACTTGACTTAAGGGTTTGGTTCTGCTCCCGGCCCTCTGAACTGCATGACTAACACTCCCCCCATTTGTATCATTATCTGACTGTAAAGTATTATAGGAGCTACTGGCATAGTACAGCAAAAAAAGGACTCAATTTCAGGGTTTTTATATCATTTCCCTTCCTCTTTATTCAGCAAACAGCCATTAGCTTCAGCAAGTTTTGTGTGACTGAGAAAGTGTTGGATTTACTTTTCCGTTTAGGGCTGGGCAGGTGCCAGGATGGCAGCATTATGAGGCTATTGGGAGTGAGCTTCTTGAAGAAAATGGAGTCATGGGATTTTTTAAATAAATTCAACATATCTTTCAGTTCAGCTGTCTCCCAAAGAAGGGGGGGATGAAGGAGAGTCTGGACCTCCCTTTGCATCTGCTCCTGCCCCCCTTAAATGTACCTCTGAGGCTTTGTAAGAGGTGAAGAGCCCACTCAGAGATACCCAAAGGTTGAGTATCAGGCCTTTTGCAATGGGTTATATTGCACAGTACCAGGAGCTGTAGAGCATGGAGATCTTTTCCTTACCCAGCACAGATTGCTGCTGTGCCCATGTGTGTGGAGCTATCTGGCGGGGCTCTGGGCAGTATTGGACCAGTCTGATGCTGGAGATGTGGTTAGAACTGGCCAGATGGCCACCTGGAAAGCACTGCCTGCTGCACAGGACAGCGTGTCAGGGGCAAAGTAGGGCTCTTCTGGGTGTGCAGTTCAATGCATCCAGGATGGGATGTCTGTCGTGGTGTTCTGATGATTCCCCTTCTCCCTGCTGCTGAAGGAAATGCCTGCTCAGGGCTACACAGGGTGTTCTGAGTGGGGGCTCAGAAAGGAAGATGCAAGGGCACAGACTGCATGGTCCAGGACTGTGCATCAGGCTGAGGCTGAGACCAAGTCCTACCTGTCTCTACTGCTCGTAGGCACTCACACCTCAAATCCCCTGTAAAATTATGATGATGGTATCACCCTCCCTTGTTAAGTGCTTTGGAATCTTCTCCCAGGAAAGGGCTGGAAGGAAACTCATGTTTTATGTCCGAGTGGCACATTTTCTGTTCTGCCCCATGCCCAGGGGCATGCACATGTGTCCTTCTCAAAGGAAGGAGCAGGACCGCAAAGCCAGTCTCAGCCCCACACAGCTCACATCTAGGAAAGTGCAAATCCCAAAGAGGCACACTCTGTCCTGCTGACTAGGGAGTGAGCTTGGACCTCCCCTGGATTTCCCCTGGACTGGCAGGACTGTCCAGATGATCCCTTGCAGGCTCGGTCTAGACTGGTACATTGCCATGCAGTCTGACTCCTGAGACATATCCTACTCCCTTACCTTGTACGAGCCAGTATCCTCAAGGGATCAGCTCTGCTGATGTGCAATTAGAGGCATGTCTCTTGCTATTTATCCTGCTGTGAAAGCCAACTTCTCTTAGTCAAGGCTTACATTTATAAATGAAGTTGCTCTGGTGGAACAGCAACTCTGACACATGCATCCAGCAAAATTACACCTGTGTGACAATATTTATAGCTCCTAGAGAGAGCCTCTTTATCACTGACCTGAGCTTCAAGGAGTCGCACACCAGCTGTAGCTGAGCGTCCAGAGATTTCCTTTAGCCACGGCACAGCCTCCTCGCAGATCGGTGCAACGTCACGGTGCAAACATCTGATCACTGACTCAGGCCTTGGCACCTGGGTGACAAGATGGCCTTTGCGACCGCAGCACAAAATTGCATTTCTCTATTCCCCTCCTTCTGGCTGCTGAGGAAGGGACAGGATTACTGATCCCTCTGCCTCTTCCCTGCTGCTCCGGCTGCCTCAGAGGGCATGGGGAGCACAGTTTTATTATGTGGCCCTGCCTCTGCAGTCTTGTTTGTGGAGCTCCTACAAGATCCAAGTAGTTCACAGAAGCCCAGCTAGGGCCTCCAAGCTCTGGTGTCAGAGCTGGGGATTTACATAAGGTACAGACAAAAACTCAGCTGCTGCAGCAATCTCTGGATGTACTCTCTGGCTTGAACTGCGTGGGGCACATAGATAATGTTCTGGTTCTTCCTGGCCTTGAAGCATATGAAAATAGTGAAAGCTTAATGCTGTGCCGATGGGATTCAACTTTGTAAATCCAGGCTTTAAAAAGCTCTCCTGCTCTTCACCCCGACTGTCAGAGTGTCATGTTAAAGCTTTGTGGTTATTGTCAGAGTGGTTCCCAGACAATATGTGCTCAAGTTATGCACTTAAAGGACGTTTTCTTCAACTGCCAGCCTGACGCATTCAGCTGCATGCCCAAAGTCTTTGCCTCAAGAACCTGTATTGCTAAAGACAATGTGAAGTCCTTAGTGGCAGTGCACGAGCACTTGGGAAGGAGGATTGGTGAACCCCTGGGTGGGCAGAACAGGAGGGAAAGCTGAGTGCAAAGGCACCCAGGGCACGTGCAGTCCTACTGGGGCTGTTGAACCCCAGATAACAAGTCTTGTACCTACTGCGGCATTCTCAGCGGTTTGAGCTTCCCAGGCTGCTTTTTGAAATCACAGAGCTTTGCAGTGTCTCTCCCAGCAAAGGCTTTGGGTTGTCTTTACTGCCTGTTTTTTTTAACCCCTGGGCAACTTGTGAGAGCTGTAGGCTGGAGGTGCAACCATCAGTCTCCTTTCTGCAAGAGCAGCTGGGGCACCCCAGCACCAGCTCCTCTGGGTAGTACGGACTGGCCGCTATTTGGCTGCATCCCACATCAGGGCTGATCCTAGACAACAGCATAAACAGACCCAAGCAGACCAAAGCTAGACTGCTAAATATGCAAGCAGATGAATAGACGAGATGAGATTTGCACAGCCTGCTCTTCCATGCCTTACAGATTCCAGAGTGGATCCAAAGGAAGAAATGATCTATTTTCCAGGCTTGGTTTTGTGCAGGCAGACTTTTGTAAGGAAGCTGTCCCTGGAGGGAGAAATCTTCAGAGATCACCTTATCTCACTGCATTTCTACCATCATGGGCTGAAATCTCGAGGGACTGGCGGAGGATGCAAAGTGAATTCAGTGCTTTCAGATCCAGCACAAGGATCCTAGAAGCAATTTGGCTTTCAAGCTCAAACCCCAGCAATTAAACCTAACCTAGATTCTCACACAGCCTAAACCGTAAACACTATTCGGCCTGACTGTGGTTATTAATGAATCTCCTAGAGGAGAAATCAGGACAAAACTCAAGCAATATCCCTGGCATAAACAAAGTCAGTTCTGCTGTGCCGGGTGCTGTCATGTTTTTGTACCACACATACACCAAGGGATTATTACATTTGTGTCCCAGAAATTGGACTGAGCCTCTCGCTCATCCTGCAGCACGACGCAGGTAACAACAGGGGCTCTAATGACACATCAAAGGCTTTGCTAAGCTCCTGGTAACCATGAGAACGAAGCTGAAGTGGTTTGTTGTACCGTCAGCCCTGGGAGAGGTATGTTTAGCCTGATTCACGCTTCTTGCCATTGTGTTGAGCAGTTCAAAGGACTTCCCATGACTTTAAAGAGAAAAACATGGTTTCTCTCCTGGATGTTCCACTTTTGGTGCCATTGTGCCAGCAAAGCAAAGAGAAAACATGAGGAGTTTGGGGGTTGATTTCAAGACAGTTCTGCATAAGTTATTGCTAGCTCCTGGGACACATGAACAGCTGGATTATGTGATTGCTGGCAGCTTGGCTATTTTTCACATGCTGTTTAGGCTTTATAATGACATTTCAGGGCTCAGATGTCTGGACCTGAACAGGGCATCGGAGCAATGAAGAAAACCTCTGTGGCTAGCTGGCCATAAGCTCCCTTGCACAGGGTAAGGGGCAACGATGAGCGTTTCTGCAACAGGCTCTTTACCCAAGTGCTGCAGAGGCAGCGGTAATTGTCTGGGAAGCGAAATACATTCCTCTTGGTTTGACATTTTGACGTTTCATTAGGCAAAGCATATGGTGCTGAAGAGTCCTTCGCCAGCAACAGGAGGTAGCAGGGAAGGCCAGTGCAGTGGGGGGAGCAAAAGGGGAATGTGGGAACTCTCCTGAGCAGTGATTGATTCCACAGCTCACCTAAATACCTCTGCTAATTAGCACTCTGAAAGATGAGTGTGTGCAAGAGAGGCTGCAGGAGGGGGTTGAAAGATGGCTGAGGGATGCAGGGGGCAGAGGGGTGAGCAGGAGCAAGCAGCAATGCATGAGCTCTGGTTGTGGGGAGAGCAGCTTGGGGAGCCAGCTTAACCCGGCAGGCACGGGGGCAAAGCAAAGCAGTTTCAGGCGAAGGAGAACGCTGGGGAGGGGGAATGCCTGTATTGCTTCCCCTTGGTCAGGGAAGCTGATTCCCTTCACATGGTAGCTGTGAACATGCTGACTTCTGGCTGGCTGTAGCAGCTGAACCAGATTCATCTCGCTGGAACGATACGGCATTTTCTCTTTTATTTAATTTCAGGAGACTTAAAAGCTTCTTCAGTTGTAGGTGGAGAAGTGGCAGATTAGGTTGCTTTTTCAGTGGTTTATTGATGGATTTATTGTGTTGTTGTTTACTGGCTCAGCTAATAAAACACACATTAGATCTAAAATGTGACTGCTGCATTCCCACATACCTACAAAGTCATCCAGCATCTGTATAAAGTTGCCTTCTTCGCTTGACAACACTTACTCTTGTTGGCCATAGCCTGGACGGACAGGGCTTGTGCCCAGCTGGTCTCTGCTGCCATCCTGGCCCCCTCTGAGGCTCTTTCTGCCTGTTCTAAATGGCACTCAACCATCGGACCCATAATCTGTGGTCCTTTGAGTCGTTCAGCCTTATTCACAGTGGCTGCTGATCACAGCCAAGACTTGCAAACAGTACAGTAGATGAAAAAGGCCTTTCTGGGTTTTTCGGGGAGTTCAGGATACATCAGAAGGAAAGCACTGATGAGAGGAGAGATCCTTTGGAAATGCCGACTTTGGGAACACCTGGCTAAGAGCCTTTTGAAATAATAATTAGTGAAACCAATGAAGGAATAGGAAGGTTAAAAGGCCTGCTGAGGGAAGCAGGGGAAATGCATCAACATTTCCTTTACACAAGTGACTGTGGCAAATATTAGAAGCAAAAAGTCCATTGCAGTTGGGAAAGACACAGAAAGAATTGAATGGTAAGATCTGTGAGGACATGTGTGACAAGCTTGCCAACCATGAAGCTCCCCAAGTGAATTTTGAGCTGACAGAAGAAAGCATCACAAAAGAAACAGAAGAGGAGGAGCAAGGCTGTCAAGTCCACACTTTGCTGCCAGGTTTTCATACCTGCTTCTTGAAATCCTAATCTTCATCCAGATTACGAAAGAGAGGCATCAGAGCAAATTAACAATTTGTTTGTGGTGTCCTTTGTGTGTCCAGAAAAAAAAACATTCCAACAATGTGCTTGTAGGGTTGTCAAAATCATTGTCAGTCTTTTCATTGACTTCAATGAGTCTTGCTTGAAGTCCGAAAGATCAGGTTGTCTTCTCTCTCATGTAAAACAGGTACATTCAGTCAAGAGGTTAAGTAGAGATCAGCAAGTTAGAAAAAGTGATTTGTTTCCAAGGAAGTTACATGGACCACACAGTGGTTCTTGGATTGGCTGAGGAAGCCTCGCTGGGACCAGACACAATGCAAGCAGGACAGTCATCATCACCTCTTTGTCGGTAGAACGGTTACTACAGGACATAGTGGTCACTATCTCTTTATATGGATTCAGTAAGGACTGGCAGACTCAGAGTAGAAAAGGTCCTTGGTCTCTGGTGCACTCGGTTGCCTGGATATAGCCTCTGAATCGTGGAAGCTGTAAGCCACCGGCTGCTGGGAGGCGGCAGCAAGGTGTGGTTTGCTATGAGTTCACCCAGGTTTTATACTTCTCTTGGAGTATCCACTGACCACCTTTACCAGAGGTGGAGTCAGCCTGCATAGACCCAATAAACCTGCTGTGATTAACCTGGCCAGAGTGTGGAGCATTACATCAGCCACGGCTGGGCTGTGAGCCCTTGGGACCCAACAGTGAATGGTGACCCAGCAGCCTCAGGGCTTCAGTGCAAGCAGGCATGGGGCATACGGGGACCATGTCCTGCTGGTGCTGAATAACTAGGGCTGTTTATCAGGACCGAACCTGTCCTGATTTGGGAGTTGCTTTTATAGGGGTTTTTTGCCCCTGGGGGGTAGCTCCTGGGGCACAGTGGGGCAGATGTGCCCAGTGGAGACAGGGCAGTTGTACCTGGCACTGGAAAACAGCAGAAATGAGTATGTGCTGCTGCTGCATTAAGGAGGAGGAGGGTACCACTGAAACACTGTGGGTCTGGGTTCAGAAGGTCTGTAGGAAACTCACTGCCTTCCTTTGCCAGCTCATACAAGAATAAGGTGTCGATTTCCCCACGGTGTGATCTGCAAAGGGGTCACATGCCTCACCTCCCAGACATTCCCAAAGGCTGGGTTTACTGGGATTTAAACCCCTGCTGTGGGTGCTGCAGGGTCTGTGGGTCACGCAGGAGGGTTTTGGCCACCCAGCCTGCCCCATTGAAGTTACGGCAGCTTCCAGCTCTGCTCCTCCACTTTTTGATTTAATACCTCTGCCTGTCTCTCACGGGGATGCTAGCTTTCACAGACCCTCTGAAAGAAGCAGATGAAGCTGGAGGTGGGTCTGAAATCGCAAGGTTCATTTCCTTACCTGGCAGAGCAAAATTCACAGCCGGTGGAGAGTTCCCAGCGCAGCCTGGGCTGTTCTCGCAGCCAGCACGGAGCAGCTGTGGAGGAGTTTGCTGCTGCTCCGTCCCTCCTTGTACTGGTGTCCTCCTGTCACAGCACCATCTGCCGCCTGTAGCCACCATCGCTGCCACCTCCAAGCCACAGTGATTCTGCTTTATTTCCCCACAGGGTTTATAGAGCAATTGGTGAAGTGCTTGGTTTTGTCCACCAAATTTTTTTATGCCAAGTTTAAAAAATAGCCCTCATTTTTTTGTAGAATCATTTAAGGTTTGTCCACCTGAAAGAAATATCTTTCATCTTTCTTTTATTTCTTTTTTTTCTTTCTTTGCTTTTAGCAAACAAAATCTGAACCCATTATTTTTTTCAGGGTTTGTTTTGCATTTGACTAAGCCTCAATATTTTCTGTGAAGAATAACTTAGCTGAATGTTTTTCCAGCTGAAGGAAAACACCTCAGTAGAATCTTCCACTGTGCTTCTCAACCTAAGTTTTCCACAAGCCACCTTCAGCCTTAGGTCTGTGCACTTGCCCTTTGCATCCACCTGCTGCTCCTGTCACGGTTTATTTGTTATCTTGCCGAGCCATCAGAAGCGGGTCCTTTTTTCTACAAATGGTTCCTTCAGAGAAGATCGCATTAGACATCTCCTGGGAAGCTGTCGGTCCTGGCTCCCCGCCTCACCCTCCCCGCTGCAGGCTTTGCAGTACTTCAGGAAGGAACACGAGCTTAGAGCTACCTTTTTTAGAGCTTTTTATAATGGATCTTTTTATGCCTGGCCCCATGTTCTGCAGCACGCTGCTTTTATGGTTGTGCCTCCCTCACAAAACCACTTTCTGAAGAGGTATCCTACTGGGATTTGGTGGATGCGTAAAGCCCAAGAGTTGTCCTGCACCCCCCCCAAACAGCCCCAGGACACAGTTCTGCACCTGCCCGCAGCATCCTCTGCTGTGCTACCAGCATGGGATGCCATGCCCCACATCAACAGGGCTCTGGTGCAACACCTGTGACTTCATGGCTCTGGCTGACTTTTGCACTGTGGCTTTCTGACTGGACAATCTGCCAGCCCTTGGCTCTTTCCAGACCACTGGGAAGACACAGGCCATGTTGCCTGGAAGCCCCTTTCCTCTGTTTTCCAGCATGGTCCATGAGATGTCCCCTGGTCCCAGGCATTAATGAGCTCTTTGTGCACAGTGCATAAGCAAATAGAAGTCTAGGCTTTGGCAGGTTTTCTGATTGCACTGAGTGGATAAAGATGAACTCAGCCAGTCAGCTTGAGTTTATACCATAGGAAAGGTGGCCAGATCTGTGTCCTGCTGTTCTCTCCACAGCTGATGGCCTTCTGCCCGGAGACCCAGAGGTTAGTGACTGCACTGAGGCCTTTATCGCCTTTGGTGGATGCAGGGCAAAGATGCCATGGCAGAAGGGCCAGGTGGGAGCCTCTACAGCCGCGTCCTTCTGATCATGCCCTGTGTTTTGTCTTGTAGGCTGACGATTCACGCAGAGTGCCCCATGCACTTGGAGGACTTCCCAATGGATGTGCATGCCTGCCCGCTGAAATTTGGGAGCTGTAAGTACCCTGATCAGCCTCTGCAAGGAGCTGGGTACAGAGCTAAAGAACACTCCTTTGTGTGGCTATTGTTTTCCAGTATTTTAGTAACAGTGTTATTAATTATTGCTAATGATAATGTGATCAAAAATTTGTTTCTGGTATCTCATATATGCAATTCCTACCATCATCAGAAATGGGCAGCAAGCAAATCTGTGGTCACTTCAGGCTCACAGCATTGGTTGGACACCTATGGTTTTGCTGTAATTTTATTGGGGAATTGGGAAGAGCAGCTTCACATGACCCTCCCTGCCTTCTGTGGGCAGTGTTGCCTCTTCAGCACTGCCTCAGCAAGACGGCGTTGGTGGAAAATTCAGAGATGCTTTTCCTTCATCACAAGGTTGTCCTGGGGGGACAGACTTGGGAAGATAGCAGTGGTGTCTGTTGCTAGTGTCCTGTCCAGCTTCCCTACATCACTTCTGCCTGAAATCTCCAGTTGCTTTGGCTCTGTGCTCCAATGGAGCTTACAAACCCCTTGCTCCTCTTCAGTCTCTTAGGCAGGCTGCTCTCAAGTAAAAGGCTTGGAAACTCTGGGAATCTCAGTCCCAACACCCAAGGGTCCTGATTTAGGGAAGATTTGCAGGCTGCTGGTGAGTTGAAAGCTGTTCCCAGCCTCCCAGGCTTGCAGCTGGTCATCTGCCTGGGCTTCCCATACCCTGCCTAGGAACAGGTCCCCTCTGGTCTCCCATATGCAAGTTAAATTTATTTTGGTTTTGTTCCTAAAGTGAGTGCAAACCAAATTCCAAGCCACTGGTCCACCATGATGTGGAAATAAATTTCCTAGCCCTGTCCTGCCTGGAGTCTCCTCCAGGTCCAATGAACTGAGCACCACTCTCAGTCTATGTTTGTGTTAGATAGAAGAGTTACCCACCTCCAACTAAAGAATGAGCCCCCACCAGTAATCTCCCTTTTGGACTCTAAGAAAACAGAGAAATCATGACCTTTCTAAACTGATACTTCCTTCCTGTGGCCATTTGGGAGTTAACTAAGGCAAAAGTTCAAAAGTTTGATTGACACCAGAAGAAATCGTGTTTATCATGTGCATCTGCCTCTCTGCCTCATGACAAAATGCATCCATGAAACTAGATTATTCAAAACTACTAAAATAAAGTTATTTCTTAGGCAGCACCTAATTAATGTGGAACTCATTGCCACAAGACATCACTAAGGCCAGTAAAATAGCAAGCCTTAGAGAAGGATGAATTATTAATGTTAATTGACCTTGTGAGGAGGGATATAAAATCTCATACCTCAGGCCTAAACTCTGGGATTATTACAGGATTTGCAGGAAGGCAGATTACTCCACATCTGATTGCTTACAATGTTTCTTGGTGAGGAAAAGAGATTAATGTGCATATTTCTGCTGGGCCACCCTTTGGGGTTCTTCTGGGTGTTTTTACTGATTTGGCCTCTGAATGATGAGAGTTTTGGCACAAGCAGCTCAGACAGCTGCCCCTGATTAACATTAGTATGGCTCTTTCTAAAGCACCCATGCACAGAGCATCTGAGCTCACCTCTCCTGTGTTGGAGTAGGATTAAACTAGTGTTTGCACCAAAAAGCCACGACAGCTGGAAGCTACTCATTTGCAAGAAGCTTAGAGTGGGTCAGATTTGTAAGTAGGACAATGCCAGGGCCAGATGCTTGCTGTTCAAGGGATAGCTGAATTTGCCACCTTCCAGTGATCCCCACAACCTGAACAGGTCATCAGTGGCCTCCTGTCTCTGTGCCACCGTGGCAGGCACCAAAAGAGGGAAGGCAGAGAGCTTGCAGAAGTAACAGCATCAGGCGTTTCAGATGGCTTCTGCTGCCCACCTGCATAATTTCTTGGACCAAGTGCAGTGAAGGTGATGGCTTTACCCATCACCTCGCTCCCTAGAAGATGGATGTACACAGCACAAAACAACTGTTTCCGAGGCAGTCATAGGACATTTGTTCAGCAGCTGTCTGAGACTAGGCTAGCAGAAGGTGCTGCTGAAGTTACCAGCTCCACTAAATGTTAAAGAGCTGTCCTTGTTTGGATTGGACTAGACTGCATTGCAAGTGAGGCATTGAGCAGAACAGCTTCATAGTATTAAATATGTTCCAAGCATCTCTGTGCCATGCCTACATGGCACCAGATAAGCTTCTGTCCCAGACAACAAGATATGTACACAACTGTGTTTTCAGGGATGATGGCAATGAAACTGTGGGCAAGTTTCCTTGTAGACTGGCAGTGGGTGAACCATGACTGCCAGAGCAGAAGGTGCTGCCCATCAAGGTGGAAGAGCATTGGCAGAGCTGTACAAAGCTAAGCCTGAAGGAGGATGGAGGTCTCCAGCACCATGTTGAGAGCTGGAAGGAGGGGTTGGAAAAGCAGAGCATTGCACATCGGGTGTGAGGTGCCAGCCTGCATCAGAAGTGCTTAGGCAGCACGCTGGCATGCTGAGAAACATTGGCTGATCATCAAAACCACTCCCACGACTTTGCACAGTGCCTGCTTAGTATTTAACAGATTTGCCAAAACCTACAGTGCAGGGATAACGGTGGTTGTTTTAAAACAACCAGAGAAATGTGGTTGACTTAGGACGTGATATTCCACAAAGCAGGAGCTGAGACATTTCTGTAGTACACTGACCCATTGCTTGATCTGACCCCAGCCAAAGAATTCCTTACTGTCTTAATAGGAGAAGCTGCTCGAAGAAATGAATTAAATACTTGTTTTAGTGAACTTTGTTTTTGCCTAAAAACTGGTGCAGAGTGAGTATGGACAGGAAGCTTGGGCATTATGGGGAGAAGTAGCTCCTAACAGAGTCTGGAGAGACTCAGTTTCTGGATACCATAGGACTGGCAAAACCAAGAGCGTGCGGGCACTGTTGGGAAAGGGTGTGGCTACGAGGGCAAGCAGGGCTTTGGTCACAAAGGTTTGTGAAGGAGATGGTGACGGTGTGTGTCAGAGAGAGGTGTTTGCATATGGGGAGGGGGGTAGGTGGGGTAGAGGGGGGAACTTGCAAGCCCCTGGAGGGATGTCCTGGCCCTGAGCCCGGCACCACCCCACGCAGCAGTCCAGCAGCATTTGCCTGCTGTTTCTCTTGCAATGTGTGGGCAGGCTTTTCTCAGCACTGCCCTCCCTCGCTGCCTGGTGGATTGGCCTGGGGGCTGGCAAACACAGGGTCATGCAGGGGAAAAAGCCTCTTGGTGGGAGGGCGCACCACCTCCAAAGCTGAGAGGCTTGGAGAGGGTTGCTTCTGAGTGAGGGTAAAGATTTTTCACTTTTTCTCCTTACCATAAAATTCAGCCTCACTTACACTTGGCCTTTCTCGCCAGCTGCTGCCAGCACAACTCTCCCAGACCCTGGAGTGGCAGGGCTGTGACTGTCCTGCTGCCCCAGCAGCCTGCTGATCTGGACACCTTCCTATGTTGTCTCTGCTTGGAGCCAGCCCTTGCAGAGTCAGCCCATCAAGGGGACAGTGTGTCTCTCAACAGCAGTTCTCTGCCCCCTTTTCCAGCTCCCTTCTGAAAACCCCAGCTCCCTTTTGCTCGTTTGATTTAACAGTTGCTGAACTGCTTTGGTCTCTGGCCATGCTTGGCTGTGCTCAGCCACGTGGCTCTGAGGAATGCGCAGCAGGGATTAATTTGGCTACAGGCTAATTTTGGTGTATTTTAGGTCAGGCAGAAGCACAAACCTCATTCTTCTTTCTCCTCCACAGATGCCTACACAAAGACGGAGGTGATCTACACCTGGACACTGGGGAAGGATAAATCAGTGGAAGTAGCGAAGGGTGGATCTCGCCTGAACCAGTATGACCTGCTGGGCCATGTTGTAGGGACAGAGATGGTTCGATCCAGCACAGGTACTTGTGGGATCACAACACAATGCAAGGGCTGAGCACACTGTAGGATGAGATGGGCACATGGGCTTTGAATGCCACTGTTTGGAATAATTATAGAGGCAGTGCCTGTGGGCAGTGAGCACCACAGTACTTCCCAAGCCACGTGCTGTTGGAGAGTATGGCTGGGGACAGCTGGAACAGTCACCAAGAGGCAGTAAAGGGTTTAGCTTTTAGTGGTTTCCACTGAAAGAGCCTTATCACCCATAACCTCTAGAAAATTTCAAGCATCTAAAAATGATTTGTTGTGTGGAAAATTTGCCCCACCTTGTCCAGCTGTGGGTTCATTTGTCTTGGATCCCTTTCCAGTCCCTCAGGAGAGCATTGTGGGCAGGGGAGACGGGTGTAACATAATGTTCAGTGTGATTTTCACTGCATCTGCTCACACAAATATTATCATAGCTAATAGAAGATTATCCCAAACAAATGTTTCCTCTGATTAATGACCAATATTAATCATCTTTCTCTCCCATCTGCTGCTCCTCCTTTCCCCTCTGAATCCAGGTACTGATAGCTTCTGTTATCTCATGTGTATCTCTCATTTTTCTTTTTTTTATTTTCTTTTTTTTTTTTTTTCCCCTGTATGCACCAGTAGCTCTCTCATTTGAGGATATTTCCTCTCTGGTGCACTTGATTTTAATAGTGTCTGTCTGTAACAACTCATATCACCTCCCTTGGGGAAATGTGGGGAGTCCAGGGAACTAAATGTCATAATATCTGGCCCATATCTCTACTTAAGTTGTAGTAAAATGTACAGATGAATAACCTGAAGTGGCAAGAAAGCTGCTAAAGGCTCCTGTGTGTAATGATTTAGTAGAGCCATGCTCACAACAAAAAGGCACAATAATGCAACAAAAGATCCAAAGCTTTGAGTGGAGGAATAGGGCATAGAGGGAAAATAGGGACAGCTGCTTCTTTGGTTTACAGCCCAGACCTTTAACGACAGAACTTGCCCTGAATTTTGAGATGGTTACAGTGAGGAAAGGTGGAATATTTTCAGGATTGTCAGAGAAAATAAAATCCTTTGTCCTGAAATCCTACTGAAGCACTGTTAGCATCTCTCTAGGCTTAAGGGATGTTACCCACAATGTGACTCCCTGGGCTGGAGCAGAAAAGGGATGGGAGCTGGGTCGGGAGAGACCCCCAGAGGTGTCTTGTGCCTGAGGTGAAAAAGGGAAAGCCTATTGCCCAGCAGTTTATTAGCGTTGATTTGCCTTTATCCCACAACCGTTTTGTAGCGCATTAAAGAAGTCTCCAGAGAAGTGATCTGAAAGGACAAATGCCACATGGAAGTCACCTAGGCTACACTGGGGTGCGCACCTGGCGTGGCACAGCAGTCGTGTGTGCACGTGTAGGACATGCGAAGTCACTGCCGACCGCATGCTGCAGCATGCACCCCTCCTTCGCATGGCTGTTAGGGTGGGCTGCAGTACTGTAAGATACCAGGGCATGCCAGCCAGTAAGAGTGTGACACGCTGCAATTTCATCTGAGAACTTGAAAGTTTGTTCAGGACAGATCTTTAGTGGTTTAGAGATGATTGGTGGTCAGCTGGCCCCGTCCTGGAAAGCATCGGTGGCTCAGCATCTCTAACCGGCTGTCTCTGCAGGGGAGTATGTTGTCATGACCACACACTTCCACCTCAAGAGGAAGATTGGGTACTTTGTGATCCAGACCTACCTACCCTGCATTATGACGGTCATCCTGTCCCAGGTCTCCTTCTGGCTTAACAGGGAGTCTGTTCCTGCCCGAACGGTTTTTGGTGAGTCTGGGAGCACGGGGGCATCCTCTCAGGTTGGGGGAGAAAGGCACCACAAATGATGGGAAATAGACTGAGCATCAGAGCTGGTCTTCTCCGGGCCTTGACCGGCATCAGTGAAGCTGCTGGCCATTTCCCACAATAGCTCTCAGTGTCTTCCCAGTGCCCCTGCTTCCACTGAATCACTGCAAAAATACTCCTGTCCATGTTTCTGCTACAAGCCAAGCCATAAATATTAACAGCAATCAAGGTATTGATCATCTATTTATATGCATTTGGCTGTGTCTGCTTATCTATATTGGCTTTTGAGTTGATGAGAGGATAAATACATGGGGAGGCATTTAAAGCTCTGTCTCTGAAATTGCTAATGTGCCCCTGGTCAGAGCTCCACTGGGCTGAGGCAGTATAACTGCATGGTAAATATACTGTTATTATTTTCTTCAGCTGGTTTCAGATCCTCTCTCCGAGGCAAAGTGTCAGGCTAGCATTGCACATATATTAATAGCCTCTACAAACATTTAATAACACAACTGCTTTGTGCTTTCCTGCCCAGACCTTTACTTCAGGATCTACATACACATGCTTACAGACCAGGTGTGATGCTGCAGGACAGCATTTTCTGGAAATAACAGTGCCCAGCAGATACCGCTTAACAGATAGTGTATTGGACAAAAGTCACCAAGCAGAGAGGGGATCTATGGCACCACCTGCTTGTGTTTTTGAATAAGATGGAAAGTGGTGTGGTTTCAAAGACCATGAAGCATTTTCTCTGTAGCAAGAGTCGTGATAGAAATACTCCCACAAACCCAACAAGGCTGATGCCCTCTTTTCTGGACCCTCTCTGCCAGCTTGGACCTTGTTCCTGTGTTGAAGACTGAAATGAGATGCAGGGAGGGTCGCAGGTGGTTCTGCACCCTCCTAAATGAACGTTATGGCAATCGTTATGGTTTTTGTGTTCAGTGGGGCTTGTGAAATGTAGGTCATGAACATGTTTTAAAACTTATGGTTGACCCCAGCTTCTCCCCATTAGCACCGGGTTGCCTTCCCTTCCCCAGTGATGCAAATTCTACAGTGATCCCCAGGGCTGAGTGCAGCAGCTGGGAGCTGGGTGGTTAGTATGAGCAAACTGGTTTGTGCAATCCAGACTACAAGAGCTGTGCTGAACAGTGATAACCATGAAGAAGAGGGGATACAGCCCCTTAGCACCCACTTTCTGGTGTTTTCATGCAGCAGAATGGAAAAGAGGGGTCTCAGACAGAAATCACGTGGAAAACAGGATAAGTTCTGGCATACAGAGAGCCACAAAGGAACTTTTCTCACTCATCCATCTGTGAATCATTTGCAGCTAAACCCCGCAGAGCGCACGCCCGGCCCCCGTGTCTGTCCATGCCCCAGGCAGACTCTTACATCTGCATCGGTTCTAGAGTGTCTCTGCACTCCCGACACCAGGAGCAAGCCCTCTCTGAGGGTATTTGATTCCCTCCCATGTTATCCTGAGATGTGCAATTAGACAGGTTTCCTCAAGTAGCAGCTCAGACTGAGCAAGAAAGAGCTGACTGAAAAATTAAAACCTACCTTAGTGAAAAATGTCTTTGCTCCCAAATTGCCTTGCTTTCCTATTAAGAAAATAATGAGAACTGCAATTGTTTATTCCTGGTTTTTGCCCCTCAGAAAGTATTGTCAACAATATTACTGAAACTCTGCAATTACCAGGAGTATGGCTTAAGGGAAGTGAAAATTAGTCAATATTTTTATGTTTTTAATGCATTTTTAATTGAAAAGCACATTATTGGGGAAAATGGATAGCAACGGTTGCTTGCTTTAATGAAAAAAAGCTTTAAAAGGCATTTTGCAACAGATCGGTTTTTTAAGGTAGTGACACTCATTTGGCAGCTTGGGCCACTGACAGGTGCCTGGCCGAGCCAGCAGGACCTAGGATTCAATGTGTCCATGCATGCAGGTCACAAGACACTATTTCCAAAATGTTGAGAGAACCACATTGGATGAGTGGCCAGTTTCTGGTCCTCCATGAAGTTCACAGCCATCTAGCTGTCCTTTTTACTGTTATTGTTTTATTTTTATTTTATTGCAAAGCAACCAGAGGCTTCTCCATGGCATATTCTACATGAGGGAGCTGGGTCTCATCATGCCACTTGCCCTACCAGCAGATAAGGAACTGAATGCGGTGCCTACCTATGAGTTAGGACTCTTTTACAGTGAGCAGAGATCTAGTCAATGGAGTTTGGGGAAGATTAATTTCATCCTAATGCAGATGTTTGCCATTGGTTTTATGAATTGGAGATGCTCAAGACTGAACCAGAGAAGGCTCTAAGCAACCTGAAGTTGGCCCTGATTCAAGCAGGGGTTGGACAAGCTGGCTTCCCTTCCAATCTGGACGGCTTAGTTATTCTATAAATTGCACTACAGACTTGTGCTGGGTAAGACTCCCTTAATTATAGCAGTAATGTGGGTCACATGGCTTAGAGGATGGCTCCTAAATTTACATGATGGAAATGCCAACAGTGTGGTTTAAGGAGAAACTGGGTGGGTATGAGTGTATGGTCTCACACCATCCTTGTTTCCTGCTGTGTTTCCACAGGTGTCACCACCGTCCTCACCATGACCACACTAAGCATCAGCGCAAGAAACTCGTTACCTAAAGTGGCGTACGCGACGGCCATGGACTGGTTCATAGCCGTCTGTTACGCCTTTGTGTTTTCTGCGCTGATCGAATTTGCCACTGTCAACTACTTCACCAAGCGCAGCTGGGCTTGGGATGGCAAGAAGGTACTGGAGGCCCAAGAGATGAAGGTCAGCCCTGTGGCCAAGGCCAGGGAGGAGGGAATGGCAAAGAAACGCTACATGAGAGAGCTGCGCCGGGGCCAGGAGTGGGTAACATGCAGCCCCACAGCACTCCGGGAGGCTGGATGCTACTTACTGGGGTCCCCAGCTCAGGTCTCAACTGGAGCGGTTCTTGAGGGTCGAGGGAGGAAGGGCTTGGAGGGCTGGTCGCTGTGCTTAGCTGGACAAAACCACCCCGGCATGACTGCTCACTTTTCCCTCTCTCCTTCTGCGTGACCATTCGCTGGTGGAAACATGAATGCATCCATTTTTTGGTCTTGCTCCACCAGTGCTCTCCTCTCCTTTCTTCTCCCTCCAACCCATAAATGCCCCACTCCATGTTGCTAGCATGCCACACAAACCCAAATATGCCATGGGATGCCAGCCTTGCCAATAGAGATGGTCCCACTCGGCTGTGTCCCTTGCGGCTGCTGTCCCGAACTGTAGGTCTCTGGCACAGCCGAGCATGGTGCAGCAATGGGGAGGCCTAATGCTCATGCTGTTGCCCACAGCTGCCGGCAGCTGCTGCTTTGTAAGCTTGGGCCAAGAGGGTGGGTGGGAAGCAAGCAATCAGAAACGGCAACTGGCAGTAAATTAGCACCTGGCATCACCCATGTTTTCCCTTCTTGCTCAGGATCAGCCTCTCTGGCAGCTTCCTTCCTGACAGCCACCGCTACCCCTGCTTGTGCCCCCTCCCTCCTAACTGATTTAATCTCGTCTGTGCAGAGAAATTGCTTACTGTTTATATTTATTGAATCAATTTGAAAATCAGCTTTGTCCTTGTTCTTGGTTCTGGAGCCTTTGTATTTTACTCCTTTGCATTTTAATACGTTTAAAATTGTTGTGGGGCTGTATGCGAATACCTGGCAGAATTGCAGTAACTTTTGAGAAGACAACAGCCAGTCACCTCCCTGGTATGGAGGTGAAATCAGGAGAACAGAGACCTTTTGGAGAACCACAGCCATCACTGGGTGTTGAACGCCTCTCTCTTGTGTTTCTTGGACTCTCTCTATCTGTTTGCTTTTGCAGCTGTGGTCTGAGCAACAGACTCATGGCAGAAAGGCTCCAGAGGAGGCCAGTTGATAGTCTTCCACTTCCATCATGAACAATAATGCTAATCTGGCCTCTAGAGATGACAGAAGCCTTTCCTGGGTCATTGGCATGAGCGAAGGATCAGAACAGGTCCTCAAAGCAACCATGTCCCTTTCAGGGATGGGCAAATCAGTACAAAGTCAGGATTCACACAGCCTTGGACAATTATGTGAACTGGGCACAGCCAAAAAAGCAGCAAAGGCTCAAAAGCTTCAGTTTGTCATAGAAGCAGCATGCTCCTTAATTTATTCATTGACCCAGCACTGTAAAACTAACAGTGCTGAAACACTAGGGTAAGAGCATGCAGAATGTTTGTGCATGTGGTAATCAAACAAGAAACCAAAGCAGGACCAGGGATGTTTCAGAGGGAGTGCTCTTTGTGAGATTGCTGCCATTGGTATCAGGCTGGAGAATCAGGAAGGACTTCAAATTTGTGGATGCTTTTTCAAGCCAACCCTGATCTTTATCTTGGAAAGCTAACCTACTCCCGGTCTCTGCAGCTCAGAGCTCCCTGAAGAGTGGTGGGCTTTCAGGGAGCTTGGAAAGATGTTGTGTCACCATATTTGCTTTTCATCTTTATTCCATTGAATATTTCCAAGCAACGAATTTGCTACATAATGAAGGTGCCTCATTGGCTCAGTTTCAGCCTTTAATTAGCTCTTCTTGAAACAATTGACAAGCCAGGTGGTGAAACCACAAAAGAAAGAGGAGGCAGAAGAATAACTATTGTCATTTTAAAGTGTTTGTACCAGGAGTAAAACTACCAGTGACAAGCCCAGACTGAGCCGTGGTCTCTGGAGAGCCTTCCCCCCAGCCAAAAAGAACGCTCTTTATTGATGTAATAGCAAGGATCCTCACTCCAGGTTTGATTGTTTCCTTGCGTGAACATGAAAAAAAAATCAATAAGCATCAGCCCTTCCCTCACCTCAAATGTAGGCAGCAGCAATGCTCCCCATCCCATTTGAAAGAAATCACTACCTTGCAAAAGCTGCTGGTTGCTGACAGGAACTCCCAGCACATTCATTCCCTCAGGGCTGGTTCTATTCTTTCTTCCTCCCCTTCAGCCAACCCATTGGTTCAGATGGGGAACAGAGCATTTTTCTATGTAGAATCTAACATGATGGGCTGATCCTGGTGAATCATTGATCTCTGCTTCATAAATGATCATGATGTTGTCCTTGCTATAGCCACAGTTAGGTTCTGGTTCTAGCTGGGAGCTACTCTGCACATTCTCTGCAGTTCTCTAGTGAAAGGCAGGCAGATATCACTGCAGATGTCACCAAAAACTCCCTTTAGTGTGCACTCTGGCTAATGCTTCTTGGACCCAAAGATTTACCAAGCCCTTCCTGCCTACCACCAGTAATTGCTAATTGTGGATGAATTTCAGTGAACTCTTTTAGTATGTCAGAGTGACTGCAACCAACCTAGGTGTGCGGATCAAACTGGAGAGAGATATCTGGATCCAATGCAGAAAACCTGTTAGTAAAGATGATTTTTAAAAAAACATCATCAGGGTGAAGGTGGGAGATGGCAGTAGTTAGGGAGGAGAGAGAGGCCAAGGAGGTTGAAAGATGAGTCCTTTCAGTAGCCAGCAAAGCTCACTATTTCCAGCATCCTCAAAATATCTTGTTAAAATGATCCACTTCAGGACAGAAGGGCTGTGTCTGAACAGTGAGATCCATTGCATCCCATCCATCCCAACCATAGCAATGGGCATCTCTGGAGGCAACAAGGTCATTTCTTGAGTGACTGTTACAGTGAAGATGCAGAGACACAACCATTGACTGGGAAACACATGAAATCTGCAAGGATGACATTCACAAGGGAGTTCCCTGCATAAAAGTGCTGTCTGTTCCTCAGGATGGAAGATGCTTTGGATACCTGGGAGATGCTTACTTTAAACCCACTTCCACCTGCAGCACCATGTCTATGCATAAAATCTGGTTTAGCTCCATAGTTGTGCTTGTATGACATTGCCCTGAAATCCTGAGTGGCAAGAAGCAACAAAACCAATACAAGTAGCTGGAGTCAGACACATGAGAACAAGGAAGAACACACTTCGGATGGAGGAATAGTGCTGGATCTTTATCCTTCTCATCCTTAAGACAATAATCCTTTAGTGCATGGTGAGAAGGTTAGGTCCAGGCTTTGTATGTACTTTTCACATGTCTTTTCACTAAGAGAAAGTATCCTCAAAAAGCATCCTCCAAACCTCCCTGTTGATATGATCATCATGGGTTTCTTTCTTTTATTTTGGAAGTAACGGGCATGCTTGCCAGTTACACTGGGTGTCTTTTCACAAACTGGGTGAAGCCTAGCTTTTTGTCCAGGCTACTCTTCAGCAATTCTGAAGTTTGCCCCTTGATCCAGGTCACCTGGGAATCATTCTTCTTTCTCCTTTGTTTCTTTCCATTTGTGGCATCTTTGTTTCAATTCCCTCCTTGCCAACAGAGAGGAACTAGAAACAACCATGACAGGCCACCATTTTCAACCAGTCTGAAGTCTTACAGACTCACTATGGTAAATACATTTTTGCTGGGACTTTCTCTTGCCAACCATCCTCTGCAGTCCATGTGTGCTTTGTCCTACTGCACTTGCAATCACCTGCAGCTCCCTACAGCACTGCAAGTGATTTATGTTCTCAGCATCTTCCCTAGAGCCCATGTATCATTCTTCAACAACATTTCACCCTCTTTCTCTCAACAGTATCTGCGTGGGCTCAGTCCCACATAATCTGAATGAAGAGATGGGAGGGATGAGTGGTGCCAAAGGTAACACCAGCAGCTGACAGTAACCTGGCGTTGGTGTAGCCTGCTTGTTAATGCAGGACTGCGTTGTTTGGAGCCTTTGGCTCTGCTCAGGGGACAGTGTACAACCCTTTGCTGCTGTTCTCTGGTAGGATCAAGTCTCTGGCATGCTGCAGAGGGGAACTTTGGCTGGCACGAGGAAGGAGTGGCATGTTTGCTGGAACAGCAACTGCAGTTGCTGAGCTTTGAATGATAGGATACAAGTATGTCAGAGACTAGAGCTGCTTGGAAGTCATTAAAGTGACTTTTCTCTAGAATGGCAGTGGCAGGGATCCTGCATTTCTCAAGGACTGCAGATACTAGTGATGGTGACCTTCAGTGCAGCCTGTCAGAGGAATAGTGCTTCCAACCCAAATTTCTAGCCAAGGAGCAGGTGCAGAGAACTAAATCTCCAGCAGATCATAGGCAGAACCGGTAGTTCCCATAACTTAAAGGTTCAGCTGTTAGTTCCTCAACAGGGAGGCTTGAAAACAGAATTATCCTGCATTTCTCAAGGACTGCAGATACTAGTGATGGTGACCTTCAGTGCAGCCTGTCAGAGGAATAGTGCTTCCAACCCAAATTTCTAGCCAAGGAGCAGGTGCAGAGAACTAAATCTCCAGCAGATCATAGGCAGAACCGGTAGTTCCCATAACTTAAAGGTTCAGCTGTTAGTTCCTCAACAGGGAGGCTTGAAAACAGGAATATTTAATAAAAATGCTATTGTTTTCCAGTATATGTGTTGTGGAGGAACTTGTCAGACTGCAATGTCCAGGGAACATATTTATCTCTAGACCAGCTTTCACAGCTTTTCCCTCAGGAGAGCAGCACAGGGACAGCTTTGTGCAGTCATTCAGTCTCCCCGTGCCCAAACTGGGCCATAAACTCAGAAATTGCTTTGCAACGTGGCTGTTTTAAATAGGACAAGTTTTAAAGCAGATGTGGGGGTTCCCCGTTTTTCCACTCTTCCTTCTGTTTCAGTAGGATGTGGAACTCCTCAAAGATAAAAGTGCAGGGGGAAGGCTGGGGGCTACTTTGCAGATGACAACGATAAGCACATTGTGCTTTGCTTGATTGTCAAAATCTTCCCTGAAACACATATTTATAAATCACAGCCCCATAAATTTCAGGCTGAACCATTTCTTCTGACTTCTTAGGAGCAGAGCACATCCAGAGCATGCAGATGTGCCTTGGGGTAGGCACTGTGTGCCCTCGGTGCTTCCCAAAGGCTACCCAGGCTCCCAGCTCTGACCAGGGCAGAAGATTCCATAGGCAGCTGGGAAAAGATCCTGACTATAGGCTCCCAAGCCTCCGCACCACCTGAACAGCCTGATCTGAGGTCCAGAGAAGCCCAGGTTGATGCCTGGGGGCTCTGGATCTTGCTAATAGGAGCAGTAGCTTGCTACCACCACCCACAGCATTCATATTTGCCTGACTTTCCTCGGTTTCAGCCTGCTGTTTTCAGATGCCTTTGGCCAGGCAAGATGGATCCACTTTCCAAGCTCTGGGGCAGAAAAGCTGCCCAGGTTGAAAGTGTCATGTCATGTGTAGTCATCTTACTCCTGTAACAAATAACGTGTCTGATTAATACTAAAATAATCACAGTGCACTTCAAATTACATTCTGTGAATGATATGTTTTTCATTTCATTACTGATTATTAATTATTTTATTACCTCCTGTAGCTGTGTTAACAAGTAATCATACTTAAGCATATTTAAATGTTTTAGAAGGTGAAACATCTTTAGTCCTTTATTTGCTTCTCGTCAGCTCTTTAGCAGGAAAAGTTCACCTCCTATGCAGGGGGTACAAGTAAACATGGCTCTAATGATTGCTGAAATCAGCAGCTCAGTTAATCATTAAAGATCACAACACCCTCTCCCATGAAAAACTGTGAATATGGTCTGATCAGTGGTTTAGTCTGATCTGGAGTCTGAAGACATTTAGACCTCCTCCTAACAGCAAGGTAATTTCTGTAATTGCTGGCATTATTATGAGGCTGCAGGCCTGGCTGTGATGTTATTGGAGAGGGGTTTAAAGATTGCACAGAAGTCTGCTTTTAGAGTCCCTCTGAAAATCACTGTGGAAAATTCATTTCCTAAGGTAACCAGAAATATCCATGGTGATTGTGGACACGTTTAAAATGGAAGTACAGCATGAAAGCTAAAGCCCTTGGAGTATCTCTGCAGAGCGGACTGGGCGAACCTGGCCTTTTCCAGCTCCCAGTGCTACCCAGCAATGCTGCCTGCTACCAGTTTCCAGGGTGGGGTGAGGAGACGGACAGGTCGTGCTGGCTGCACGTTCTCCCCTTCTCCTGACGGTCACTATGTATGTGGTTCCTTCACATGTACATGTAAGACTGTGCCAAGCAGCCCTGGGAAATGCCTGGATGAGCCTTACCTTGTGTTTCTGTCACACCTTGTTCTGAGTTCAGATATTAGATTCCCACCATGAGTTATTGCTATGTCTAACGCTGGCTCTTGGTGTAATTGCAGTGGTCATCGCATGGAGTACATGAGTGCTGGGAAATGTAGGGTGCCTGATGTCTGCATATAGATTTCATTTAATGGGCTTCTCCTGGTAGACCGGGATTGCTTTATACGATGTGGTCTACAGTGCAGCTGGTCTCAGGTCCCTGACAGCAACAGGAAGATCCCCAGAGTGGGGGCAACACCTATCATGACTTCCTAGCTCCGTCTTCCCACCCACTCATCTTCATTAACATCTGAACTGTCTGTCTTCAGCATCTTCCATCACCCTTCAGTACATCATGTCTGACACGTAAGTGCCTCTTTTGCCATTTGCTATGCAAGCTCTCCTCCCTTCAGGCTGGACAGCACGGCTGTTCCTGGAGCCTTGTGGGAGGGGTGCACTTACCTCCCTCGATTTGCAGCAACCCATAGCTGTGAAGGCAAGAGGAAAGGCTTCCTTCTGCCCTATAGTGCTCTGTTGAGCAATCCTGAAATCCAGGGCTAGTGCAAATGCCTTCCATCTGTTCAGTATCTTACCTGGGTACATCATGAGGTGCTCTAAAGGGTCCCAGAGGCATTTTGGTCATCATGATGTTAAATTGTGAGGTATTCCTATGAAGTATTCAGGGCACTGAGGCACTGTATGATACAGCCTTGTAATATGGTGCAAAAATATTGTGATGCTGTCACCCACATTCTTAAAGCCACTGGCTTTCTGCTACAAAAAAAAAAAATAGACCTATAATCGTCTGTGATGTCTCCTCCTCTCACCTGACCCAGTAAGCAGGACAGCAAAGCGGAAAATCAAGTTCTTCCCCCTGGATGACCACATGGGGTGTCATTCTTTTCTAAAGACTACATGCCTGCATCTTCTCTCCATGGCTGAACCTTACATGCAACAGATAATACTGCCCAGCGGAGAGAGAAAACAAGGAGTCTGTATAGTTTGAGACTGCATTCACTCATACTGACCCAGCAGTAGGCAACCTAGACCTGGCAGCACTCAGCCAGTCAAGGAGTCACCCACCTGGAGCAGTGCAGCTGCACACACCTTTTTACACCGCTACAAACCCAGCTATGTGGCTTCACTTACTTGACTTGCAGCAGGACCTAGCTGCCAGGCCAAGACCTCTTTGTGCTACGTGCTGCATGCCAGGCTTACACGAAGTTGCTGATCCACCCCAGTCCAGCACGTCTTTATGCTCCAGCAGCTCTCAAGTAGCAGATGTCATGGGTTCTGGCCATCTTCTCACCCCATCTTCCTTCCCTTCCACAATGCCTTCTTCTTGGTCTCTTGCTCCTCGCACCCTTTTCCATCTTCTCATCTGGGCAAGCAGGTAAACTCAGAGGACAAAATGTTCTCCATGCAATTCTACAGTCACTTCATCTCTATTATGTTTTTTTTTTTCCACCTTCCCTAGAAAAAAGAGCCAGTGGCACTAGCAAAGAAAACTAACAACACCTACAACATTGTTGGCACCACGTATGCCCTCAACATTGCCAAGGACCCTGGCCTGCCCACCATCTCCAAGAGTGCTGCTGCCACTGCTACTGCCACCAACGTACCCCACAAGATGCCCCGCATAGAGGAGAAGCTCCCAGAGAGTAAGAAGACATACAACAGTGTCAGCAAGGTAGACAAGATGTCCCGCATCGTCTTTCCAGTCCTCTTTGCCATTTTCAACTTAGTCTACTGGGCCACATACGTAAACCGGGAGTCAGCTATCAAGGGAATGATCCCCAAACAATAAAATCAGTCACACAAACCTTCCATCAGTGAGCACCATCCAGGCAGGAATTCTCCAGGGCTTTCTTCTTTCCTGTTTTGTTTAATTATAATTGCTCATTTGTTATTAGATTGTTCTTTTATAATGTAAACAAAACTGTGATTTTAATTTAATCCTGTATACTTTAGTTTCATTTTACTTTGTCTCTGATGACAAAAGGAAGAAAGAAAAGGTTCATTACAAGTTGTGCCTCTAACATCATGAGTCTGATGTCCCCCACCTGTTCAAGTCATCTGTGCTTCTATCGCTCCTCCTCCACCTCCTGCCGTTCCCACGGTCTGCATGCTACTGCCATTCCATGCTCCGCTCTGCTGGGGGCTGCTGCTGCGGTCCACCCCCCTCCTCCTCTTGTGCAATGGACTGCTTCTGGTGGCCTGGGATCAATGATGTGGAGGCCTCCAGAGTCAGCCGGTCTGGCACCTGCTCTTCAGCACCTGGTGCTTTGTGCTAGGTGGCACTGCCCGGGCTGGGGGTGCAGGTGAGCTGGTCCCTTGAGAGAGCAGTGCAGCAAGGGCCAGCTTGTAGCCCAATGCCTGCGGGGGGCGAACCCACCACTGCTGTGGTCAGTGGAGCCATTGCAGGGGTGAAACAGGGTGGCAGCATCTTGTAGGCATCTACAGGGCTTCTTTCTCTCTGTCTTTACCAAACCCGGCTGCTGGTTTCCTCCATGTCTCTCCCCAGGCAAGAACAGGTGAGCAAGGTCTTGTCTGCCTGCCATCTTGCACTCTTGGGGCAATTCATACCAGAGGGTGGGGTGGTTCCTGCCAGAGAAATAATTTTTCTCAGGGTCAGTTGGGAAGTCAAGACAAGAGCTTTGTAATGCCTTAGAGGAGACAGTAGCTATGAGGCCACATGCATTCAGCATCAGGCCTGGAAGCCATAGAGTTCAGATGGGTGGTTTATTGCTTTCTCTTAGCCCCATCAACTTACCCTTCTTGGCATCTCCTCTCTGTCCCAGCCCCTTCTTCCAGCTTCCCATTCATCTTCCTTTGGCTACTCAGCAGCCCTCAGTAGTATCTCACTGCTTGTGCGTGGATTTAGGCAGAGAAGCTCCTACCTCTCAGATAAGCCACATTGATGGGGAGGAGCACAGCCCAGGGAAGTCCAGCTCATGGCGTGTCCCAGCTCCGGTGCACCAGGGCAGCAGCAATGTTGGCTCAGGCCAGCTCAGGTGCAGGCTATTTCCTGTGGGACACAGCAGGGGCCACTGCCACCTGTGGGAGTGAGTCAGGGGACAGTCGGCCCCCAGGTACCTCCCTGCCCCTGGTGAAAAGATGCAGCTGAGCATCCTCAGC
Source organism: Egretta garzetta (assembly GCF_000687185.1). Lineage (NCBI taxonomy): Eukaryota > Metazoa > Chordata > Aves > Pelecaniformes > Ardeidae > Egretta > Egretta garzetta. Next base: position 1,306,615 of record NW_009259199.1, read on the forward strand.
ACCATGGGAGAACAGCAGAAAGGGCTCTTTGAAACAGCAGGGTGATACTACTGTCCTGGAGAACCACATGAGCTAGGTGCCATCGCACAAAGCCATTGAGATAAGACCCAACCTGCACACTCTTCCAAGGAAAGCCCTCCAGTGCCTTGGAGAGAGGCTTTTTCTCCTTTCCCAGCTACCACAGTCAAGGACAAAAACCAGTGGTTGTCCCCTTCTGAGCAGCAGCACAAGATGGTAGCATCCAAGCCATCTGTCCCCCTTCCCTGGTGCCTGGACCCATGGATGCACTGTCCTGCTACAAGGAAGGACATCCAGTGCCTAGTGAGTTCTTGTCCCCAGCCTGCGGGCAGCGCTGATCCTGCCAGCAGCCCTGCTCCTAGGGTGGGATGCACCCCCTTTCCCTCTGGCCCTCCAGCTGCCCCCCCTGCGCTGCCCCCAGCTCATTTCAGGTGCATGCAGCCAGGCTGAGGCCCCAGCAGACCCAAGGTGGTGTCTTCAGCATTGCTTTGAGCCACTGTGCCAAGCTGTTTCCCCCTGCCTGTGCAAGAGCAGGTCTGAGCACAAGGCACAGGATTTGCCCCACCTGGAATATCCATGGGGACGGCAGGACAGAGCAGGGAAGGCCAGGGCACTTTGTCCTGCAGTGTGGGTGGCATTGGTGTGTGTCCTGCCCATCCCTTACCAATCTTGCTGGCTTAACAGCAGTGCAGTCGCTCCCCCTGCCTACAGCTGCAGTGAGAAGCTCAGAGACATTTAGCTCAGCCCCCAGTGCATTCAGTCCACGAGCGTCTGGGGTAACCCCCCACCAAGCTGATGCTAAGGAAACCAGCTCTGTCCCCATCCTCCCCCCCAGCATCCATACCCAAACCACCCATGACATTTCCACAGTGCCTTTCATCCCCAAGGGCTCCCCACTGGGTGGCAAGGAGGCGAAATCCTGGGAGCTCTCCCTGTTTGCACCCTGCATCAGATTGGAGGAGCAGAGGGAGGACGCACCATCCCCAGCCCTTCTGCTGGGCATCCCGGCTGCTTTTGCACCTGGGGCACACGGTTCCACCTGGCACTGGCCGCCTGCTGCTGCTGCAGCCACCCCGTTCCGACAGCCCAGCCGCCCCAGCCCTGCGCCCTCCACCGCTGGGGCCCCATGTGCTCCCTCTGCGCCAGCACCGACCCCTCCTGCAGCGAGTGCCATTGCTGCCGCCCTTCTGCTCCCTGGGCTTTCCAGCGGGAAGTGCTATGCTAACCGGCCGTGAGGCTGTTTGGTTTGAAAACTACTTGGATGTCATTTTCTTAAATAAGCTAGATGAAGTGTATCTCATAAAACATTCATGTCACTATAATACTCAGGCCTAAGTGAATGGAATAGAAACCCTATAAAAAGCAAAACAAACACAATAAAATGGTAACGAAGAGTATATTGTGTTTACTAACAGAATTACATCAAAGGCAAGTTTAAATACGGGATCCAGTGACTAAACTGACTTGAGCTGGCCCTGGCACAGAGGTGGTCTCCTCTGCTAGCCTGGGCATTCCCCAAAAATCCTCTCTACCCCGAGGGCCGCATCCTGTTGCGCATCGCCTCTCTACGTGTTCCTGTGTTTGCGGGTGCCTGCTTTATAGCACTCTGTGTAAATTGTCAGGCCTTGCTGTCAGCTTCTCAGCAGCCCCAGCACCCGCAGGCGCTGCCTTTGCTGCCTGCCCGCGGCCGCTGGGGCTCAGGGCAGCAGGGAGGTGCTCGAGGTGCCGGGGCTGGACCTCACCGTGGTGTCTGATAGAGCATCGGGGCAGCACCTGAGCCGCCTCCCTTCCTGCAGGTGATGGGATCTGTCTTACCAAACTGCCGAGGTGAATCTCCTGCCTGTCTCTTCCCCCAGTCCTTCCCTCCCTGCAATGCCGAGGCTCTCGTCCCTCCCCAGGACACAGCCCACTGCTCTGGCTTGCCCGTGACTCCCGTCTGCTGCCTCATCTTTGCTCCTCCTGACTCCAGAAACTTTGCTCTCTGCCTGATGAAAGGCTGCCTTCCTGGGTCTGTGTTAGCATGCCTTGAAAGCCAAGTCTATTCCCACCAAAGCCTGGCACTGGCTCCAAGCCTTTTTGCCAGCTGGAAGCAGGAATACCGGCATCCTTTGGTTAAAGACAACAAACCAAACAGGATTTGTAGTTTGGCTTCCAAGCAGGGGAGCATTTTGGGAAGATAGTTATAAATAAGTGGTTTAACATCTCCTGCCAGCAGACATCACAGAGAAGATAATGTTCTTTTTTTTTTTTAAATCTGTCAGTGGCTCAGATTGGGACATTTCCTCCCCAGTTAACACGAGGCTGCTGATGGGGGCTTATGCTAATGGCATGCCTGGCCAGAGCTAACCTAGCATCAGTTACTGGGGTTTGCTGCTTGCTGTGACAGTATCTAAGGGCTCCATTTTTATAATTGGTCCTGTATAGGAATAGATCTGTACCTGGCCATTGGTAGTCTAATCCACAGCTGTGCACAGAGTGGGCACTTCATTTTGCCCTGAACCCCAATACTCCAATATTTCTTTTCTTCTGACAAGGCCTAAAGCCTCCCTGACTTGATGAGAGTCTCCCAGGCAGAAATTAGAAGTCTTTGAGGAGGATAAAAATTATCTGTTCAGTCCGCGCTCCCGTTTTGTGGCTTGCACCACCTGGGACACACAGGGTGCAGTCCAAGCCAAGTCAGAGGGACTTTTTGGTGCTGGCAGCTTGCCCGTTCCCTCCTCTGAAACCACACATGGGCAAAAGCAGTGCGGGTTTCAGGAGCCCCAGGCACCAGGGAGGTGGGGGCAGTTTTGCCTGAGGTCCTCCAGGTGGGCAGGGGAGGCAGTGTGTGGTGGCTGCAGGTGCTGTGTTAGTGCTGACATTTCTGTGGGGTGACATGAAAATCATAGAATTGTACAATGTTTTGGGTTGGAAGGGACCTTTAGAGTTCATCTAGTCCAACCCCCCTGCAGTGGGGAGGGACATCTTCAGCTGGATCAGGTTGCTCAGAGCCCTGTCCAACCTGGCCTTGAATGTTTCCAGGGATGGGGTTTCCACTATCTCTCTGGGTCAACCTGTTCCAGTTTCACCACCCTCATTGTAAAGAATTTCTTCCTTATATCCAGTCTAAACCTACCCTGCTTTAGTTTAAAACCATTACCCCTTGTCCTGTCACAGCTGGCCCTACTAAAAAGATTTTCCCCGTCTTTCCTATAGGCTCCCTTTAAGTACTGAAAGGCCGCAATCAGGTCTCCCTGCAGCCTTCTCTCCTCCAGGCTGAACAACCCCAACTCTCTCAGCCTGTCTTCACAGGAGAGGTGCTCCAGCCCTCAGATCATTTTTGTAGCCCTCCTTTGGACCCGCTCCAACAGTTCCATGTCTTTCTTGTGCTGAGGGCTCCAGAGCTGGACGCAGTACTCCAGGTGAGGTCTCACCAGAGCAGAGCAGAGGCAGAATCACCTCCCTTGACCTGCGAAATGAGAATGATGTGGGAGAAATGGTCCCTCGGTGCCACCTGTTCTTCTAAAGGGCTGATGGAGTTACCCCTGTACAACATCTCAAAAGGTTCTTGAACATCACCAAGCAGGGCCGTGACACCCAAGACAGAGCTTCCCAGTTCTTCTCCATGCACTGAGCTCAACATAAGCAAAGCTGGCTTTGCCACTCCCTAGGTTTTACAGACAAGTGCTGTGGCCAACACAGCTCCCCCCCGTCCCGATCCCTGCCAGCTTGGTGGCACTGGCAGGGCCCTAGTTTCTTTGCTGTAGGATGGGCCCTGTGCAAGCAGGCCCCATGCTTGCTGTTCCTAGACACAAGCTGTGCACGCAAACAAGGTCATGACAAGCTTCTTCCTGCAAGCCTATCCCATGGGTTAGCTGCACTCATTTTTCAACTGCTGCCTTGATTTCTTCTGTCCGTATCTTGGGTTCCTTTCGGCCACCCCCTGGGGAGGATTATAGGGCTGCATCACATACCAGGAATGGGTTTCTCTTGCTCCAGATAACTTCGCATGGGAAGACCCTCTGTTCTGCTAAGGACTTATCTGAGACCTTCAGAAACCTGGAACTGTTGCCTCTTCTGGAGGGTGCTGTAGAAACGGCCTCTTTGCCGTGGTCTTTGCAGCTGCTGGAGGAACAGAGCAGTTAAACACACACTGCTGCTAAAGGAAGGATCACAGTCAAAGGCGAGTGGCTATTGAGGACAGGTACCATGCTCTCCCAGCTTGCCAGTGCGTGCCATGAGCAGGAGAGGACCAGGCAGCTCCTGGTGCAGTCACTTGGGGAACGGTTTGGCAGGGACGTGCTAGTATCCCCCTTTCATGTTCTTGGTCCTGGGGCTGGTGGAGATCCACGTGGGGCTGTGGGACTGGGCCATTGCAGAATGCAGCATCAGGCCAGCCCTCGCTCCAGGCCCTCTTCCCCAAATTGTATGCCTTTCTGGGGCCACACTTTAACCCACCCCATCAAATATCTGTGTGGATTTTGCAGACTGAAGAGAAACATTTCCCTGCCTCCTTGGTGGCTCTTGGGGGTGGGGGTGGCTCATCCAGGGCTAGGGGCACATTAATGAAAACATAAATCGTCTGTTAATACCACAGTAGGGAGGAAAAACCCCAAACTATTCACCAGTCCTCTCCGTATCAAGCTAAACTACTCCTGAAGGCATTTTTGGCAAGAGGCCACAGCACAGATGAGACTGATGGCTTCCAGGTATAAATATTTACTGTTTGACCTTGTTATTGTTCAGTCAGCCAAAGGTTTTTACATATATATATATATACGTGTATGCGTGTGTATATTTATGCTCACAAACTCTTTCTATCTCAAAGTCAAATCTCTTTCC